>NW_026555332.1:58178898-58249629 GCF_029017545.1 Prosopis cineraria
AGTTGAAATCAGCTGATTCGCCCCCTTGGCGCGAGTTTAAGAGGCAATGGGTTTCTTTTATTGAGTTTTTTTACAAAAATAATTAAATAATTTAATTTTGCTGTTTTGAATTTGAACTTGAAGTCTCAGCAGTTTTTTAGCATTAAACCTCTTCTGAAAATTGATTTTGTGAGTTAATGTTTTGTCTGCCAACATCTCCAAATAAATCGCCCTAGACAAGTGCTTAAACTGTGATTTATGAGAGTGTAATTGAAGCTTTAATCCGGTGATTATGAGCCAACGTTCATGTCTCCTTCCCAGGCTATATATAGCCATGGGTGCAGACAGAATAGGATACCAACCTCTTGAGTTTTCGGAGTAATTTCTCTCCTCCCTCTCCATTCTGCTCTTGTGTTCATCTTTACGTCTGTGTTTGATTTTTAGTCTCTGTTGTTCTATTCCCTTGTTTGCCGTAGGAAGTGCTTGTTTAATCCTGGGAACTGTCAGTTGTCAGAAGGTGTGCCGGAATAATTTTTAAGGATAGTGTCCTTTTGGGCACGACTCAAGCAGTTCGTACTTCGCCGTTCACATCTGCCGCTGGTGTCACCAACAGAGCTCCATTTACTCTTCAAGATTCTATTGCTACATAGCCTCAATTTTCTTGTTAAGAGAACCTTATTATGGATCACATAAATTTGAAATATGCACTACACATGTAAAGATCTAAGGTATACAAAACAGAGACCGAGGGAGAATATTGTAGTTCCAGCCTATATTGATCTCGGATGTGTAATTGTATTCTAGTAAACTTTTTATGTAAGGAGGAATTGTCATTTCAATGTGCTAGTAATATTAACAGGGAAAAATATACAGGAAGAAAAAAACTCCACTGCTTTATACTTCTCAAGTGTCATAAAATGGAAGAAAAGTAGAGCTTTGTAGTTTCTAGACAATTGATGATGTTCTCTTGGAGCAAACCTAAAATGGGGACATATGAAAAAATTCTGTGATATGTTCTAATTTACTTTGTTAGAAGAAACCCTCTTGAATTCTTGTCACTCTTCTGATGTTTTGTATATCAAGATTCATTGGTATGTTTAGATTTTAATTGAAAAAAAATTATTATTAGAACGTGATGATATTTAAATAAATCTTTATAAATTAATTTTGATAAATTTGATAAATTGAAGATGTTTGAATAATTTTTTAAAAATCAATTTTAAATGTGCAAATAAATAAAAAAGAAAAGGAGCCAATGAAGTTTTGTAAATGAAGAAATTTCAACTTTTTCAAAATGGAGTTCCACAAGTTAAAATAGAGTTTTGCAAAATGAGAATGTTTGCATAAATTTGCAAAAACTATAATTCTAGTTCCAGAATTGATTTCCATGAATATCCCACAAGCCATAATCATAGTCTCTATTTGTTTTCTAGGAGATCATATGTAGACAAATTTGCCTCTGTGATCTAAACCGAGCATTTCATCCTTCACACTTTCCAATCCGCTGTATAATGCAACAGCTTCTTGATGGCATTTATACCATAGTATTGAAAACCTAGACCGGACCGGCCGAGTCAACCCGAAAATCGATGACCCGGTCCCTTGTCCGGTCTGAGTTTACTCTTAAATTGGTGAGGGAATGAATTGGTGTAACCCGATCAACACAGGTTTAACCCGGTATAACCTGGATAACCTGGTGAGTTGACTAGGTTAACCAGATTATTTTTTTTCAAACTTTTACCCCCAAAACAATGTTGTTTTAGGAGAATTTTTTTTCATTTTTGATTTTTCAGAGTGTTAAGTTTGGAAATAAGATAGCAAAAAAAAAGTAAAACTGAAGTCAAAAAATGAAAAATTAAAGGCAAAGCGCACTAAGTCCAATCCAGATTTTTAGACAGCATTCAGTTCAGCCTTTGTTTGTGTCTCTCCTTTCTCGCCTAACCTAATCAGCGTCTCTTTCTAACTCAGTCTCCATCTCTTCTCCAGGCTCCAGCTCTATCTCGTCTCTGCTATCTCCATCTCTTCTCTAGACTTTTGAGATTGAAGAGTTATAATTGTAAGGATAGATATTTAAAGTGTTGTATTTATTATTGTTAGACTTTTGAGTGGTTGGATTTTGTTGAATGTTTTTATAATTAATGTTTTTATTTAAATTGTATTATTTTAATATCATTGGTTTGCCACCGGTTCAACCTCAATTAAACCACTAACCTGTGACCTAGGCCATGACTGGTTCAATGACTGATCCAGTTTCACGTACGTTGTTTTAGACTATGGAATTCTATTAGGTGATTAAAAATTCTTGATATTATAAATATTTCTTATTTTTTATTCATACATTGAAGTTAGGAAGAAACACAATTATCACTTGAGATAAAAAAATAAGCACAGCATTTTGGTTTTAGAGGATAGGTACCGTAATAATTTAATCACTTCATTTGTTTCATGACGTAATTTAATATATAAAAAATTACAATATGCTACACACATACACCCCCATACTCATTAAAGATTGAGATCACTATTTGACAAAAATGATAACTCCTAAAATTTACGCTCTGTTTGATATGATAAAAAAGTTTTTGATAGGATTAAAATTGAGTTTCAAAAATCCATTTTATATGAAAATAGAATCCTAATATTATTTTAATTAGTATATGAACTTAAATAAATAAAAAAGACCAATTACTTTTTTTTTTCTCAAAATTAAAAAGATCTCCCTTATTACAAGTAGATGAAAAAGATGAGGGTAGTAGGGTTTATAAAATAAATTTAAGAGAGTTAAAGCATTTTCATAGTCAGTATAATGAAATTGGATTGAATTGAAAAGAAAAAAGAAAAGCATATTTTTTAATACAAAATATTTTCAGGTATGTGAATTAAAAAAAACTAGGTAATAAGAGGAAACAACTATTGTTGAACTTAACTTGCATGCGTGTCAAGGGAATGATTTTTTCATCGTGCAAAACGAAACACGGCCCTACAAAAACATTCCTGAATGAAAAGTTGAAAACCACAGGAGGTTCGTCAAAAAAAAAAAAAAAAAAAAAAAAGAGGCAGAGGCATGGGTGGGTGTAAGTATAGCGAGGAAACGGTTGATGGCCGCCCGACTAATTGATGCTAAAATTGATGAAGAGCTCCATTTTAATTGGGTATAATTAATTATAAAAATAACTTGTTAATATAATTAATTTTAATTATAATTGATTATATTACAACACAATTTATTTAAATATTTTTTAATTAATTTTAAAAGAATTAAAAATGTTTAAATAATTTACTCATATTCAATTTTAACTGTACAAATTATCATAAAAAAATATTATTTTTTATAATTAAATTATTGATAAAATAGCATCTAATATTATTAAACTTGTTCAACTTTCTTTTTCAATTTTATTTAAAATATTGATTCTTATATTTTAAAAAATAAAATTAAAAAGGTCAAAAACTATAAAAAATTGAGTGACAATAAATTAAAATTTAGGATTGATCTATAACTATGTTAAAATCATAGCGACCAAAAGATTAATTTTTTTTTTCATATTATTAAATTAATCTTGATTTATTTGACAAAATATAATAGTGATATATTTAATATTTATAAAAATTATCTAATACACGTATATAATAAATGCTTATAACTCTTTACAAAATGAATGCCAAGTTAAATGTTCGCTTGGAAATATAACTGGATGAGAAGAAGATGTCTCCATTCAGGTAATGTCATAAATCATGAGCCATGAAACGTCAGGGGTATACTTGGCAGTTCAAAAATTCTGACAAACAATGAATGTTTTAACGTGCATAATTGAAATTGGAAAGCTGAAAATATCAGCTTAAGGCAAAACGCAATTATGTAAAATAATCAATAATCAATTATGTAAAAATATAGCGTTTGAATAAATTTTAATCAAAACTGTGTGTCCGCGCACACAATCAATTCTGAGCACATATCCAAACAGGCGCGAAGTGATTTATAGGTAACAATGTTCTACTCTCGAAGGCCAAAAGACTTTAACGGAGAGCTTTTGCCGATCCGCTGCCAGCCTAAGCTATAGTAGATTAGTAGTGTACTTGTATAGATTGGCAAATACCATTCAAACTAGGAATTACTGTACCTCCATACAACTCTCAATAGGACTGGCGTGCTTCTTCTGCTGTCTGCTGTAATCCCATTTTTCGCCCCACAGCATAAGCAGTAACTTACGCATCAAGTTGACCCACGAATAGGCCTTACAAACCAATCTAATGCTTGTTTACGAAACCATGTAAAGCACCGATTATGCACGTCTCCATATAAAATCAATCCCCTTTAATTTGTCCAGAATGATTATCAATTTTTTTCTTTAAAAAAACACAACGTGCAATTTCCCAATACGATTTGCGGGACATCAAATCAGTATTACTGGTAAAGCTTTTTTCAGCAACCACTTTCTCCTTGCTGATGATCCATTGCCACAAACATCTTGGCCTTCCTTTGGTCTTCTAGTAGTATACATGCCTCCAAAAAGTGTTCATCATCCAAGTCTGGTGCTGTTTGAAGTGCAGCAACAATGCTTTCTTTAGAGTTGTAGTCTTTTGGCTCTTCATTTCTAGTCGCAATTTTTACCACTGTCGGCTTCTCTTCCAAATCTTCCATCCTCCTATCTATTAAGTTTCAATGAACTTTCCTAGCAAATAAGGAAGTGGACACAGATGGGGATTTTTGTTGCTTTATCCTAGATGTTCAAGATTCCGTGGTATTTGATAACAAGTCTTTCGTGGCCTCATCAACCTCCAAACCAATATAATTATTACTGATATTTGATTTCACTTGCACACAGTTTGGTCACGCATTCTTGTCAAGATTCCTAACAGTCAAGCACAAATCATCATAATTTTCAAAGACAGTCTCTTCATATTTAATAGCGTCTGGATGCTTCCTGCAAAATGTCATTTATCAGGGCTTGCAAATTTATTAATTAAGGCTCCTTACATATATTACACAAATTCAATTTCTTCAATCCAGAGCAGGCTTGTCAATGAAAATGATTTTAGATTTTAAAAATATTATGAGGAGCAGGTATAGGTGCCTTGAGAGTAATATGTCAACATGCAAGTGAGAAGCAGGCACATTTCGATTGAATTGAAGCCTTCTTCCTGTTACGTACATGAAGCAATTGACCGAAGGAAGAGAAATGCACCTCAAAATAAACATCCCATCCTGATCTTTGAAGCTTCATTAGCTCTCACTGCATGCTGAATGTCATTCCAGGAAATGCCATTCTGATCAAGATGTGTCATATCTTTGAAGACCTTCACAATGCCCGAATATCGATCTTCTAGAGCATATTTGTCATAACAAAGCCTGAACTCTTTGTTGAATGAAGCTGTCATCCAGAGCCAAGCTTTCTCGCTGAATGAATCACTATTCTCATTTCCTTTGTTCAACTGCTCCAATAAAAGGGCAATCAGATAACGGTCCATATTCACTATCCAAGCTATTCTCAATGGATTGCTGCTAGCAGGTGATCGATTGCATTCCTTACTACCTACATTCAAGGAATTAATAATACAAATTAATTACATTTAACCCTCAAATTCTTGATGTCGATTCTATTAATAACCATAGGCCTTATCCTACTAGGTGGCAATGTAGATTCTATTAACAATTAACGAAATTAATTATAATTACTTGGGGTACACGTGTTTATGCATTAGAATGAGGGGGAAAGGGAGCAGCCAACGAAGGGAAGATGTGGAATGTTACCAATACTCAGATTATTATCCACCTTACGCCTAGAGAAAGTAGAATAGTCTCGATTACATCATTGTTGGTATTTCCATACATAAAAAACAAATCATTAAAGATTGGAATTAGAAGCGATCTGTTGCAGTACATCTTTACGAATAGGTATTCCTGCAGAAATACGACTCAGAGAAAGACCAATACATACAATTATGATCAATAAAATATCTATTTAAGTTTTAATACTAAATTATTTTAAATTAACAATAGTTTATTTAGGCTTTAACAAGTTTAAAAAACATATAAGATGAGTATAATTGTACGTGTCAATCTTTTATCAATAAGCGTTGATTCGGGTTTTAAAAAAACTCATTTTAAATTAACAATAGTCGATTCAAGTTTTAACGAGTCAAAAAAATGAATAAAATGAGTTTAATTATATAAGTGTTAGTCTTTCATCAATAAATATACATTTAGGTTTTCACAACAATTCATTGAAAATTGACAACAATTTATTCATATTTTAACAAGTTAAAAAACTGATAGAATGTATTTAACTGCACAAGTGTTAATCTTTCATCAACGAGTATACATTTAGGTTTTTATAACAATTCATTAAAAATTAATAATAATTTATTCAAGTTTTAACAAATTAAAAAAATTGATAGGATGTGCTTAATTGTATGTATTAGTTCTTCATCAACAAGTATCTATTCGAGTTTTAACAATAATTTATTATTGATTAACAACAATACATTCGGACTTTTAATAAGTAACATGTATGAAATTTTAAACCTCCCAATTTATAATTATCCATGTTAGATTAATAAGTAATATTAGTAAAATGACAATTATCGTTCAAAAATTAACAACACATCGTTATATTATGATATGAAAATAGTTAAAAGTTTGGTTCACTATTTATATTTTTTGTAGCCATATATAATTAAATGGCTTGGTAGCCATAAGTCATGAGATTAAATTCTCCCTTAGTCACCTAAATCAAATATTTCTTAAAAAAAAAATGTCACCGATATCAGAGCTTTGACCTTCGGCCATCGGCCTTCGACGACTCTGCCAATGGCAAGTGCTTTGGTGACCTTGCTGTCGGCAAGGGGTTCGGTGACCAACAACAATAAGGGTTAGCCTTTTAACTTTACAGGCAATTTTATCTTCTAACATAACAAACTAACATAAATCAATAACTAAGAGACTGCATTGTAATTTTTAAGCCAATTGATTCTTGATTGATATTAATTTCTATCAGTGGTCTTTTAATGTTATTGCTTGTTATATACATGTTTAGTTATTTTTCTTAAATTATAATTATAACATACTTCATTCGTCTTAAATTATGAGATATTTTTAAAGAAATTTTTTAGTTCCAAAATATAAAATATTTTAAATAAATTAAAATTTCATTAAATGTACTAAATTCAATATTACTCTTTCTCTTTATAATTAATTTCATTTTTTTAATATATTAAATGATAAATATTTTTATTTTAAAAAAATAATATTGTTAAATATATTTAAAAAAATTTATTGATATATAAAATTTTATTTAAAAATATTTTATAATTTGTCAAGAATAATAGCTTAAAACTTAAGCTTGATTTTTTCTATAATTATAATTATAATTATAAATTATAAATACAAACTATAACCCCTGCCACCAGCAAGAAGTAGGGATTGTTTTTCCTTCGGAGACGACGAACAGGCATTCTGCACTTGGCCGAGCTCGCCGTTGGACGCCGTTCGCCTTTGTTAGCCCTGCGCGATTGTTCCTGGGCAAGTATTCAAAGTTCGAACCCTATGGCGGTCTACGTGTTCAATCTGGCTTTTAACCTGGATTTGAATCTATTCGCTGCGTCATCTGTTCCTTGCGCGGCTGTCAACCCTGCGTTGGACGCCGTCGCACCATTTCTTGCTTTGTTTTAAATTTTTCATTTTAATTTGGCTTTGAATCCGGTCGTCTAATCGTTTGAATACTGACGCTTTTGGATAAAGATTGATAAAGATTGAGTTTACTTTTTTTAACGGAACTTTTGTTACTAGTTTTTGTTTCAATGGTGTGCAATCGGCTATAATACTTCTTCCCTCTTCATTTTGATTACTAGCAACTTATGTGCTTTGGATTGTTTTGCTTTGCAATGTTGGATTTTTTGTGTATGGGCAGTCTGTGTATTAATCTGTTTGTATTATCATCTATTTAGAAAATTCTTAAGGTATGCGTGATGCATGATCTGGTAAATGAGTTGGCTCGAGTCGTGTCCAACAATTTAGAAGCTTGAGTTTAAGTAGTCATTCTTCTGTGGCTTGTAGGACTTGCCTAAAAAAACTAAATGGATGTTATATCAATTATTCATATGTCAAGGATTCCAGTACTGAGTGTAACATAGGTCCGCCTATGCTTCCCAATTGACTAATCACCTTCCGTTGTACTTATGCTACAGAAACCATGGCAGATGAAACACATGATACGAAGGAGGAGGTTCCCGAAGTAAGTATTCTTTCCCTCAATTATTTATGATTTTACAACGTTGTTCTGTTTTGTGTTTCGGTTGATTAGCTCTACAGGGATTTTTTTGTTATGGTCTTTAAGTTGCTTTTCTCATGTTTCAACTCCCTGGCAACCCCATTCATCTGTTACCGCAATTATCTGTTTCGCCAGTTCTTCAAAAACCACTCCCTACTGAGGACTTAGTTGTTGAATGACAGATTGTCCCATTTGATCCTACTAAGAAGAAGAAGAAGAAGAAAATTACAATTATAGATCCTGCTGATGATTCAGTGGATAACTTGGCTGAGAAGACGGAAAACTTGTCTGGTATCTAATTTAAACTAAAAGATATTTTTATTATTGCTGCTGATGTTTTCATTTGAGATATCTATAATTGTGAACTTGCATGATTCATTCTCATTTTTGTAGTTTCGGACGGAGTTGAGACTACATTTTCTGGTTTAAAAAAGAAGAAGAAGAAGCCAGTAAGATTCAATATTCATGTTGGATAATTTTTACACAATCTCTGCAGCAGCCATTGGAAACATAGGAATTATATGGGAGCAATATGGTGCATGTTTTTTGATTGCAGGTTGAAACTAGTAACTTTACTGATGAGGGTGGAGATGCAGCTGAAGATTTGGATGGTAAGCAGTTAGCTTATTTATTGCTGTGCATTAAACTGAACTCATAGACTGTATGTTTGTTATACCCTTGATGTCAAGTGAAGTTAGCCAAGTGAGTGATGAGTTTCTAATAAATTTTCTTGGCTTAGTTCACTCTGGAGAGGATGAAGGAGAAGAAGATGCCTTGGCCCCTTGCTATCCTTGGGAAGGCAGTGACCGTGATTATCAATATGAGGAGGTATGTTCTATCTCGCATCCCTTCTGCAATTATTAGCCTCTCCTTGTCTCTGTCTTGGATAAATGTTTTGGAAATTACTTAATCGCTTAGTCCCATAAAAAATTCTAAGATTTTGACCTTTTTTATGCCTTTGCAACTTTTATACTTTTACGAGTCATAGTTGCCGTTTAGGCCTTTGAATGGACTTATATTTTAGAAGCTTCTTCTTGATTGTGGATTTAGTTTTTAGCATGACTTGTGAGAATTCTTCAAATGGAAGCACACTAATGATATGCCTGAGTTGTTGTGCTTTGTGGGTACTTCTGCTTTGGTGAACTTTGAAATTTAAAGGTGCCTTATCTTTGTTGGAGCAAGTGCTGTCTCCCTCTTTGGGTGCCCCTTTGCTTGTTTTGGCAGGCAAAATTGAATAAAATTAGAATATAAAAGTGGTTATGGCAATTAACCCTTGTTTTCCTATTTTAAATTTTAAAATAGTTATAAAAATGGATAGAACCTGTTAAAATAGTGATTACATGAGCATAATAAACATTGCTGAATAAAGGAAGGAAAGGGAATCCCTTTGCCTTCATCATAACTAATGTAGGTTTCTCTGATTAATAACCACCTGGTACGCCTGGATTGGATGTTTTCTGAACTATCTTATCTTTGATTTCTTTCCATTTCATAACTTTTCCATAGTTAATATACTTTGGGTTGTAAGTTTTGTGAAGTTATCTTGAATTTATTGAAAGGGTTATATTAGAGATCAATTTAATCATCGCATGAAAATGTTGATTTAGCTTAGATGATTCATTTGTAACAGGTTGAGGGCAAGTGTTTTATTTCTTTATTTTTAGCGTTTCATATCAGTTGTTAGAGGAAGCTTGGTTCAGTTGTCACTGGTGTTAGTTATTGACCCGTCACCATATTATGGTAACTGACTTGGAGTTTGATTTTCTATTTTATGATGTTTTTTTCTGCAGCTTCTTGGAAGGGTGTTTAACATTCTACGTGAGAATAATCCAGAACTGGCTGGGGATCGTCGGAGAACTGTCATGAGGCCTCCTCAAGTTCTTCGTGAGGGCACAAAGAAAACTGTTTTTGTGAATTTTATGGACTTGTGCAAAACGTATGTTGATCTTTTTTCTGTCATTCTCTGCAAATATATGATAAAAACACATATCCTTTTGATATGAGATGAGAGTCTGAAACAAGATTTGACTTACTAACTCCATTATATAGTTTCTCACTTAAATGCCTTCAAATTTTAACAATGATTGTATTTTTATTTTTTTGGGCTTTCCTCTTATTTGTTGAGATCATTTGGTAAGTTGATGCCTTGATGGAATCTAATATCTTCCTTTCTTGATTCATTTACCTTGTGTTTTTGAGTTTTGTTTAATCTTTATTTCTTGTGTAGTGACTTCTTGTGGGGGATGTGTCTTTTGAGTGTGTGTGTGTGTGTGTGTGTGTTTTCAAATGCATGTGGTTTCTTAAACTAATGCATGGAATTTGTGGCATCAGCCTTCTATATTTGTGGGCCTTTCGATGAAAATGTTAGAGATGATTTGTGAATGCTTGCAAAATGGAGTTTGAAGAAGTTTTTAATACTACCAACTTGATCATCTGATGTGGAGTTATGATTGGGAAAGCAAGAGAAAGGAGAGGAAAGGGAGGGAATAGAGAGAAGAGAAGGCGAGAGAGAATAGAGAACAGGGAGCAAGAGGGAAAGGGAACTCAATTCATTATCCTAGCCTAAATACAATTAGCTGCGTCATCTATATATAGCGACTGCCATTAGCATTCCTAATGGGCAATGAATCCTAAATCTCAACTACCCTTGACTAGCTCTCCTTATTACAAGTACATAAAATACCCTTCTTCCAAGAGACCCTTGCCCTCGTCAAGGTAGCCTAGTCAATTAGAGTAACTCCAGTCTTACAGCATAATAGTTGTAATCGAGAGTTGCATCAAATGGTTGTAAGTCGCTAGATGTTGTTAGGAAGTGTTCCACTGCCTGTCGTGTAGCAAGTCTTCATCAAATGATACTGGGCTTTCATCAATTGACACGTCATAGAACCTTTGTAGACGCACAACCATATCCCTTAATATGCTTTTCTTTTTACCAGACTGGAGCTAAAATTGCTACGGCTATATTGCCACTTCTTCATCCCTTTTTCTTCTTTCTCACTTCTGTGTGTCAAGCTTTAGGATTATTCAGTGGCCTACTGTTGTTCAAATGGAAACCTACTGTTCAAATGGAAAAGTCAAATGTACAGGTGGCTAGCAAAGGGAAAGAGAAAGCAGGGGAAAGGGGGCAAAGAGAGAAGGGGAGGGGATAGAGAGAAGAGAAAGCGAGAGGAAAAAAAAAGAGAGAGAACAAAGAGTGAGGGAAAGGAAACTCAATTCATTATCCAAGCCTAATTGCAATTGGCTGGGCCATCTATGTATATAGCCTCTGTTGTTAACATCCCTAATGGCTAATAAAATCCTAAGTCCCAAATACTGTTAACTGACTCCCTCTTCTTATTACAATTACATAATCTTTCACCGTTATCTTCACTGGAAGTTTGAATGAAATGTTGTTAGTTCTATGGAGTTTATAAGGGTAATTATCTTTTGTTTGCTTTGTATGCTAGCTGAACGCCTCTGCCTGTTATGTGTATGTGCATTGCCCTTCATATATCTTGAGTAATAAGTTTTGACACTGCTATGAAAACTGATTTTTCCATTTCGGCTGTTTTGTTGTTAGGATGCATCGACAGCCTGACCATGTCATGGCATTTTTGCTTGCTGAACTGGGTACAAGTGGCTCGCTAGATGGACAACAGAGATTGGTTGTGAAGGGAAGATTTGCACCAAAGAACTTTGAAGGAATTTTGCGACGATACATCAGTATGTGTTTCTGTTTAATGTTTGATATTTGATAGAGAATCTGTTGAATCTAATAAATGTAAACTGCATACGTTTCTGCAACCTTGTGTGATTGAGAATGTTTCTGAAATGAGCATAGAAATTCTCTTAATGGGTTAAATATTGTGTTTTGGGTGCGTGTATCGTTAGCAGTAATTTGTAAAAATAGAACGTTTGAATAAATCTGGAGTTTGTGCTTGCATTTCTGTTCAGTCTTCTTTATGGAATAGAATGATGAGGCACTCCTTCTGGATCTTGTTTATTGTGTTGATGTGTATTTCTGATCATTTTGAGATTGTTGATTGAAATTTCTCTCAGATGAATATGTCATTTGCATTGGATGCAAGAGTCCAGACACAATACTTTCAAAGGAGAACCGTCTGTTCTTTCTCCGATGTGAGAAGGTAAAATCTTCTTGCATGTGCCATCTCCTTCCTTTTACGGGATGCTAGTAGTCTATTGTTACTAAGTAATATTGAATCACTATAGTTTCTATTCATAATGTTTGTGAAAGGTATGGTTTTCCATCAATGTGGATTGTATTTTAACCAATTGATGTGATTACACGTGATCTTTTGGGTACACTTTTTTCCCTCGGATATGCTACATGAAATCTAATACATGTGTTGATTTACTGCAGTGTGGATCAGGGAGATCAGTTGCTCCCATCAAGGCTGGTTTTGTTGCTCGTGTTGGCCGTAGGAACGCAGGGGCATGATTCAGTCATGTGTTTGCCATATTTATATAAAGACGGGTTGAAGAAATGGATCTTGAGTTGAAAAATGAGTTACCTTTGTATCGAGTTTCGAGTAACCGAATCTTCTCTTTTCTCGTTTTGGTCGATGTGTAGGAACTGTATCGTAGTGCTGTTTACACTAGAGTAAATTTTTTCAATCCTATAGGAGGATTAAACCTTGTATTGCTAAAATCTATCATGCCCCATCTCAATCATATTCCCAATATTTTTATTTTCATTTCTAAATTTATCAATTTTGCCTAGAAAATGTAACCCATGTGAACGTGATGATTGAAGATGGTGATGATGGGAGCCATAATTTAGAGCATACTGAGCAATAGTGAGAGATTGGGAGTGGAGGCAATTGTCAAAAATTCATTTAAGGGAAGTCCATTTGGCTAGTGACTGGGGGAAAAAGGGGTTTGCTCTTTGTCATGCAATTCATTTACACAGCCAATCTATTCGGGGAAAGTCCCCGAAAATCCAACGCCAGCTGAGAAGGAAATGATGCATTTAAAAAAAAAGGTTTTTTTCGGCTAAAAAATTACTATTTTAAATGCCAGAAGTTCATCCTTGATGACAAACTTCTGGCGCATGAAAAAAGCGAGGAAATTTATGTCGCTGTCCCGTGGAGGCGCTTTATGGAAGTTGAACAAAGAAACTAATGCCGGATTATCGTTCAAGTTGAACCGTCCATATCACATCACAGTTCATTCGTTAAGCACCTAAACCTAATCCATCAAAAACAAGCTTTTACCATTTTCAAACCATTGACCACAATTAACAGCATTCCAAGATCCGAACACGCTAAAGATATTATTAAGCTCTTCCAGTTGAAAATAGTTTTTCAACAATATTAATTTAATTCGTTTTAGCTTAACAGATTCAGAGAGGAAAAAAAAAAAAGAAATGTCCAGTCCTACTCAAGGCAAAGTGAAAATCTTTTTCTGTCGAAGAATGAAATAGTAATTGATTTGCAAATTTTCCCGATCGGCATTTCTTATCCCTGATTCTAGTTTTCTAGGATAGGCTTCTATATCCGTTATAGAAATTCTTAAGTTACAGCATTAATAGTAACAGCACCAAAAAGGAGCCCTCATCTATATTCCTCAGGCATCCGGAAGCCAGGAATGGCCGTTTTGTTGGCAAACATTTTGCCAGTCTTGGGCATATGACATGCCGATGCAATGTCAAGTTAAATTCTTTGCCACGAAAATTGCTTCCCTGGCCAAAAAGATGAGGGAAAGTCAATTCTTGGGCGCTGAAGTATATCATGCATTAAAGAATAACAGCCATGAAGAATTGTGTACCTGATCAATAAGCCGGTATTCGATGTGTGAATCACAAACTTGGCATGCTCCTTGGAAGGTATAATACCATCCCACAAAGATATCTATAAATTGGCGTATCAATAGCAAAATCAACATCTTTATATTATGTAGGAAAACTTCAAATTAAACCAACAAGGAGGGGGCAGATCGGCAAGAGAGAGATTATAAAATGCAAAACCATGTCTAAAAATTAGAATACCGATATGTTGAAATGACAGACGCAGCCCAAAAGATCAAAATCTAACCTGATTCAAGGCATTCTTTGGGGTTTCATATTCAGCAGCAAGAAATACACACACCCGTAAGCATATAATAAGAGGCAGCACTGTCCCTATACAGGTTTGAGCTTCTACATTCCATATTATTGATTTGATGAAAGTCAAGACCATTTGCATTATTTGCAAATATCCAATCAAATGAACCAACGCTTTTCACATCATTAGTAACTTTGCAGACAGCAAAGTGCTACAAAATCATGATATACATAGAGGGAGAAAGTAACAGAGCAGAACCGAAAGTGAAAAATAATAACAGCAGCTCAGCCACCTTGAACACTAGATCCCAGCCCACTAAATGGAAATCAAATAACTTGGGCACAAGGAAGAGATGAAGAAGAGGAAATGAGGGAAAGCCTTGCATTGTAAACTTAAGACATGCATCACATCAATACATTGTAAATTTTCACTCTTCTCCACCTATTCCTCCCATTATCTTAGCAAATGAGAGCACAAATACAAAAGAACCATTACAAGTTACAATGATAAATTCAAATTCACGTCAATAACCTGTTTTGTGTTCCATGTAAAAAGAGATTGTAAGTCTGCTGATATGTTCAGTGTCAGGCTGACCTGAAAAAAATAAAAAGGCTTTTTCAGTTCAAGTTCAACTATGTAAAAAGATGACAATTGAATATAGGAAGGCAAGGCATCACATTGAGGTGGTTTAAGACACATTTATATATGATGTAGATGATACACAAGACAGAAGCCAGTTAACATGCATTTAGAAAGTTTGGGATCTCTTTTCATGTTTACTTATCTACAATAAGTTGATATAACTTATTTGGGTTACATTAAAAACATTCAGGATATGGTGAGGAAAAGTTTAATCAGGGACAACCATCAGTAAAACATCCATTAACAATCTAACTTCATCAGACTAGGAACAGGTCCTACATCTATGTCTATGAGGTCCTTTAAACTCAAAATGATTTCTTCAATAACTGTGAAGCTCTAACTTTAATTAGTTATTTCCCCAGTACTTGTACTCCATGTGTGATGCTGAAAGCCCATAACAACATATATTCTTTTCTTCAAGTCCATCCTCACATCCTAGAGAATCTATAAAACCAATATTTGGCTGTTTGCATAAATAATTCACCGTCCAATAAGTATAGATAATCAATCTACCCAAGCTCTCCCATCCCAAGGAACATGTAGCCTTTAACCTGCCCTTATTCAAGTACTAAAGGCTGGATATAGATCTGTCCAATCCTACAATCTAGTAGGGTAACTTCTATAGTTCAATGCAACTAAGAAGGCTGGGCATCGTTAATCAAATTGGCAGCTCAATGCATTATGTTTTAAGAAGTTTTGCCACTTTTGTTATAATCACCTAAAACTTTTCACGTATATTTTACTTCAAGGCTTTCAGCACATTGCCTATTCAACTAAATGCCAACACGATTCAAATTCATGACGTGTAAATTGTAATGTAATGCTATACATTATCCTTACATGATCATCAAACGTCAAACTAGTCATTTGGAAATGCCCCAGTCTCCATGAAAGGCGACAAGGAAAGCGGAAAAGCCAACCTTGGATGAACTCTTATACCTCAGGAGATATCATTTTCCATGATTATTGAACTAGTAAAGCAGGTCGGTCGTGTTAGCATGCATTTTATAACCCATTGCCAGACTTAACTGGGCAAACATGATCGTATCAGGTCTAAACAATGACAATCGGCAAGCAAACTCTAAATTTGCATAGTTGCTAGATACATGCATAAGATGAAGCCGCAAATATAACAGCAGAATAAATATACGAAGCTACAATATTTATATTGAGTTTGTAAATTAGTACATATGGATTGTATTAGTCAAGGATGACATGAAATTAAAAATCCTTTTGCGCTAATCACGCACGTACATAGAATAATCGACAAATGCAAGCCATGTCCTTTAAAGGCTTAAACCAGCACAACACTTGTAACGAAAGCGAAACACGAATTATCAGTCAAAAACCAAAACAAAAAAAATACCTCGTCGTTTCCATTGGGCTGCTTCTGAAACCAGTTGATGTTCAACACCGAAATCCACAACTGGCAAATGCTGACATAGACCAATCAAATCATACAGGATTGAGGAATCGAAAAATGTAAGCATAGGTCCGTGAAGGGGAAATTATTAGAAAAGAGGGAGAGTAACCTGGACTTGAGCAGATAGAGAGGGAGAATTAAGGTCAGATAGAGAGGCTATGGCGCAAATGAAGGCGAGAATAGTTACAGAAAAGGTTAGCAGAGCGTTAGCTATGTGACCAAAAGAATGCATTTAAAAAATAAAAAATCAGGGGCTTTTCTCGGAATGCTGCTGCTCTGGACCGATGAATGAAAATGGCAGAGGCAGGGAGTTAACGGTAGTAAACAGAGAATGAGAAGGTTACATTGGTCATTTCGTGCCGACTAGATCATGAAGCAACTGTTGTTTAAAGAAGTAGTATTTAATAAATAAGGGAATATATACCTGCTGTTGCTTCAGGTATATGCTTGTTGTTACATGAAAGCATGATTGAGGGATTCACGGTGAGAGAAGAAAAGGGTGAGGCAGAGGCAGGCAACAATCCAGAGCCCAGACAATTACGGTGCATGCATGCACCACCACACGGCTTCAATGCCAAACCCTTGCCATTCTGCATACTGCAGCTTGAACCATCTCCTCCCTCGCCACCTATTACTCCCTGCCAATCCCTCCATCCCTATCTCTATCCTTAAAATTTACCAGAATTAAACTTATGCCTCCCGCTCTTTCACCAATGACCAAACTCTTCTTACTGCCCTCCACGGCTATTAAACGCACCATCCCACCCTCCACTACCCCTCATCAGAAACGAGTTATTATTTTCCTCTCACTACGACTATGGCTTCTTCTTTCCTCCGTTTTCTGCTTCTCATCTCTCTTTTCTTCTTTTCTGCAGAGTCGTCCTACCAACCTCCCAAGCCTAATCTTCTGGTCTTGCCGGTGCTCAAAGATGCTTCGTCGGGTCTTCATTGGGCCTATATCCACAAGAGAACCCCTCTCGTCCGGGTCCCGGTTCTGGTCGACCTGAACAGCCGGTTCTTGTGGGTGACCTGCGACCAACACTACCTGTCCTCCACTTACACAGCCCCCTTCTGCCACTCCACTCTTTGCTCTCGAGCCAACACCCATTTGTGCTACTCTTGCGCCTCCGCTGCCAGGCCCGGCTGCCACAACAATACTTGTGGCCTCGTGTCCATCAACCCCGTCACTCTCCAATCCGGCGTCTCCGAGCTCGCCCAGGACCTCCTCGCCATCCAAACTCCGCCCGCACTCGCTCCCTCCAAACCCGGTTCCATGGTCACCGTCCCCCAGTTCCTCTTTGCCTGCTCGCCCTCTTCCCTGCTCCGGAAGGGCCTGCCCAATATCGTTCAGGGCGTGGCTGGACTGGGCAATGAGCCCATTTCTCTCCCGCTTCAACTCGCCTCCCACTTCGGGTTACAACGCAGATTCACCTTGTGCCTCTCCGGTGACCCCGGGTCCAACGGGTTTATATTCTTCGGGGAACAACCAAATCTGTTACGTCCTCGCCTGGACATTTCCCGTGATTTGGTTTACACCCCACTCACAGTTACCCCGCAAGGAGAGTACCATGTACGGGTCACGTCTATAAAAGTTAACAACCAGGTGGTGGTCCCGGTGAGCCCATCTCTCGTATCAGCACTCGCGAAGACTACCAGACGCGGTCTCGGAGGAACTATGATCACCACCGCCTCGCCTTATACACTTCTGCACAGCTCAATATTCGAAGCTCTTGTCCAGGTATATGCCAATCAGATTCCCAAACAGGGCCAGGTGAAGGCGGTAGAACCGTTTGGGTTATGCATGGACTGGGAGAAGATGAACAAGGTTCCGGACGTGGAGCTGGTGTTCAACAAGGCTAGTGCAGTGTGGAGAATATCGGGAGAGAACTTGATGGTGGAGGTGAGGCCAGGGGTGAGGTGTCTAGGGTTCGTGAATGGAGGAGACAAGCCTAGAGCTGCGATTACTATAGGGGTGCGTCAGTTGCAGGACTACCTTGTGGTGTTTGATCTGGCTCGGTCCATGCTCGGGTTTAGCCCTTCCTTGCTCTCTCGCGGCGCTAAATGTGCCAGCTACAACTTCACCGCTTCTCCATAGAGCCACGATGTGTAGATAGTTGCTGATCAAACAATATGCAATAAGCATCTCTACTTGTTGTAATGCCAGAGGTCGGAATCAACTAAATAAAACCACGTTTGCAAAGTATAAATCTCATCTGTGTGCTTGAGTTAACATGTCATTGTCAATACAATTTCATTCTGCCAGCTAGCCGTTCGAAACAAGGTCGACATTCTTCTTTAGATAATTAGATTATCCCGGAGTAGAGTGTCAGCTGCTAGCTGTGTTTTTAACTCCTTGTTTTTATTTTTTATTTTTAACATGAAATAATAATACTGCCAAACCCGGGGTTCGGTTTCAGTGAGCATCTGGACGGTCCTGGTTTTATAAAATTTATTTTTTAATTTTTTTATATTCATTATAAGAAATTATGAAATTTTAATAAATTTATTTTATCATCAATCTAGGCAACGTAGATTTAATTTGGGTGCTGCAATTTAATATTAATTTTTTAAAAAAAAAATTTATAAATTGATTATCCAGATATGCTTTAGACAGACTGGATTCATGCAAATTAAATCTGTGTTATCTAGATTGATAATAAAATATATTTATTAAAATTTTATATTTTATAATTTAATAAATATATATTAAAATATAAAAATAAAACTGATAAATTTGGACCGCCAGATTACTCATCACGTGATGATAGCATCAAAACCGAACGCGCCAAACCTGAATCATTAACGCTATTGTTTTATTTTTTAATATCGCTAATCGTAGTTGTATTACCCACACGCACCACAAAACTCAAAGCCTTTGCGTGAGTGTTAAGGAGGATAGTGAGGATGACGGGAGGATATATATTTCAGAATTCAAACACTGTTAATATATGAGAAATTAATCGAAACTCTGCTCCATAATCTCTTACGCGATGATGGACCTTTCTAAACTTTTATATTTCTATATAGGTTATTCCCAAATTTACACTCTTAAATTTTGAATCTAAATTTACATGCACTTGATAAACCTTAGTTAACTGGGATAATGAATAGAATAACGGTAAGAAATTAAAGCTTTTAGGGAAGTAATGGTTACTTTCAAACATCAAGAGAATTTTTCACGGATAATCCAAAATTTAGATAAATTAGCGTATTGATAATCATATACTGTAGAAAAAATTATTAACTTTTTTATTATATACTCCCATCACTCAAAAATATAAGACATTTTTTAAAGAGTTGGATGTTAAAAAAAATGAGGTATTTTTAATTTTTTAAGGTGTAATCATTATTTTTTTTTAAAGTGTTCTATTGATAGTAATTTTATATTTATTATAGAGTGTTTAATATGAATAAATATAAAAAATAGAATTAATTTAAAAATAAATAACTATTTTATTAAATGTGAGATTTGATTAAAAATATTTTATATTTTTAAACAAAATAAATAAAGATTAAGGAATAGACTTTGCTTATAGTATAGATTATTTTTCTTTGAATAGGCAAAAGATAAACTTTAATTGATGTAAAATGGAATCATTTCATTCAAAATTGAACAAAGAAATATCAGGAAGAAACACCAAAGTCAGTGCGCAACAAAATCATGTTGGCTGGCACAAGGGGTACCTGATTGTATCAATTTGAGATCAGGTAAGCTAAAGCCAGGCACGACAAAATCTGACACCGGCGCTTTGACTTGAACAAACAAGAAAAAAGAAGGGCAAATGACAATCAAATCTCAAAAAAAAAAATTAAACTTAAATAAATTTTAAGTAATTTTAAAAGGTCAATAAAATTTATATCTTTTTTTACAAATTAAAGTTATAATAAAAATGATTAAAATATCTCTATAATTAAATATAACATCACACTCATTAGCTTCAACATTTTTTTCTCAAGTAAATTCCTTCAAGCCATTAATGAGAGTTACATATAAGTTGTAAAGAGACAAGTTGAAGAATACCCATTTTTAAAATAGAGTTGTACTTGAAAGAGGTGGAGTTGCCTTAATTATTAATTCAAGTAAGCTCCTATTCTCTACCTACGTGAGTTTGTTTGGCTGGTGTGTTTTAGATTTTTTTTTTGGCAAGTCCCTGCATCTGAACAAAAAGATTGACTCAAGTAAGCTGTGATTTCTTGCAAAATGATACTCATAAGAAAAAGATGGAATGGTGTTTTGCAAATGACATTCTAAAGATTTGGCATGAAGATTTGACATTTGCAACTGAAAGTGTGAGAATTTATTATCGAGTGTTCATATTTTAATATGGAATGTTGTCACAGTATCACTGATACAAAAATCACTGATATCAAAAGTAACTTGTTTTTGAGTGATATATTATGACATTTTATTTTGCTTATTGTAGGTTGATGTTATTGGGTACGATGGAAAGTAGTTATTTAAAGAAAACTTTTTATTATTTTTATTTTGGTGGAGATATTGTAAAAGATATGCATGAGACAATGCATTATGATGGGGGGAGTTGTAATGGAAGAATGATTAGAGAAAAAATATCTCTTGAAAGATTTGGTAGATTGATTTTATCATGCTTGAATTGTGATTTAAATAAAATAAAGTTAAAGTACACAATAAAATTTGATTGTGAAGCATTTTTAAACCTTAAAGATGATGAAGGGATAAATTAATTAATGAAGTTGAACGATAATTTTGCTCATGTGTACATCATTGGGAAGATATAGCAAAGTATAGATGCAATAAGAGATTCAATTGATGGATAAGTATTTTTAATAGTTGAATGATTAATATTATGCTAATATGAATATGAATGGTAGTAATAAACATGATTTGAATGAAAATGCAGAGCAAGATGTTCAGCTAGGAATTCACATGCTACACATGATCTTGAAGTTCTACCTGTGCAATACAATATATCCCAATACCAATGCCTGAGCTAAATGTAACAAAATGAAAGGATTTGCTAGTAAGACCTGGGTAAATTTTTAGAGTGCTGATAATTGTAGACAAGTAATCTATAAGTATAATATTACACACAAATTTAATATAAATTTGTGAAGAATAATACAAATAAAATAATTACAGAATGCAAGGCAAAATGATGTCAATGGAAGATAACAACATATTCAATAAGGAAGTCAATGCCCTTGCTTTGTGTAACAACTTTCAAGAACGAGCACTTACATTCTACCCAAGAAAACCTTGAAGTTTCTTACAGTACAAGACTTCGTTTATAATTGATGACGTATTAAGGTCTAATGTGAAAAAAAGACCCAATAAAATTAAAGCTAACATATATAGAGACTATGGCATAAGTCTAACTTATCATCAAGCCTTAAGAGCAAAAGAGAAGGTATAAGTGAAAATAAATGAGCTTCCTAACTAATCATATATGCTTGTTCCTTGGTTGTATAATAGATTAATGAAGACTGATGCTAACACTGTAGCAAAATGGGTGGCCTTTGAGAACAATATATTTGAACAATTATTTATTGCATATAGTTGTTTCATTAAAGGATTCTTGATGATGTTCTCTCCACAATTAGTAAGATAGGTTGAAAATCAAGGCGATGTTAATTAGTGGGCATTATCGTTTTTTCCATTTTGAAGATGGGATAAGATAACAACTAACTTGGCCGAATCATTCAATGTATGGATTCTTGAGGAGAGGAGGCATAATATATGTGTTTTTATAAATGAGCATAGAGACAAGTTGAACAAAAAAAATTTTGCAAGTAAGACAGTCATGAGTAAATGAAAAAGCATAGTTGGTTCAAATGTTAAAGCAAAGTTGAAGGAAAATATTTTGAAGGCAAAAGTTATGATAGTTCAGCTACATGGCTCACATATGACATTGGTTCAACTGCATTATAAATTATTCGTAAGGCAGTTACAAAATTTAGTACGTCAATTGCAAATTACTGGAGCCATATCCTAAAATAATTTGATAGCTTTGCAAGTTTAAGAATTCAAAAGTTATTCCACCCAAAATTTCAAGAAGGAGTTGCAAATTATTCACAAGAAAGTTATAAAATTTAGCATGTCAGTTGCAAGTCACTAAAGCATTGTCCTAAAATAATTTAATAGCTTTGCAAGTTCAAGAATTTAAAAATTATTCTATCTAAAATTTTGAGAAGGAGTTGTAAATTATTCGTAAAGCAGTTGCAGAATTTGATATGTCAGTTACAAATTACTAGAGCCATATTCTAAAATAATTGGGTAGCTTTAGTTCAATAATTTAAAAGTATTCCACCTAAAATTTTGAGAAGGAGTTGCAAATTATTCATAAAAAAGTTGAAAATTTTGATATATCAATTACAAATTACTGGAATGTTGTCTTAAAATAATTTAATAGCTTTGCAAATTCAAGAATTCAAAAGTTATTCCACCCAAAATTTTGAGAAGGAGTTACAAATTATTCGTAAAAAAGTTGTAAAATTTGGTATGTCAATTGTAAATTACTGGAGCTATGTCCTAAAATAATTTGATAGCTTTGCAAGTTCAAGAATTTAATAGTTCTTGCACTTAAAATTTTAAGAAGGAGTTGCAAATTATTCGTAAGGAAGTTGTAAAATCTAATGTCTTAGTTGCAAATTACTGGAGCATTGTTGTAGAATAATAACTTTAAGAATTCAATAGTTATTCCATCTAAAATTTCAAAAAGAAGTTGCAAATTATTTGTAAGAAAGTTATAAAATTTAGTATTTCAGTTGTAAATTATTGGAATGTTGTTTTAGAATAATAACTTTTTTAAAAACTCAATAGTTCTTTCACCCAAAATTTTGAAAAGGGTTACAAATTACTAGAGCATTGTTCTAGAACAATAACTTTCTTAAAAATTTAATAGTTCTCCCACCCAAAATTTTAACAAGTAGTGGCAAATTTGTCTTGAGATAGTTGCAAAATTGGGCACCTAAGTTGCTTGGCAACTTGATTGATTAGGTACAATGTATAACTTGAACATTACAAATACGTTTCAATATTAAAAGTTGGGAATAAAAGTGTGAAAACAAGTTAGAAAGTTACAAAGTTGCAAGCTTGATTGATTGGGTATAATGTATAACTTCAAACTTAAAATTCATTTGAGCATATCCTCACTTGTACAAACTGCATAGTCCACCTTCAGCCAAGACACTCAGGGAAAAAAATTGAAGAAGAAGCAATTTTTGCATAATCAGAATGGTGAATGTTGATGAGGATCAGACTCTTCAGCGAGACAAATGCGTCACACCCATTAAAGATTAATGACCAAAACAAATTATAGATTAATGACCTAAGCAAGTGATTGCTTAGGGAAAAGAAGAGACATCAGATAGGACTAGAATAGGAATGATGGACAAATTTATTGGACAGCTTAGGGAAGAGATGACAAAGAGTTTTACTCGCTTGCAATGAGACAGGGAAGAGACGACGAACAGGGTAAGGAAAAGACGACGAACAAGTAATCACAAGGTAGGGTAGAGTAGAGAATGAATAACTTCAAAATTTTACCAGCCAAATAAGGGTGTTTTGGTCATTTCTCATTATATTAAATTGCCACTCAAGGACTTGAAGACTTAACTAGTATTTCAAAATGTCTTAGGACTTATCTTAAATAAAATTGATCCTTTAAAAGTTAATTGTCATTTTTCCAAAAAGGAATGTAACGAATCTAGATCCTCTCAGCATCTAAATTTCTCAACATCTCTCAATAGCCAAATCTAGTCCATTCAAGTAATCAAAATCTAATTAATATATACATTACCTTGTTATTAAAAATATAAGTGAATAATTTATTTTTAAATAATAAAAAATATGTTTTAAAATATAATAGATGAATCAAAATATGTTAGGATTAAGTCAAATTTTGAATAAACAGGCTTAGCCTATTTATATAAATAAGTCTAATTATAAATTTAACCATAATCATTTTGTTAAACAGAAAGATCAAAATTTAAATAGGATAACTTATATGTTTCTACAGGTAAGGTTAGGCCTATTTAAAAAAAAGTTGATTATATTAAAATAAGTAAATGGGCTTATAGAGACAAATAATTTATCCTGTTTAAATTTTGACAAAATCTGTTTAACAAAAAAAATCGTGTTTAAATTTATAATTAAACCTATTTCTATAAATAGGTTAAGCCTGTTTATTTAAAATCTGATTTAAGCTTGATCTATTTCTATCCATACATAATATTTCAAAATATATTTTTTAACTATTTAAAAATAAATTATTTACATGTATTTTTAATAATCATGTGATGTGTGTATTAATCAAATTTTAACTACTTGGATGGATCAAATTTGGCTGTTGAGAGACGCTGAGAATTTTAGACGTTGAGAAGATCCGGTTCCGAAGGAAACCGTAAACAGGAAAAAAAAAAAAAAACGGAAAAGCCACAGGGAAAAATTATGAGAAAAGTACACCAATTCTTCCGCGGCATAATTAACTTCATAAAATTTATTATCAATGAATATCATGGTATTTAATAACTACCTCCTCCACCTCATGTAAACAGTTTTAAACTTTTAACAAAAAATTATAGATCAATAAAATTTTTATTATTGTAAAAATATATATTGTTCTTTTTTTTTAACTTTTAATTTCAATTCATCATGAGTGATAAAAAGGTTATGGATTTACAAATACAACAATCTATATTAATAAATACAAAGGATAACATAAAAAATTGTAAATACAAAATTATTTATATTTTGAATTAAAATTAATTAAAATAAAAATGCATATATTTTAAACTAAAATAGTATCTTGTGAGATAATTCTTTTAAAAATTATCAAACAGCCAGAAATCTTTTTTTTTTTATTTGCAGCCCACCAATTCATCCATCCCCTGTCAATGCAAAACCCATCTCTCTTGTTTATGCTAACCCAAATGTGAGTGTTTGTAGAATTCCTTGGAGGGAGTTAGCCCGGATTCAATCAAATCTGGACGGACCATGGTGTATAGCAGGAGACTTTAATGTCATCAAGCAGGGCTTCACATGTAGATGTGGATTTTCGGTGATGGTTTGATACTTCTGGTCTTATAGACTTGGGGCTTATGGAACCCGAGTTCACTTAGCAACGGGGTGATTGTAGTAGTCGAATTGATCGTGCTATTGCTAACGTTGGCAGAGTTGATGCTTTCCTTACTGCAACGATCACACACTTGGCGTCTCTGAAGTCTGATCATAGACCCATGCTACTACAACTTGAACCTGGTGGTAGGGAGGTCAATGATAGGCCGTTCAGATTCATTGCTTCTTGGGTCTTACATGAGAAATTTGAGCACTTCTTTAAGGATACCTGCACTGTAAAGGACGGGCGGAATGAGGGGGTTTCCAAATTTACTTGTGAATGTAGTGCATGGAACGGACAAGTCTGTGGTCACCTAAGCTCCCGTAAGAAATCCTTACTAAGGTGCTTGGACGAAATTAACAAAGCTATGGCACTGAGAATGACAGCACTAAACTTGTAAAATCCAAAAACGCTTATGGAAGGAACTTGAAGAAGTACTGGTGCATGAAGGGCTTTTATGGGCTCAAAAGTCAAAGCGTGAGTGGTCACTTTATGGTGATAAGAACACAAAAATGTTCCATGCTTCAGCAAAAAAAGAAGAAAAGCCAATCGTATCTTGAGGACAGTATTCTAAGAAGGATCTAGTTCACTTCAATTTGCTTAATTGATAGCCACTGTCACTTGTTGGAGTGATATGATTTGGTCCCTTTAATTGTCTGATTCGTATTGCTGTTTTGGTTTATGGGTAGCAGCCATAGCTGCGATGTGCACACAGCTAGAAGCAGATTATAGGCCGCTAATGACATATGTAGTGCAACCACTCGTGCCACTTGTCAGAAACCCATCTTCCGTTAGTGCATGTAGTTCATTAAGATTTCATAAACATGGCCGAGCCATTAGCTGCTGCACAACGGATCAAATTCACAGTTGAAAGGCTAGCAGCCAACTGACTATTTTTGGAAGACTGAGGCATTATGGGCTGCATGACTTCATCTGATAAAATACAGTCGGGCCCTTAAACAACATGAACGACGGATAGACTACCCCAAATCTACTTAAAAATCCCCTCAGACTCTACAATTTCTTCATTCTACACGCTTTTCTTTCGTATAGAAATGAAGCCGAACACTTGGAAGGGTACAACATGCAAGGGAGTGAATTTTTTTAGTTAAAGTATATATATTGCAAAATGACAGCAACTTTCCATTGTTTTGAAGAGTTTAATGCCATTCCAAGGCCCAGAATGCCATAGCTAATCATCTGAAATCGACATGCCAATGCACCTAATTGATACCGAGTCAGTTTTGGCTAAAGGAAAAAAATGACCAAGAACAAACAAGAGCCTTCACTGGCAAGTAGGAAAATAACGAACACATTGGAGGTACCACGACTGTAATATTGAAAGCTCATTCACTTTTTTTCAAGACACGATCTATTTATTGGCAAAGGGCTTATTGTCGATGGGACCCAAAAGATGGAGGAACAGATGTGTTTCCAAGGAAAACTTCAAGCAAAACTAGTTCAACCATATATAAACAACAAATGTTCTACAAATTGCATGAGAGATTATATTGCACCGAGCAATTTGACAGCATTCACCATTTTGATCTGCAATTGGCGATTGCACTCGTCTAATGTAGTCCAAGGTCCAATCTAGTAATATTCGGGTGGGAGCAAGTACCATGGTGATTATAAACAGAATGGAGCACAGACAGCTCCCGGACGGCCAACCAAGAAAAGTTCTAGAGCAAAGATTGTAAATCAATCATCTGAATCTCGAAAGCCCAGGCTGTCGGATAAATCAATATTAATCAACTGCAGAAAAATTCCCAATTATTTTAATCACTCGATTCTCCCCTCTCATCCCCTTCCGATGTGTCGTTTTTTCTTCCAACTCTGTCAGCATATTTGGCAAAAGCTGCAGATAAGGCCGACTTGACAGTCAATTCAGTTTCTTTCTTCCTTCTTTTGCCAACATTATCTGCATCCTCATGCCTGTCTTCATTTAAGGAAGAAGGTTCAGCATCGTTCTGGACTGAAGTCTTGGGACTAGCTGCCTTATTCTGGCCAGAAGTCTCTGGAATGGTTTGCCAGCTAGATTCTGCCCGCTTGAAGGGCTCATGAAAAGTGTCAAACAATCGCTTGACCTGACGTCAAAAAATGTTCATAATATTTAGAGCTTCTAGATGAGCAAAATTGAAATTGCCATCGCTCTTTGATACTGTTAGCAACTGTGAAGTGTGAACTATGGCATCAAATCATGTAATCACGCTAAAAGAAAATAAAAATTAAAAGCCTAACTTTTTTCACTTCTAGCACTAGAAAGATACCTTGCGCTCTCCAATGCCAGGGCAGCGTGCCAGATCTTCCATAGATGCACCCATGATGTGAGACAAAGACTAAAATAGCAATTTCACTTTGTTAATTTATGTGAATCTGTGTGTGTGTGTACAATAAATAAATATATAAATGTACCCCAAATGTAGTTCCAAGGGTGACAACATCAGTCTTGTTAACATGCCGAACTGTTGTAAGGACATGCGTTAGCTGCATTTGAAAGTAAGAAAGCTTCAGCACAATTATTGAACATGCTGAAAAATTCAATGAGCAGAAAAAGTCCAACCAAAAGACAATGCTTTTATAGTAATATAACCAATTGGAATTATCATTAACTATTATTATTGCATAAAAAGATTTATAGACCTAACGTCACAATATACCCGTGAGAGATAGTCTGTATCCATTTGGCCTTGGATAATGTCTGCGGGCTTGTTTTCATAAACTTTTATTGTTTCCAAGTAACGACCACATTCCTCCAGGCTGCAGACACAACAGACCGGAAATTTAATAAAATCATATAGATCAGAGGAATTTCCCTACTTACTACTACAGATTATAAAATTAAAATGCATCTCATTATAGCAATGACCACATTATTCCCAGTTATAGCAACAGCAGAATGGAAGGCTGTAAAATCAAGTAGACAGGTCAAAGGAATCCTCCTAGTTGCTATACAGCCACTGAGATTCATACGCATGCCACAGCAGTTCAAGACTTGAAAGGAAAGTACAGATACTGCTTACAATATTCATCTGTAACTCTGTCACCTTGACAATAACCAACTGCTATGAAAGCTACTCATAATAATATTCTTCAAGTGTTTTCATCTTCAATAGGTGTTAAGAGAGAAGGAGACAGGGAAGAAGAAGCTAATTCATTTCACAAAAATGAGGCAAGGGGGTAGGATGCAGTGTATACCCTAAACCTAGACACGTGCCCCAAGAGGTAAGGTCCTACACTGTCAATAACTACCTAGAATTCAGCAACATATAAGAGACAATAACAACATAACATATAAAGATAATAAAGCCCCTAACAAAGTAGTAACATGTAACAACAGGAGTATGGTAACTCTGATTGCTAATCAGAGTTCACGAAGATATTCTCCAGACTGTAGTAAATTCTAGCAGCAATCTCAGAATTCAAGGAGCTGAAATGACATTTTTTTTTTTTAACATTCGTGCTCCATATGCAGTTAGAAGGTATGTCAATATTACCTCCATCCACATAGAAGGGTACAGTCATGAAGCAACGCAGTTTTAGTAACTTCAAGTAGAGGCTTCACCACATCCTCCTGAAACCAATAGGAATAAAGCATAGAATCTATCTTACTCATACAGTAAACCCACTATGTTTAGGCATCTAAGTAGACCCTTTGGTAGACAAAATTCAGAAGTAGATGGCAAGGAAGTTGACCACATCAACATGGCACAGGACTACACGGAGCTTGAAATTCTTCTGCAACTCCCTTATTCTGTAATACAGGTAATCTGGATGCAGGAGATGATAACGAAGACTACATCAAACCATTGACTAGAGTTAGGTAGATGAATTAATATGAAAACACTAAGAACCTTACAAATTTCACATAGCAATAAAAACTTGTCACTTATTTAAACTGCAAATAATTCTATACGAAAGATGATTAAAAAAAAAATCTTCTTTAAAGCATTCCACACAACAAAGATTACTCACTTCATTGAATCACAAGATAAGAATCTTGTTATGAGAGATCAAAATTTTTGAAAAACTTAAGACTAAATTTAACTTTATGGGTCATTAATATATCGTGTAATGCATCAAATGGTAGGTAAGATTTGGAACCAGCAGGCATCACTAGCAATGATAAAGAGGACCAGGACAATAGGTGATTTGGTAATTTGATGTGAAAAACAAAATCGCAGCCAAGCAGAACATGGGCTTGTGGCTTTATACCACATGCCACAGCATATAACTCAGTTTACCTAAAATGGCAGCTTGGCCCTGCTTTCTTATTATATGTTATAATCCGTTTGCTTCTGCTAAGCGTTGATGTATGCTTTTGAAGGATTTTTAAATGGTTTTCTTTTTCTTTTCTTTTTTTTTAAGAGATTTTTGGGATCCCATTCTCTGTAAATATTTTTTTTTTTATTTTCAAAATTAGCATATAAACAAATGACATCCTAACCATCAACTGTAACTTCCCTAGAATAATTAGCATATTGACTAGAGAAGACGAGACTAGAACCTGAGGTAGAGAGCACATGAGCTTTGCCCAAGCAAGTAGTCACAGACAACATCTGCAAATGTCCACCTGACATTCCTAATATGTTTGAGCAATGGATTTCCCTTCTGCAAAAGGGAAAAGAAATGCCTTTTAGATTAAATATGAATGTTCATATCATAAGACCATGGCCAGAAAAGAAGCTTCAGCATGCCTGAAAATAGCATTAATAGCGCTCAAAAATGAAGAAACAGACTCCTGCAACCTATGTGAAGGTTTAAGAAAAAGTTAATTTTGGTAAATCTCCTTATAGGATAAGAACATATTACCTGTCTGTGGCTCACAAGGATTGCATTGCGACTTGAAGTGAGTTGGGAGGATGTTGACCTTGAAACAGCTGAAGAGGTAGAAGTTGAAGATGGATCGACAAATTGACCAGTTTGCCTAATCAGAATATTGATGGACTAAGAAACTTAACTTCAGTCGTGAAGAGACGGAGAAAAAGCAATATCTAAAGTTATAACTTTATTAATGCCATACTAACACGATAAGGAGTGCAAGTGACTCGAAATTTCAATTTGCTAATATTCACAGCACTTAATTGAGCACAGTTCCTAGCTTTCTTGGGTTCTAAGCATGGAGGAAGAACAAAAATGCTATCCTTTATTTGATCAATTACATGTCCAGATAAATCGGAAAATCGCATATCTGGTGCGAAAGCCCGAAGAACAAATGAGTCTGAAGAAATTTTTCACGCAAGTCAACCAAACCCCATTTGGCCCAAAAAAAAAAAATGTCTGTGCTACAAAGCGCACCCCCTAACGAAGAAGAGTATAAAACAATTGAAAGGAGGAATAGAATGGAGCAATGAGTACCTTAGTACGCTAGAGTCAGAAGACTGAGAAGATGGTGAAGGCTTAGAAGAGGCGGAGGGAGGAGGAGAGTAGAACTCAGAGGATTTCAGGAACGAAAAAGCCTGGGAAAAGGTTTGCGAGGGGACGAAAAGGGAGGGCGGAGTAGATCTTGCCTGGGAACTTTCAAGAACTTCTTGATAGGATGGTATTGTTATCATTACGGAGCTCTTCTTACTGCTGTTATTACTGCCTTCTGTAGTTTGATGCTCTTCTCCATTTTCCATCTTTTTCCCCCGCAACCACCACCCCTCTCTGGCGCTCTTGTCGCCACCGTCTCCGCCCCAGGTTGAAGTTCAGAAACCGGAGCCATTCGCTTATATTTTTGGGCCCAATGAAAACCCCCGACTTATGCAAATATTTACCCAATCCATATCCCCTTTATTCCAGGTATTGGGCATGAGCTTCTTGCCTATTTTACCATTTAATATTTTTAAATCAAACATTATTATTTATTCTTTTCATTTAAAAATATAAAATATTTTTTAAAAATTTAATATTTAAAGATATAAAATATTTTTAATTTTTTAAAATATAATTATTTTTTTTTAAGTGTCTCTAAGTGTTTAATAAGGATAAATATAAAAAATTAAGATTAATTTAAAAGTAGGTAATTATTTTATTAAAGAAAGAAATTTAATTAAAAATGTCTTACATTTTTAAATAGAGGGGATATCATAATTTTTTTTTTATTTCATTCTATCTTTAATCAAGTTTATATTTCTAATAAATTTTATATTTAAAATAAATGAAGATGATTCCTTAAAATTTAACGTTCAATAACTTGAATAGCGTTCAGCGCTCACTCGGTTAGTGTTATTTTTTAAAAAAAAATTCTGTGTCTTTGTATTATTAAAAAAAAAAAAGACCATGTTCTTCTTTGCTTATATAAATACTTCTATACGTGCCTTTTTCTAGGATAAAAAATAATAATGTAAAAGTAGCCTTTACATTTGGGAAAAAAACACAAAACAAAGCAAAAGTTTCAACACAGTAATCAGTGACTATTGAGTAGCGACAGTGAGTGGCATTTGGATCAATCCCGACTGCAGCGACGGTGAGTTAATGAAGCGAATCAATTGAAGGTGGAGCCAAACCTCCTTTATCAATGGTTAAATTAATAGCTTGGTAATTTACAGTACTATCAAAACAAAATATCTTAAATACACGAATCTCAAAATTCAAATACATCAATCTTCCAGACATACTGTTAAATTTGTTGTAAAACCAGGGAACGACCAATGATGGAGTTATAAAAATAGTAGCATGATGACAGAAAATATACAGTAGACATGCATTCATGGTGAGGTGGCAACTTGTGCGCAGCTTGTCCAGAGTTTTGATGCGTGTGGCAAGGAGCATAGCCGTGTGGAGGGGATGGCAGCCAAGAGAGTGTGGGAGTCAAAGAAGGGGTGGGTTAGTGGGTGGGTGGCCCCATAATATTCTGGGACCTTCATCCCCACCTAATAATATCAACTTCGAGACCAATCACGGCCTAGAACGATAAAAGAAATAACCAGTTGCGAATCGAAAAGCTTTTAATATGCGCAAGTCAAGGAAGGCGACGGAGAGTTTTGGCGTTATAAGCAAGCTATGCCCAAGTATCAATGCCCCTTCACCCTCCACTCGTCTCATTTTCGAATCTCATCTCCACCCACCTAATTTCAATTCATCAGTTCAAACCATGCATGCCGTTTTGTGATTGTGTCTCCTTGGTACTCCCACGTGCGTGTAAATGCCCAATGGCTCCAATTCAAATTATCTATACTGGAGGAGCCTCAAGCCGCCATTGCCCAAAACTTGGACCATGTTGTCCCAACTCCACAATAATAAACACTCCATCTTGTCTCATTTATAAAATACAATTTAAAATGTAATTTCTATTTATAAGTCGTGCTAAAGAGGACCAGAGGGATGCCTCCAGTTCCAACACACTAAAATAGTTCCCACATGCCCCGCGCGGGAACACCACATTTCAATCGGTTCACAAGATTTATATTGCTTTCGGTTCCGAACTCGGGTATTAAAAAAAATATTATATTGTTATACACATTTTATACATTTTGGAGCTACAACAAAATGTCCGCAGATTATGAAAAAGAGGGGGGAGGAAATCAGTTGACTATAAGAGATAAAGAAGATGTGTAGATTAAAAAATGTTGGGTGAGTGCACAGGCAAAGCGACCGTTAAACCAGAGGCCTGGCCGCACCCGCCGCCGCCGGCACGACCGGCTGAGCGGAGGTTCCTTCACCGGCTCTCCCTCCCACTTTCGGGGACCTGATGGACGATGCCCTCACAAGGAACGGCGGCGCCATCGTGAAAACCCATCGGTCCGATTTAATACCATGGTCCAGCCGCCTCGAATACCTCCCTCTGCTGCTGCCATCACCGCCAATTCGATAGCCCCGTCTCGAGCTACCTTCCCTCGGCAACACAACCATGCTTGTAGACCGATGTAATTCCCGGTTCAATATCTGATTCCTCACTTCCACGGGCAATCTCAGAGTGAAACGTTCCGTGTCCTCGCCCGGCTGGACCAACGAGTGCCCGGTCGAGTGCGACCGGGGAAACCTCCGCGTCCGACCCGATCGAGACCCTCGCGTGCGGTTCCGTCTCATCGTCTGATTGAGGCATAGAACTTCGGGCTCCGCCGGTTCGGGATAAGCCTCCATAGTATGTTGTTGCTCGGGCTCTGGTTCCACGACTTGGTTTTGAGCTTCAAGGTCCACGGCATCGGGGTCGACGCTCGGAACTCCGCGGACGGACTGATCGGGCTGAGGAACGAGGTCGGCTCGGCAGACGGGGCAGGTGGTATGGGAAGCCAGCCACTCGTCGATGCACTCTGGGTGGAAGACGTGATCGCACTTGGGTATCAAACGCAGGGTTTCGGAATCTTCGAACTCGGACAAGCAGACGGCGCACTCGAGGGCGCCTTTGCCGATCTTGTGATTCTTGACGAGAGAGTACTGAAGGGTGGGAAAGGCCTGGATGACTGTCGGGTCGAGACCGCGAGGAGCACGCCTGGAACGACGGACGGAAGCACCGAGTCCCAAGGGGCGAACGCTGCCGGAGGGAGAATCGGCGCAGTGGCGGATGTAGATGGAGAAAAAGCCCATGAGGAAAAGAGCGGCGATCAAGATGACGATGATGATTGCCATGGAAGGGGTGAAGTTGTTGAGCTGATCGGTTTGGTCATTGGAGGGGGGCTGAGGAGCAACGAGGGTGGGGAGGAGGAGGAGGAAGAGTCCATAGAGAGAGAGGGTCTTGATCATGGCGGAAATTGAGGCGGAGGGGGGGAGGGGGAAGAATGGAGAGAGGGTGAAGAAAGGAGTTTATAAATGGAGGACAAGGAGGGGGAAGAGGAATGCAGTCAAGTAATGGACCGAGAGGAGGATGGGGAATTCTGGCGCGGCTGCATCTACCTTGTTTGTGTTTTTCTATTCTATTGTACATCACTGCCTGGTCATAGAGGGTGTGCTCCCTGCCACGTCACCTCTCCAGTCTCCACCTCCACCTCCAATTGTTTCATCTCTCGCATCCACGCTCCCGCATTTTGTGTTTGTGTTTTTCTATTCACTATTGTACATCACTGCCTGGTCATAGGGTGGGTGTGCTCCCTGCCACGTCACCTCTCCAGTCTCCACCTCCACCTCCAATTGTTTGCCCATTACTCATAATGTCTCTCGCATCCACGCTTGTTTACGCCGCATTTTGTATTCAACCCTTAATTAAAATCTGCAGCAATAGAATAGACTCCAGTTGCATACTCGGAAAATTGATGGGACGTGGAAATAGAAATAATTCAGATTAGTTTTTTTTACATAAAGACTAAGGTTTTTTAGACAAATCCTCCCTTTTATCTGACTTTTGGATGAATTAATAAAAATATTGTTATTGGAGTTCTCTTTCACCTATTTTAGTTGACATATTTAATTCATAATATTTATTGAAAATTTTACATGTTTATTAGCAATTTTTTAAACATTAATATATATAGTAACATGTTCACCATTGCTTTAAATTATAAATGAGGTTGAATATTGGAATTTATTGTGTTTGAAAAGCATATATGAACTCGTCTGGTTAAGTTGTACGAAAATTCGACATGAGACGTGGGGCCTAATCATTGAGGAAAAGTAATTAATAAAAAAGCAGAGCAAAAAAAGTCAGACCGAGAAGCTTCGCAGAACTTGAAAGCGGATAAATTTGACGGTCCGATCCGAGTCTTTCATTCCTTATCAGCGGAAGCATACATGCCTGCCTGTTCATGTTACAAATTTTTTTGAGTTTGAACGCTGACATACTCTCTTTTTAATAATCAATAATCGTCTGAATAGCTTCCAAATGATTTCGCATGATTTCATATCCATGTATTCAGTTGTTGCCGGATTATGAATCTAAGTCTTGGATATGGCTTTCTGAAATTTAAAATTCAAATTTTTGGCCAAAAAGAATTTTAAAATTTAAATTGTGGCATTTCATGACAGGTTAATATACTCTTTTTGCTCTTTCGTAAAAGATGAAGTTTAAAAGATTTGAAGAAGTTAACATGGACATGTATATTTCATCTTTTAACAGGAATGAACAGTGATAATAATAAAAACAGCCGTCGAATATACGAGACAAAATTAATCCGTGTGGAAAAAATGAGAAGTCATACAGATCATAAGCATTGACCATCAGAAAATGAAAATTAAAATAAAGGATAACATGATTCTTGTTCTAGAAGATTATGAAGCCATCGGATGCATTAATAATTTAATGTAATGTATTCTTTTTGTGGTGGTTGAAGTCAGCGAAGGAACTTGAGTCAGAAATCATAATAATCAAAGAAGCAGCGCTTATGAAATAACCTGTACCATTGAATTGATAAGAGTTGCTTTCACCGAAGGTCGATGTACAGGGAACTGCCGGAAAACAAAATATTCGAATTAAGTTGCCAGTTTCTAGCGTACGTTCTGAGGCCCTGACCACAAGCCCATTTGGGTATATTATTTATTATTATTTAGCGGTACATCTGTACACACACACATAATGTATATGATATGTATATATATACACATGCACAGACAAGGACAGCTTTCTATGACTGGATATTTTATCCCAATCAACGCGACAACATCTCTGAAATATGTATCACAGCTAACATCTATATATTTACGAACTGAACTGAGTGGTTCGTATGCTGTCCGGCTGAAAAAATTTATACATCGTCCAGGGACTAGAGTACCCGCTGTTCAATGGTCCAGCTACATTACTCTGAGAATTCCGGTCAATCAGTAATATTTTAAAAAGAATTGAAGGACAAAAATACTTATAAAATAATTAATTAAAAGCACTTAATATTTTAAAATAAAAAAAAGTAAAAATACTTATGACATTATATAAATAAATATAAAAATGATTAAATTATTAATTTTAATTTAATGTTATTATAATTATTAATTGTGTATGTCACATGTCAGTTTTTATTAACATTGATTAATAAAGTAGTAAAAATATTCACAAAATAATTGACCATAAGTAAAAATACCCATAACATTATCAGAGTTGGTGCAAAAGTAATCAATTCATTAAATCTTTTAAATGTTAACCGTTTAGCTGACATGAGTAGAATTTGATCATTTTTTCACTGATATAGACAAAAAATATTTTTAAATTAAATTCTTTAAAAATTAATCGATCATTATATGAATATAATATAAGAAATATCATTTTGACCAAATATCAAATTATATCATTTGTTTCTTTGCAGCAGTAGCGAAAATCATTTAAAAATTTTGAACTTATCATAAATGAAATTGTTTAAAATTATAACAATGTTCTTAAAGTAGGGCGGTGAAGGAGGTATGATGGATTTCATGGCACGAATGACATGACATTGATGGCAACAAAACTTGAGGATGGTAATCATAAGTATTGTGACATGAAAGGAGCCTTAGGTAATGAGCAAGGAGCTCAACACTTATAGATTCAATGTGCTTAAAAACCCTTTACAACATATTGGAGATCCAATGACAAGAGTCTAAACTAAAGCCATGAAACAAGCCTTATCCGTCTTGTGCAAGAAGTCCAAGAGCTCAAAGAGCATTAGGGCACTCATCTCAAGCCTAAAGAAGAGCGTTTAAGCATGTATAATGTGTTTAAGATCTAAATTCATGAATAGTCAGGCTAAAAAAGTGCAAACCCTAGCCCAATATAAGGAAGACTACAAGTGAAGCCTCTTGCAAATAGGCATGAAACCCTAGTGAAAAAGTTAAGGGTAACATGATTTTCAATCATTTATGATCCATTGATTGTCTCTTGATTGGTTTCTATTTTAGTGGTCCTTTGACTTGACTCCCTTTTTTAAGTAGCAAGACTAGTCATAGTTTTTTATTTTGAGTCTAGTCAAATGTTAGAATTAATTAAATTATTTTTAATTTTTAAATTTTGTAATCTCATAATTTCATGATCACATCTCTTAAATTATGTGGCTGAATATTTTCTCCTTTATTTTTTACTATTTTCTTTCTTCTTTTAGTATTAGGAATTAAGATTTCAATTTAGAAAATAATCTTCTCTTTGAACCTATATATATAGTGCTTTGTGGTGGCATCCCTTGTAAGAAACAGATATGATCAAGAGTGTGATCAACTTTTATAGTGTTTTTGAAGATTGAGATTCTTAAAGGTAGGTGTTTCAAAAGATCTTATCCTTGATCATTATCTCATTGTTTATTTCATTTTTATCTTTATTTTCATCATAAATTTCGTTCCTTTCTTTTTATTCTTGTGTTTTGTCATGTTTCAGGGTTCTGTCCCTAACTAGCACAATTCTGCTTCCACGTCCTCTATAAGATGTGTTCGATCTCGATCTTTGATTGTATATAACCTATCTCACTATATTAAATCTCAAGTTTTGCAAACAAGAACAATGAATAGAGAAAAAGGAAGGAATGAGACGAGATATGTGGTGATGAAAAAAAAACCACGTGGCATAGATTTTGACAGATTGGTCATTATTATACCTACTTAAGTAACATTATAAATATTCATACGATGATCGATTAACATCTGTAAAAATTCATATGAAAATATTTTTTATCAACATCAATAAAAAAATAGATAACTTTTATTTAGATATCAGTTAAATGATTAACATTTAAGAAATTTGATGGATTAATCACTTTACATTAATTCTGGTAATATTGTGGATATTTTTGCTCCCAATCGACGACTTTGTGAATATTTTTACTCCTTTATTAATTCATAACATATGACATGTACAGTCGGCATTTAACAATTAAAGTTAACAACGTTAGATCAAAGTTAATGGTTTGATCATTTTTGCACCCACTCATATAATGCTATAAGTATTTTTACTATTTTACTCACTTTAGAATATATGATGTTTCTTATTACTCATTTTGTAAGTATTTTTGCTTTTTCATTTTTTTAGAAACCTCGCATTTGATTTCTTTTTGGCATTGTCACACTCCATCTAATTATCAAAGAAGAATCCTGGTCACGATTTCACAACACATCCTCACACGCATCCGGAACACCTAAAGCGATGAAATTAGATTACACAGTAAATTTTAAACAATATCGTATTCACATAACAATATCGTCACAGATAATAAAACGCGAGTCTCATATAATTTGTTACGTGCATTATAAATTTATACCAAACAAATAATTCCACGTGGTTTTTGTGCATTGAGACGAATACAACAGGTCATCTATATTGTATTATCTATGACATGTAAGTTGAAAAAAGTTATAAATGTTAATTCTTGATGAGTATCAATCATGTAACCTCGCTACCGCTATTACTTGGTTCAAAAATGAATAATCTTGGTATTATTCAATTGGATATTCTCCCTTGAATTAGAGTGAGCCTGTGCCTGCGTCGTAGATTAATATGAAGTCCAAAACGAGTTCCAACATTCACAGCTCGTGAACAGTTTATAATTCTATCTTTTTATTTTTTGCATAGATACATGAACCGTTGGATTTTTTTTTGGTTTAATTTTTTTTAACGGACCACTTCTATTTAATTTGCTTATTAACTGTATAAAGGGGGCTTATCAATTTCAAAGATTCTGACTCCACCTTCGCCCCGTCGTCATGAACATGATCGTGGTCATTCATAAAAGTCGATCTTTCCGATACAATGGCTCATAATGCCAACTTTTCGCCTCCTGCCCTTTAATGCCTCAACTTTCTGGAATCATTATTATAATTTTTATATGCGCACGCCCCTCCTTATTCATGATCTCTAGTTCTACCTTTCACATCACATTTTATGATTTTAAACACGTCGGACTGCAGGAAAAAAAAAAAAAATCAAAGAATGAAGAAACTTTATGTTTTTAAAACACTCTCAATTCACTATTTATTAGCATTATTATTTATTTTCCCTCAAGTTTCAAATATATCTATATAAAAAATTTATTGAATAAAAATTGCTCTTTACATTCTAAAACTTTTTCTTTATGACGCTTTCAAATAGAGGATGTGGAAATATTTGAAATTTCCTTGGAATTTTTTTTGGTAAAGTTCTGGTAAGGAATTTCCTTGGAAATTAAATGCAAATGAACCGTTTTTTTTTTTAACTGAAAAATGCAACGTTTTGAAACTGCTGTCTTGCTCCCAATTTTCCCAATGACACGGCCCCATGGGCCGTGCCCAATCCCACCAGCCTAGCTGGTTCAGCATCCTAAAGCGGTGAAAGAATCAAATTTTAGTTGGGCCTCCGGTTGTTTTGAGGCCCATCACCTTAATTGCTCAAACAAATTTATAACACTGCAGAATGGGCCAATTCAGGTTAGTTCCAAAGCCCTATCACCAAATATAATTTTTCGTTCGTGTTTACGACAAAATCATAATTTAGTTCGCTGAACGCTTACTTCACATATCAATTAATCAAATATGACACATGAATACCAACGAAAGGTCAGTACAGTTGATAAATATTTGGCCCATATAATTCACAAGGCTGCTTAGCTTTTGGGACTCAACTAACTTAAATTTTTTACCAAAAAAAAAAGACATATATATATTAGAAGGATCTGAAAATTGTTTTTCTTGTCTTGAATTAAACAACTACGATAAGGAGTTGTGTTGTTTATAAGATATAGATATTTTAGATTCCATGTAATTCTTTTAATCCTCTTAATAATTTATTCAGCAGTTTAATTAAAAAATTAAGTGACTTGAATTCGGGAGGCACAATGGAGGATAGATCTTCTTATTGCACGAGAATTGGTTTCAAATCAAGCACACAAAAACGGTTAAATGCATAGAAGTGCGTAAACCTCAGGAATCTTACCACTTGAGCGAACTATGAGAAACACTTATGCTATGTTTAGATATACATGAATTTGAATTTGGATTTAGATTTGAGCCAAATTCATTGTTTGAAAAATTAAAAATATATGGATCTGGATTTGATCCAAATCCAAATCCAAGCTCTCCCTTAATCTCTTTGTAATTTAAAATTCTTTCTAAACTCCTATTATTTCAAATCCTAATTCAAGTTCTTTTATAATTTGATCCAAATGTATGAAGGTTTGATCAACCTGCCAACGATAATTAGATTAAACCCCCAAAGTTGATGGAAATAAGTTGCCACTGTTGATCATGATGGGACGGCAGACTTTTGCCAGGATCGGACCAACAGTGACGATAGGGATTGAACGATTGACTTCTGTCGGGACTGGATCGACCATGACAACAGGGACTAAACGATCGACTTTCCTTAGGATCAGACCTACAGCAACCTGACAGTCGACTTCCACTAGGATTGGACTAACGAGGATCGAATGGCCAACTTCCATCGGGACTAGACCGACAACAACGATGAGGACCAGACAGCTGCCTTCCACCAAGATCAGACTGACGACGACCACAGGACCAGATGGCCAACTTTTATCGAGATCGAATTGATAGAGACCGGATAGCCGACTTCCACTAGGACTAGATTGAATGTGATAACGGGATTGGACTGCCAACTTCTATTGACACTAGATCGATGCTAGCGACGAGTATGTGACAACCAACTTTCACCAGGACCTAACCGATGACAACTACATCGACTGGATAGTAGACTTCTACTTAAACCAAATAGACAATTACGATACGGATCGAAAGGCCGACTTCTACTAGGACTAGATTGATGGTGATGATGAGGACTGGACAGATAAGGATGATGGGGACTGAACGGCCTACTTCTACGGGGACCATACCAACAGCAAGGACTAGGATCAGATGACCAAGTTCCATCAAGACTAGGCTAACGGCGAGGATGAGTATTGGATGATCGACTTCCACCGATACCAAACTAATGACGACGAGAAATGAACAGACGACTTCCACCAAGATCGGACAGCTGACTTCCATTGGCATCGGACTAATGACGACGACGAGAATTGGATGACTGACTTTCACCGAGAACGAACCTACGATGGTGATGAGGACTGAAAATCCAACTTCCACAGGGTGAGGACCGAACAATTGCCTTCCATCGCCATCCCTTCAATTTAATCGCTATCGCCATTGATTCAATATGGTGCATATGGAAGTTAGCTGTCCGTTCCCTGTCGTAGCATCCATTTGATCTCGATAAAAGTCAGCCGTCTGGTGCCTGTCGTGTTGGTTTGATCTCGGTGGAAGTCATTCATCTTTTTCTCGTCCTCATCGTCGGTCTGGTCTCTGTGGAAGTTGTTTGTCCGGTGCCCATTATAGTCGTCAGTTCAATCCTAGTAAAAGTCGGCCATCCTGTCCCTGTCGTTGTTTCTAGTCTCATCCCAATGGAAGTTGACCATCCGCTCCTCATCATCGCCACCAGTTCGGTCATGGTGAAAGTCATCCATCTGCTCCCCGTTGTCATCATCAGTCCACTCCAGGTAGAAGCCTGTCATTTAGTGTCTGTTGTCACTATCAGTCTGGTCCCGATGGAAGTTGGTCATTCTGTCCCCATCGCTGTGATTTTCGGTCTTGATGGAAGTTAGAGGTCTTATCCCATTCGTCATCGGTGCCACTGTCCTAGTCGTCTTTGTTTATTTGATCCTGTTGGATGTTGGCAATTTGAATTGTCGAGTTTGACTAATCTTTCCAGTTTCTTTTAAATTTAAATATAAAATATAAAATTTTACTTTAGATCCAAATATAAAATTTTAATATTGTAATTTAAATTTTTTTATATCATTCAAACAAATAATTTATAATTTATGAATTTTAAATATGAGATTTTAAATCTAAATTTCTAACTTAAATTCACTCATCCAAACACAACCTAAATGTATTATAAATACATAGCTGAATGTGAAAGAAAAAGACCTGATATAGTGGACCCAAGAAAATAAACCTGAAAGACGTGTAGTATTGACACAAGAATTACTATAAATGCATCCCTTCAACCCCCTTTGTATATTTAACTCCAAACTTGTAGAATTTGATGTTCGTTCCAAGCAACAATTATAACCATCATATCCTAACCATGATGGTATATTGCTTACTTTTTTCGTTAAAACATGTAAAATATTTTTTAAGGAGTTAAATGTTAAAAATATAAAATATTTTTAATATTTTAAAGTGCAATTATTGTGTTTTTTAATGCCCATAATAAATAAATTACTTTATATTTACTTTAAAGCAAAACACTGATAAAAGACGTGGAAGCGGAACCGTACTAGTTAGGGTTAGAATCTTGGAACACCAAAATAAAACAAGAAACAAATAAAAGAAACAAGAAAGAAGAAGAAGAAATAAAGTGAAAGAAATCAAAAACACAAGAATAGATAGGGATCAAGGAGAATATCCTCTAAAACATCTATATGTAATAATTTTAACCTTTAAAGACACTATAAGAGTTGATCATGCTCTTGATCATACCAGTATTCAATATAAGATGCTACCACAAACATTAAGCTCACAAGAGTTATAAATTTTAAAAAATAAGAATCACTCTTATTATTCAAAATCAAACTTGCCACACAATAAAGAAGTGCATACTTATCTGTGGGCTTACTCCAAACTAAAAAAAACCCTAATTCATTAATCCTAATTTGGACGTAAATACTAATACAATAATGAAATTCAACCACATAATTTAAAGATTGTATCTCTTAAAATCATGGGATTACATTATTAGATAAAATCATAATCTAGAAATAGGAAACAAAACTTAAATAAAATTTAAACTAATATTTAAATATTAAATTGGTATCTAAATTATTAATCTAATCAATTGGAGCAATTAAGGGATCTTCATATCTAAGAGAATCTTTCCTCTTGTGCTTCTTATGTTGACTTCGAGGATGCTAAGGGGTCACACCATGATCTTTCAAGATATGACTAAATGTGGCGTCTTTCTCTTCAAGTAACCCTATTGTCACATGTTGCAATTGAGGAGTTAGGGTTTTGATTACTTGGACTCAGGCTTTAATTTCGTCTAACTCTTTTAATAAAAGGTTCTTGCATATGTGGGCCTTGTCAATAGACATAGACTCCTTTTCTTATATCTCCTTGACTAAACAATCAAGGCCTCATTCATAGCTTAGTTTGGGCTTCAATTATTAGGCCTTTAATACCTTTTATTGGATCTTTTAGTACTTAAGGCTTGAACTTTGGGACCTTAGCCTTATAGGGTATGCCTCCTTGGATTCTTTATGCTTCTTTGTGGACCATGCATGAAGTGATCTCCATCATTCTCTCCCTTCTCAAAAAGATTTATCCTCGAATGTGTAAAATTAGGGAGAGATATATTAGTTAAATTAAAGTTGATTTTCTTACCATACTTACCCATCAAGCATTTACACCCCCAAATCCAATCTCGAGGGTTAAATATCTCTCTTTAATTTGACTTGATCTTATTAGTTCTCCTTGAAATCTATAATAATGACAAGAGTTTTGAAGACAGAGAAAGGTTGGAAAAGTTAGTAGAGAAATAAAAATCCTCATTTTTGCCACACAATAACAATTTTTTGTCTTTATTTTTCTTTCTTTATTTTTCTTACTTAATTTTCCCTTTACTATTACACCTCTTTATTTTTCTCTTTGGTTTTTTTTCCTTCACTCACAAGTTTCTCAACACTTTCTTTTTTTTATCTCACGATCACTCCATAATCAAGAAAATCTTTTCTTTCTTTATAATCTTGGGCAATCCTTGTTTGATCTTTATGGGCTTAAATCGGCTTAAGATGATTCAACACAATAGTTTTACTTTCAAAAGGCAAACAATAACAATTTTTAAAACCATCATGAGTAGCCTTGTTTTGAAATTGCTAAGGCCTGCCTAAAAGCAAGTGTCTAGCAAGCATATGGACCACATCACATAATATATCACAAGTATAGATTCCAATAGAACAAGTAATTAAAACTTGCTTAAAAACTTTAAGCTCATTGTAGTTAGTTAGCTATTATAACTTATAAGGCTTTAGATGCATAATAGTAGGTAAGGTTAACTTATCAACCAAGAATGTACTAGCAACATCAATACAACTACTATATCAACAGCATGCTACACACTTTGTTTTGGATCAAGCATCGAGTTTGAAATATTTGTTCACATTGCTTTAGTGATTCATCATCCTCTTTAGCTTGGACATCAAGGGTTCTTTTAGCCATCAAGTTCGTTCCAACAACTCCTTTACATTTAATCTCATTATCGGTCTTAAGAATAGGCATATCATCATACTCATCATATCTTCCTTGTCACTTTCATAGCCATTATCTTTTTAGATCATAGCTCTTTTATTGCTAAAATCCTTCACCATATGTCAAACATCTTTGCACTTAAAACACTTCATAAAAGTAGTGTTAGAAGAAAGAGAATAAGAAGGTTTGGAACTAGAAATCTTACCCTCATCCTTTGGATTTGGTTCTTCTTTAACCTTGGATGCCATTTTGTCCTCATTAGCCATGGAATCCTTCCACTTTGAGGTTGCTTTGGAATCTTTCTAAGATAAAGACTTAGAACGTTTGGCTTTGTACCTCTACTATAATTTAATGGCTTTGTAAACTAGCTAGCTCCTCCCTGTTCACAAAGGTGTACAAGTCAAACTTATCTCTCAGCTTTAATCTTAAGCCATCTATATTATCCTTGATACAGTATCACGTTCACTCTCTTGAATACTAGCTCACATCTTCAAGATACTCAATTCATGCACATAGTGTGTAAGGTCTCCCTTACTTATTCATAATTAATCCCCAAAATCAAGGTAATCATGGGAATAACTTACATGAATTGCAAAATTTGTAAAATTTTTATAAATAGGATTCCAAGTTTTGAAAGCTTATAATGCTATAAATCAAAGCAAAATATGTATACGAAAGCATAAATATCATACAAGGTAAGATAACATCAAATTGGGATCAAAAGAGCAAAAATAGAGATTCTAGCAAAATACAATACTGCATAAATTTTTATGCTACAACATAACTTCCGGTGAGTACTAAATCTCTATTTGACATTTGATTAAGGTAATCTAGGTGTCTATAGAAAGCTTTCTTTGAGCTTTGGCTAATCACACTAGTTTCACATTCAAATCATTTCTCAATTAAAAGTTGAACACCAAAAAGCAAACTCACTCTTTTATGCTTTCAAAACATAACTAAGGTGTCCAAAACTCAATTTAAGTGTTAAAAGTCCACACTAATTCTTGGACCACACTCAATGGATATAATGGACTTGTGTAATACACCATAATATTTAAATAATACCTATATCACATTTTCACCGCTTAACCCTTTGACAACAAAAACATAAGGGGGAGCCAAAACATATAATTTCACATCTAAATTACCATTATTTACAAATATACTCACTCCTTACTTGCACAAGTATTTTGGCCTTGTATAAATATCTCAACTATAAAGATACCATAAGTACTATGGCCCAAAATACACATTTCAATACTCAATATTTAATGGTGTAAGTATAATAAAATATGAATATCCTAATTAGCAATATCATGATAATTACACATTAATCAAAAGTAATTGAGATATTATAGTAGGAAATTTAATTCTTAAACCTCATGCCTTTCCCTTGTTTCAACCAGAGCTAATGCTTATAAAACGTTAAAGAGAGGAGTGGGTACAACCACTTAATAATCAAAGTTAATGTAGCATATACAGTTACATATAAATTAATTATAGATGTAAATGAAAATTAAATAACTTTACAAGTATCACATACATATTTTGCAATTATGGCGTTGGCCACAAAATTAGCAATTATATGACCAAGTATTAATGCATATTGTCACATTTATTTTAAAAATGCATATCTTGGGGTCACAATAACAACAACAACAACAATCATCATCATCATCATCATGCGCCCTTAATGAAAACACACCGGACCATGATAATAACAATCATATGGCTAGAAGTAGAATGTATGATTAATGCTAACTTTATACCTTCCTGGTACCTTCGACATGAAGCCGATAGCTATTCAAAGGCTATATCCAAAACCTAAACTAATTAAGCCTTTTACTCATGAGGAGCTATCAAGTTAGGTTTAACTCACTCACTTGTGTTACATGGTTTCTCCTAACACTAATAAATATGGGATGTCGTACCTTAATGTAGCCTCCTCATGAATTGAATAGAGACTAATTATGTTCAAGTCCCTCGAATAACAAGTGGGACAGTCCTGAATCAGCTATAGGTCAATGACCACCTCTCGATTTTAATAGTCAATGCCAAGACAGGCTTCTAATTCTAAAGGTAAGCCGTCGTGACTATGTGGGTTTGCCAATCTACTCTTCTTTATAGGAAAACTCCTGCCATAATAATTATGCCATACACAAATAACAAGATGTATGCCATTCAAACAACAGTAATCACATCATATCATACTCATATAATTCTCTTTCTCCACTATAATCCATATATCATAATCATATTCATCACACTCCACATGCCAAATATCACATATTCATTGGTTTCACAATTACATGCTTTTATTCATCAATAATTACATGAATATACATAAGTAACATTCTCAACAATTCAATACAATCTCACATACATAATTCATCATGTTGCCAACATTACATCAATGGGTTCTTAACTACTCAAATAAACTTTCAAATGAATTAGTTCAAATAATAAATAATTAACATACAACTATATAAACAAGATATTTTCTCAATTTTCTCAAACCTTTGGAAGGTTAAAGCTTAGCTCTCAATCATAACTTACTTTTTGAGTTAAATTGAAGCTCACCAATGCTTTATATAGTTAGTCTACAATTACATTAACATCCATCACTAATAATCATTTAAATCACCACTTTCAACATCTAATTTCATACTTTAATAACTAAATTTTTCAACTATAAGATCAACCTTACATTTAATAAGTTTCTTAACTCCTATTAATTTTATTTAGCTCTCAACAATTTAAATAATCACTAATATATCATCTAATAACATGAAATCATCATCAATGTCACAACTTACTCATTTTCAACTCTCAAATTTCAACACTTTAATCACCAAAAATCTCAACTCATGATTTAAATCACCATATTAGGTTTATTAACTCTTATTAACTCTACCTAACTTTATTAAACCTATCTACCACTAATAGTGGCTTCCAACAATCCTAACTTTCATCACTAATGGCATTTAAATGCACAAATTTCTATAATTGAGAGCCCATTCTCATGAATATATAAAACCACTATATCTAAGCTTAAATAGCTTAAACAACTCCCATTAATCTCATTTAGACTAATGGGTTTCAACCCATAGTCCTAGGTCTAAAAATTATCATTTTTTAACCTTAAATCTTACTTTCAAAATTTATAGAGAGAAGAAGAAGGGATAAGGAAGGCATACCTAGTGAAATCAAGCTCCAATTATCTCTAAAATGCTTAAAAGTTGATATCCTAGCAGAGAAAAGACTCTTTATGTTGCCCTCTCATTGTTTCTAGCTCATTTCTCTTTGTTTTGGACATTTTTTTCCATTTTTAAAGAAAACTAGTTTTGGAAATTATGCTATAGTGTAACTTTTTAGCTGTAGCATAACACACAGTGGGCTAAAAATTTAATTTTTCTATATTAAGTCTAGGAGACATAATTCACTTCTGAACTCAATTCAAAAATTAAAACCAAACTTAATAGTAGTTTTTAACTATTCTTAAATCTATTTATATTTAAATTTACAAATTTATTCTTCATTAGCATAATTAATTAGGGGGATAATTTTTAAAATGTTACATAGTGCCCGACCATTATAGTGACTTGAGAAAACATCCTCAATTTTCTATTCAATGCCATCTAATAATTGTTAGGGATATAGTTCTTTCTCATGTCTCTTGAGCTTTTCCCATATCTTAATGGGCTTTTTTGGCCTTGGTATGTTTGTTTGTATTACAAGTCTTCCCACCACAAAATAGCATGATAAGTAAAATTAAGAGAAGCAACTTTCATCTTCTTTGCTTCAAGCTAATTATTACCCTAAAGATTTAGTTCATCTTTAACTCCTAGTCAAGGTATTTCTCTAGATTGGTTTACCCTTGAAGGTAGGATATTTCACTTTTTGATCAAACAAGTGAACATCATGTATAGAAGACCATTTTCCCTTAGTAGAAAGGGAATCCTCATCCTCATCACCATCACCATCACCATGCACCTCATGATTCTTCCTTCTAAACTTAGAAGTCTTAGGTTCATCATCATGCTCTTTATGAAACCTATGGTCAAGCTCTAATCAAAATTGTTGAAATTGCTCATTAACATATATAATTCATAACATTTTTCAAATCAACACTTGGAGACTCATTCGTATCACTAGTGTTTATAGATGCACTAATAACCATAAGAAAATGTGAAATAAGAATTCTCACACACACACACCCTTCATGTGTTTACTAAATATCCATTCATGTTCATGGCATTTGACTTTTTTTAATAATGTAAAAACTCTATTGCCTTTTACCACTCTCTAAACTTGTGATTAGAGTTCAATGATGAAACAAATGAAAATCAAAGAACTCAAACAATCAAATGAAAATATTTTAAATTAAAATTTACTAGAAAACACGCACAAATTTTTAAAGAGGATTTTTTTTGTTGAAATCTCCTTGAAAGAAAGCAAAATTTTTAAATAAAATTAAACTTAAAAGAAAATAAAGAAGGGCCTAAAAAGCAACAAAATAGGGAAAGAAAAGTTATATGAGTTAGATACTCAAAGATAAAAATAAAAAACTGGATGAAAAATGGAAAATAAAGGGCTTACTCAAAAATAGTACCTTCCAAGGAAAGCCAAAGACCAATTAGGTAAGATACTCAAAATAGAAAACAAAAGAAAATAGGAAACTAGAAGGAAGATAGGAAATTATAATGACAGAAATGTAATCAATGAAGATAAAAAATTAAAAAGGAAAAGCAAAATAGGAAGGTAAGAGGAATAGAAAAGTCTTACCACCCAAGTTTAATAAAATAGGAGACTTTGTGACTTGTAATGGAAGCTTTCAAATTAGCAAACTCTCCGCTACTATTGCAATTCAATTTGCATCTTGATTCCTTTTTTTTTTAATTTTTAATTTTTTTTTTTTCATTACACTAACACTTTTTTCAGCACAAATGCACTCTTTTTTTATTTTTTAGCATGAATTTTTAGGTATTTTTTTCAAGAAGAAAAAAAGTCACACACAAAAAAAAGAAGAATTAGGTGAAGAAGTAGATATGGTCATAAAAGATGAAAATAAAGTGAAGAACAATGGATAAGGAAAAAAGAGAGATGAAGGGGAAGCCTATGAACTAGCAAGCCTAGATTTGATGCCAATTGATAGGGGACACGAAAGTGAAACCATGCTAGTTAGGATTAAAATCCCAAAACACTAAAATAAAACAAGAAACAAAGATGAGGAACGGGAAAGAAGAAGAAGAAATAAAAGAAAAGGAAATGAAAATGTAACATCCTGATTTTATATAATAAAGAAATTGTGGAATTTAGGTTTTGAGGAAAAAAATGATAATAATAGGAATTTATATTATTTGAGGTTATTTAGAAATAATATTATGATTAGGTATTTAATTATGAATTTAAAAATTTAAATTTAAAACCACATAAGCAATATTTAGTTAAGATATAATACATAAATAATTTTTTTTATGTGTGTGTTAAAAAAAAAGAGAAGGTAGAAGGAACAAAAAAAAAGGGGGTGAAAGGTTGTTGTTTCTAAGTCCCACATTGGTTAGATGAGGGAAGAGAAGAGGTGCCTTCATGTATAAAAAGGAGGGGGTGTGTGCATTAGGAAGCATGAGAGGCTAAGATGCAATTTAGAGGAAATTGCAACTTTGGCCCAAAGGTTTGAATAATTAAATTCAAACCTATAGTTTTTTTTAATATAATTTTGGGACTCACAATCCCATTTTTATATTATTTTTCTCTCTTCCTCTCATGTTGCTCGGCGTTTTTTCGCAAGGGGGGATTATTTTCTTTTTTCTTCAGGTATGTTCTAACTTTCCTGTTTAGATTAGCATTTAAAAATTTATTTAATTACAAATTAATTTTATAGTTATTTTTTAAATAATATTAGCTTTCTAGTGATATGATTATTTTGTAGGATAGAGTAAATATTTTGATTAGGATTTTTCTATAGGATAGTTAATCTGATGATATGATGGATTAAAAATATAGGTTAAAACTCTTAGGGATATAATAAATATTATAGAATATTTTCTTGAGGTTGAAACTCATGTTTAAGAATTTTTGAGTTAAAATCTAGATCTATATGGTTGAATTTATGTGGAATCTGAGATGTAGGGATAAACCTATGATTATTAAATATTTATTTAAGTATGAATAGGTATTTTTGAGGTTATAGAAAGGTGATTTGAGGCTTCAGGATAATTTTAAAATTTAATTTATTTTTGGACGAATTTTTAGAATATAGAAGGATGAAATTATGATACTAGAAGTGATTTGAGGATAAAAAAATAGTTTATTAGGGTACGAGAATTTTAGAAAAGAATTTAGGAAGTTAAATGAGGCATAAATCTTAAATTAGTGTTAATATGGATTATAGATCTAAGACTTTCTAACTATTTAAATTAGAGTTATTTATTTTAAAATTAATATATAGTATTGTGAAATAATTATGTAGATTATATTGACAAAGATAGTGGTGAAAAAGGAGTTGTGAAGGGGAACTTGTTATTCAAGACACAAGGTAACCATTATTAATGTGTTGTGATGAGTGTGTTTGTGAATGGTTATGTGTTGTTTTGTTGTTTGGAAAATTAATTATTGAAATAAATACTGTATTACTTGTTTGAAATTATTGCCAAGTGGGTTAAAATTTATTTTTTATTTATCATGATGAGATATTATTGTTCGGATATATTCTTCCTGTTTGGATATTTGAATGATGCATGACTTGTCAGGGTATTTTAATGTATGGTGTTAATGGAAATTTCTGTTCGGTTAATTATTACCACGTGGTAAGCCCTCATTGGACCCAATGAGTGGCGTGTCGCTTGGTCCAACTCACCTTTGGCCGGGTGATTTGGCGTCCGAGCATGGCGAAAGGAGGATATAAGGTGCAGTCATGCAAATTAAATACTTGTTCGGTTTGTTTGAAAATATTGTTCGGTTAAATGTTTTGTGTGCCCACTTAGCAATCGCATGATTAGTTACATCCGCATGCATCATTACATATTAATTTTTGGTTACTGGGACTTTTAAGTCTCATTCCCCGTGGTTAATATTTTTACAGGAGCGAATCCGGCCGAGAAAGCACCAGAGGTGTAATTATGGTGTATGAGACACCATCTTTTACGTTGCCTCTTATTTTGGATTATACAATGTATCTTGTGCCAACTTAGGACATATCTTGTCTATGGAGCATGTAAACTCTAATCCTTTTTATTAAATGCATTTATATGTCCAAGAGGATTATGTCTGTTCCTTTTGATTCATGACCTAATTTAAATAACATGCTATGAGGATCATGTCTGTCCCTCATAGTTCTAATTGCTTTTTTTTAGATATTTTAAGACCTGTGGTATATTGTCTTGGATGTATCATGGTAGAAATTTTTCTACCATGATAAGGGAATGATAAGGGTTCAATGAAAAAAAAATAATTTGTTGAATTAATAATTTGCGAAAAATCGGTTTGTAAATTTGAGGGTGTTACATATTGGTATCAGAGCATCATGTTTCGAGCCTATATTTTAGTAACACTTATTTAAACTTTTGTTTGAAACTATTATTTGTGTGAATTTAATATGTATTTATTATGTGTGGTGCATTGCATATAGTCGGTTGGCAATATACATTGTTATGGTGCTTCTCATTGTATGGCCATTATATAGCTAGGCTAATTTTATTATTTATATCTTGTATCCTTTAGGAGGGGAGAGAAAATGCCTGTTACTCGTGTAACTCAGGATTCCAACATGAGCACCTGCCACCGCCACTGCCAAATGAGGAGCCTGACTTGGCGGAATTAAGAATGCTTGTAAAAATATTAACAGACAAGGTTCAAGGATACGAACAAGAGTTGACGGAGCTAAAGAGGCAAAAGGTAACTGAAAATGGAGATAGGGCTCATGTTGAGAGTCATGTGGGGGAAGGCAGTTCCTCACATCCTGCCACTCCGAGAGATCATGAGTCTAGAAGGAAAGAAATTAGGCAGGAGGAACAGAGAGCCCCACCGACCATTACTGATGTGTGGGAAACTGTTAGGAAGTTTAACCCTCCTACGTTTGATGGTAACCTTAAACCATCCGTGGTAGAGGAATGGGTGAAGAGACTCGAATCCATCTTTCGAGTAGTCACATGCACCAGCAATCAAAAAGTACAAGTAGCATTAGTGCTCCTAGTGAAAGGAGCAAGAGATTGGTGGGAGACAGCAGGGCCCAGGGATGATTCTACACTCACCTGGGAGGAATTCAAGGAAAAATTATTCAGGCATTACTTTCCATCAGAGTTAAGGTCTGAGAAGGAAGCGGAATTCCATGCCTTTAAGCAAGGGAACCTCGATGAGGACACATTCATTGCTAAGTTTCAGGAGTTATCTAGATACTCCACGTACCTGCAGTATAGGGATGATTCCGAATGGAAGGCTAAGCGCTTATTGGAGAAGGCTAGACCAGAATTGAGGGAACAATTGGCTCATCTAGATATCCGAGATTATGATGAAATGTGCATAAAACTACAAGTAGTAGCTCGCAGTAAGAAGGAGGTTGAGAGAGAGAAGAGGGGTTATTCATATAGTAGACCCCCAACCTACCCTCGACCCACCGGAGGCATTATGAAGAAAAACCATCAGGGTTCGAGTAGCTCATGGAACCAAGGAAGGCAGAAGGGTCCATTTCAAAGGGGCCAAGGACAGAGGAGCTATCATAGTAGTTATCACGGGTCACAGAGGAGCCCAACAGTATCTACCCCTGCCCCGAGTACAGCGAGCTCTCAACAGTGCACTAAATGCGGGCGTCGTCATTTCGGACAGTGCTGGGTCTGTTACATTTGTGGGAAACCCGGTCACATTGCAAAGTTTTTGGGGACAACCAGGGCTCAAATATGAAGAACCCTTCCCAACATCCTACTGTCTCTGGCCGTGTGTTTGCTCTTACTCAGGACACCATGAACTCCCCAGATGCCATTAGAGGTAACATCAAAATCCTTCATCATGATATTGTTGCACTATTTGATTCGGGTGCTACACACTCTTTTATTTCTGAAACTTGTGTAAAGAACCTTGATTTACCTGTGTGTATTTTACCTTTTGATATGAATGTGTCTACTCCTGCGGGAGAATCTGTAAGGACTGCTAAGGCATGCCTTAACCTAGTAGTCGAGTTTAAAAATAGGAAAACAACTATGGACTTAATTATCCTACCACTGAGAGGTATGGATGTAATTGTGGGAATGAATTGGATGGCTGCAAATGGTGCTATCCTAGATTGTAGAGAGAGGAGTGTGTCTTTATCTTCTTTGTCGTGACCCCATCGAGACTCAAGATCATGTTTTCTTGTCGGCGGCGCAAGTTGATAGATGTATGAAGAAGGGTTGCCAGGCCTACATGGTTTTCTTCTCTATCCAAGCTGAGATTGATGAAGGCGTGAAGAATATCCCAATTGTCAAAGAATTTGCGGATGTATTTCCAGACGAAGTCTCCGGTTTACCCCCAAAGCGCGAGGTAGAGTTCTCAATTGAATTGGTACCCGGTACAGGGCCAATTTCTAAGGCTCCTTATCGGATGTCCCCTTCAGAGTTAGCGGAACTGAAAAAGCAAATCGAAGAGCTACTTGAGAAGGGTTTCATCAGACCGAGTGTTTCACCTTGGGGATCTCCAGTCCTTTTTGTAAAGAAGAAGGACGGAAGCCTCCGATTGTGCATTGATTATAGACAATTGAACAAAGTAACCATCAAGAACAAATATCCACTTCCGAGAATCGATGATTTGCTGGATCAGCTTGTGGGATCCGCAGTTTTCTCAAAGATTGACTTAAGGTCAGGGTACCACCAATTGAGAGTGAGAGCAGAGGATATACCTAAGACAGCATTTCGGACGAGATATGGGCATTATGAATTCATGGTGATGCCGTTTGGACTTACGAATGCTCCTGCGGTATTCATGGATTACATGAATAGGATCTTTCGACCCTATTTAGATAAGTTTGTAGTAGTGTTTATTGATGACATTCTTATTTATTCAAAGGATGAGGAGGCTCATGGTGAACATTTAAGAATCGTCTTGCAAGTTTTGAGGGAACATAAGCTTTATGCCAAATTAAGCAAGTGTGAATTTTGGCTCCAAGAAGTAAAGTTTTTGGGCCATGTTGTGTCCAGAGATGGAGTTGCGGTGGATCCTAGCAAGATTGATGCAGTGATGAAGTGGGAACAGCCAAAATCTGTTACAGAGATACGAAGCTTTTTAGGTCTAGCAGGTTATTATCGTCGCTTTATTAAGGGATTTTCGCAAATTGCGATGCCCTTAACTAAGCTAACTAAGAAGGATGCCCCATTTATTTGGACTGACAAATGTGAAGCTGCTTTCCAAGAATTGAAAAAGAGGTTAACCACTACTCCAGTATTGACTATTCCTGACCCTGTGGTGCCGTACACTCTGTACACTGATGCTTCTTTAAAGGGTTTAGGATGTGTTTTTGATGCAAAATGACCGAGTGGTTGCCTATTCCTCCAGACAGTTGAGACCACACGAGGAAAATTACCCTACTCATGATTTGGAGTTAGCTGCAGTTGTGTTTGCTCTGAAGATATGGAGACACTACTTGTATGGATCTAAGTTTCAAATCTTCAGTGACCATAAGAGCCTGAAGTATTTATTTGATCAAAAAGAGCTTAATATGAGGCAGCGACGATGGATGGAATTTCTGAAGGATTATGACTTTGAATTACATTACCATCCGGGTAAGGCTAACGTGGTAGCTGACGCCTTAAGTAGAAAGACTATTCATGCTGCACATTTGATGGTTCATGAATATCATTTGTGGAACAGTTTTCATGATGTTCCAGTAGATGTGATTGAACATCAAATGGCCGCACTCCAGGTAGCAGACTTTGAGAGCAAATTCTGGGAAGATCTCAGAGTCTCACAGCAGAGTGATGACTACTTAAGGAATATAAGGAAGGAGATAGTGGTAGGTAAGGCCCCAAATTTTACCATCTCTGAGGACACAGTGATGAAGTATAAAGGTAGAGTTTGTGTACCTAATGATCCAAGATTGAGGAATATCCTTTTAGAAGAAGCTCATAGGAGCAAATATACAATTCATCCCGGTATAACTAAAATGTACCATGATTTGAAGCGAGGTTGGTGGTGGCCAGGAATGAAGAAAGATGTAACTGAATTTGTTTCTAGATGTTTAACGTGTCAGAAGATAAAGATAGAACATCAGAAGCCAGCTGGAACACTGCAACCGTTAGATATTCCAAAGTGGAAATGGGATGATATTTCCATGGATTTCATCACTGGACTGCCAAGAACACCCTCGAGTAAGGATGCTATTTGGGTGATAGTAGACCGACTCACCAAATCAGCTCACTTTTTGGCGATCAAGTTTACCTCTACATTAGAGAAATTTGCTGAGATATACATTAAGGAGATAGTTAGACTTCATGGTATACCCTCTAGAATTGTGTCAGATCGTGACCCAAGGTTCACTTCAAACTTTTGGGGTGCGCTACAGAAAGCTATGGGTACCAGACTGAGTTTTAGCACCGCATACCACCCCCAAACAGATGGACAAACAGAGAGGACGATCCAGACTTTGGAGGACATGTTGAGAGCTTGTGCCATTGAACTACCAGGTAGTTGGGATAATCATTTGCCATTAGCTGAATTTGCTTATAATAACAGCTATCATTCTAGTATTGGGATGGCGCCTTATGAGGCCTTGTATGGAAAGAAGTGTAGATCGCTTTTGTGTTGGACAGAATTAAGTGAGAGGAGTATCATTGGTCCAGAAATTGTAGAGCAGACCACCCAGAAGATTGCAATGATTAAGCAAAAATTGCTAACAGCTCAGAGCCGACAGAAGAGCTATGCTGATAAGAGGAGACGGCCGTTAGAGTTTGAAGTAGGAGATCATGTATTTTTGAAGGTTTCTCCAGTGACAGGCATTGGTAGATCCATTAAGGCAAAGAAATTGACACCTAGATTTATGGGCCCGTATGAGATCTTGGAGCGAATTGGATCTACTGCATATAGAGTTGCATTACCTCCACAGATTGCAGGTATCCATAATGTGTTCCACGTATCACAGTTGAAGAAGTACAACCCGGATCCCTCCCATGTTATTGAACCTGAAGAAGTAGAATTGAGGGAGAATTTGACCTTTAGATCCGAACCGGAGCGAATTGAGGACTTTAAGGACAAACAACTACGCAATAAGACCATCCGACTCGTGAAGGTGATTTGGAAGGGTGGAGCCCTAGGTGATGCTACTTGGGAGACCGAGGAGAGTATGAGGCGAGATTATCCACATTTATTTGCTTAGGTACATAGTTTCTAAGCTTATCTATTAAATTTTGAGGACCAAATTCTAAAAGGAGGGGAGAATTGTAACATCCTGATTTTTTATATAATAAAGAAATTGTGGAATTTAGGTTTTGAGGAAAAAAATGATAATAATAGGAATTTATATTATTTGAGGTTATTTAGAAATAATATTATGATTAGGTATTTAATTATGAATTTAAAAATTTAAATTTAAAACCACATAAGCAATATTTAGTTAAGATATAATACATAAATATTTTTTTTTTATGTGTGTGTAAAAAAAAAGAGAAGGTAGAAGGAACAAAAAAAGGGGGGTGGAAGGTTGTTGTTTCTAAGTCCCACATTGGTTAGATGAGGGAAGAGAAGAGGTGCCTTCATGTATAAAAAGGAGGGGGTGTGTGCATTAGGAAGCATGAGAGGCTAAGATGCAATTTAGAGGAAATTGCAACTTTTGGCCCAAAGGTTTGAATAATTAAATTCAAACCTATAGTTTTTTTTAATATAATTTTGGGACTCACAATCCCATTTTTATATTATTTTTCTCTCTTCCTCTCACGTTGCTCGGCGTTTTCTCGCAAGGGGGGATTATTTTCTTTTTTCTTCAGGTATGTTCTAACTTTCCTGTTTAGATTAGCATTTAAAAATTTATTTAATTACAAAATTAATTTTATAGTTATTTTCTAAATAATATTAGCTTTCTAGTGATATGATTATTTTGTAGGATAGAGTAAATATTTTGATTAGGATTTTTCTATAGGATAGTTAATCTGATGATATGATGGATTAAAAATATAGGTTAAAACTCTTAGGGATATAATAAATATTATAGAATATTTTCTTGAGGTTGAAACTCATGTTTAAGAATTTTTGAGTTAAAATCTAGATCTATATGGTTGAATTTATGTGGAATCTGAGATGTAGGGATAAACCTATGATTATTAAATATTTATTTAAGTATGAATAGGTATTTTTGAGGTTATAGAAAGGTGATTTGAGGCTTCAGGATAATTTTAAAATTTTAATTTATTTTTGGACGAATTTTTAGAATATAGAAGGATGAAATTGTGATACTAGAAGTGATTTGAGGATAAAAAAAATAGTTTATTAGGGTACGAGAATTTTAGAAAAGAATTTGGGAAGTTAAATGAGGCATAAATCTTAAATTAGTGTTAATATGGATTATAGATCTAAGACTTTCTAACTCTTTAAATTAGAGTTATTTATTTTAATGTAAAATTAATATATAGTATTGTGAAATAATTATGTAGATTATATTGACAAAGATAGTGGTGAAAAAGGAGTTGTGAAGGGGAACTTGTTATTCAAGACACAAGGTAACCATTATTAATGTGTTGTGATGAGTGTGTTTGTGAATGGTTATGTGTTTTTTGTTGTTTGGAAAAATTATGAATTATTGAAATAAATACTGTATATACTTGTTTGAAATTATTGCCAAGTGGGTTAAAAATTTATTTTTGTTTATCATGATGAGATATTATTGTTCGGATATATTCCTGTTTGGATATTTGAATGATGCATGACTTGTCAGGGTATTTTAATGTATGGTGTTAATGGGAATTTCTGTTCGGTTAATTATTACCACGTGGTAAGCCCTCATTGGACCCAATGAGTGGCGTGTCGCTTGGTCCAACTCACCTTTGGCCGGGTGATTTGGCGTCCGAGCATGGCGAAAGGAGGATATAAGGTGCAGTCATGCAAATTAAATACTTGTTCGGTTTGTTTGAAAATATTGTTCGGTTAAATGTTTTGTGTGCCCACTTAGCAATCGCATGATTAGTTACATCCGCATGCATCATTACATATTAATTTTTGGTTACTGGGACTTTTAAGTCTCATTCCCCGTGGTTAATATTTTTACAGGAGCGAATCCGGCCGAGAAAGCACCAGAGGTGTAATTATGGTGTATGAGACACCATCTTTTACGTTGCCTCTTATTTTGGATTATACAATGTATCTTGTGCCAACTTAGGACATATCTTGTCTATGGAGCATGTAAACTCTAATCCTTTTTATTAAATGCATTTATATGTCCAAGAGGATTATGTCTGTCCCTTTTGATTCATGACCTAATTTAAATAACATGCTATGAGGATCATGTCTGTCCCTCATGGTTCTAATTGCTTTTTTGAGATATTTTAAGACCTGTGGTATATTGTCTTGGATGTATCATGGTAGAAATTTTTCTACCATGATAAGGGTATGATAAGGTTCAATGAAAAAAAAAATAATTTGTTGAATTAATAATTTGCGAAAAATCGGTTTGTAAATTTGAGGGTGTTACATCTGGTATCAGAGATCATGTTTCGAGCCTCTATTTTAGTAACACTTATTTAACTTTTGTTTGAAACTATTATTTTGTGAATTAATATGTATTATTATGTGGGTGCATTGCATATAGTCGGTTGGCAATATACATTGTTATGGTGCTTCTCATTGTATGGCCATTATATAGCTAGGCTAATTTTATTATTTATATCTTGTATCCTTTAGGGGGGAGAAAATGCCTGTTACTGGTAACTCAGGATTCCAACATGAGCACCTGCCACCGCCACTGCCAAATGAGGAGCCTGACTTGGCGGAATTAAGAATGCTTGTAAAAACATTAACAGACAAGGTTCAAGGATACGAACAAGAGTTGACGGAGCTAAAGAGGCAAAAGGTAACTGAAAATGGAGATAGGGCTCATGTTGAGAGTCATGTGGGGGAAGGCAGTTCCTCACATCCTGCCACTCCGAGAGATCATGAGTCTAGAAGGAGAAATTAGGCAGGAGGAACAGAGAGCCCCACCGACCATTACTGATGTGTGGGAAACTGTTAGGAAGTTTAACCCTCCTACGTTTGATGGTAACCTTAAACCATCCGTGGTAGAGGAATGGGTGAAGAGACTCGAATCCATCTTTCGAGTAGTCACATGCACCAGCAATCAAAAAGTACAAGTAGCATTAGTGCTCCTAGTGAAAGGAGCAAGAGATTGGTGGGAGACAGCAGGGCCCAGGGATGATTCTACACTCACCTGGGAGGAATTCAAGGAAAAATTATTCAGGCATTACTTTCCATCAGAGTTAAGGTCTGAGAAGGAAGCGGAATTCCATGCCTTTAAGCAAGGGAACCTCGATGAGGACACATTCATTGCTAAGTTTCAGGAGTTATCTAGATACTCCACGTACCTGCAGTATAGGGATGATTCCGAATGGAAGGCTAAGCGCTTATTGGAGAAGGCTAGACCAGAATTGAGGGACAATTGGCTCATCTAGATATCCGATTATGATGAAATGTGCATAAAACTACAAGTAGTAGCTCGCAGTAAGAAGGAGGTTGAGAGAGAGAAGAGGGGTTATTCATATAGTAGACCCCCAACCTACCCTCGACCCACCGGAGGCATTATGAAGAAAAACCATCAGGGTTCGAGTAGCTCATGGAACCAAGGAAGGCAGAAGGGTCCATTTCAAAGGGCCAAGGACAGAGGAGCTATCATAGTAGTTATCACGGGTCACAGAGGAGCCCAACAGTATCTACCCCTGCCCGAGTACAGCGAGCTCTCAACAGTGCACTAAATGCGGGCGTCGTCATTTCGGACAGTGCTGGGTCTGTTACATTTGTGGGAAACCCGGTCACATTGCAAAGTTTTGTGGGGACAACCAGGGCTCAAATATGAAGAACCCTTCCCAACATCCTACTGTCTCTGGCCGTGTGTTTGCTTACTCAGGACACCATGAACTCCCCAGATGCCATTAGAGGTAACATCAAAATCCTTCATCATGATATTGTTGCACTATTTGATTCGGGTGCTACACACTCTTTTATTTCTGAAACTTGTGTAAAGAACCTTGATTTGCCTGTGTGTATTTTACCTTTTGATATGAATGTGTCTACTCCTGCGGGAGAATCTGTGAGGACTGCTAAGGCATGCCTTAACCTAGTAGTCGAGTTTAAAAATAGGAAAACAACTATGGACTTAATTATCCTACCACTGAGAGGTATGGATGTAATTGTGGGAATGAATTGGATGGCTGCAAATGGTGCTATCCTAGATTGTAGAGAGAGGAGTGTGTCTTTATCTTCCTTGTCGGTGACCCCAGTCGAGACTCAGATCATGTTTTCTTGTCGGCGGCGCAAGTTGATAGATGTATGAAGAAGGGTTGCCAGGCCTACATGGTTTTCTTCTCTATCCAAGCTGAGATTGATGAAGGCGTGAAGAATATCCCAATTGTCAAAGAATTTGCGGATGTATTTCCAGACGAAGTCTCCGGTTTACCCCCAAAGCGCGAGGTAGAGTTCTCAATTGAATTGGTACCCGGTACAGGGCCAATTTCTAAGGCTCCTTATCGGATGTCCCCTTCAGAGTTAGCGAACTGAAAAAGCAAATCGAAGAGCTACTTGAGAAGGGTTTCATCAGACCGAGTGTTTCACCTTGGGGATCTCCAGTCCTTTTTGTAAAGAAGAAGGACGGAAGCCTCCGATTGTGCATTGATTATAGACAATTGAACAAAGTAACCATCAAAACAAATATCCACTTCCGAGAATCGATGATTTGCTGGATCAGCTTGTGGGATCCGCAGTTTTCTCAAAGATTGACTTAAGGTCAGGGTACCACCAATTGAGAGTGAGAGCAGAGGATATACCTAAGACAGCATTTCGGACGAGATATGGGCATTATGAATTCATGGTGATGCCGTTTGGACTTACGAATGCTCCTGCGGTATTCATGGATTACATGAATAGGATCTTTCGACCCTATTTAGATAAGTTTGTAGTAGTGTTTATTGATGACATTCTTATTATTCAAAGGATGAGGAGGCTCATGGTGAACATTTAAGAATCGTCTTGCAAGTTTTGAGGGAACATAAGCTTTATGCCAAATAAGCAAGTGTGAATTTTGGCTCCAAGAAGTAAGTTTTTGGGCCATGTTGTGTCCAGAGATGGAGTTGCGGTGGATCCTAGCAAGATTGATGCAGTGATGAAGTGGGAACAGCCAAAATCTGTTACAGAGATACGAAGCTTTTTAGGTCTAGCAGGTTATTATCGTCGCTTTATTAGGGATTTTCGCAAATTGCGATGCCCTTAACTAAGCTAACTAAGAAGGATGCCCCATTTATTGGACTGACAAATGTGAAGCTGCTTCCAAGAATTGAAAAGAGGTTAACCAACTCCAGTATTGACTATTCCTGACCCTGTGGTGCCGTACACTCTGTACACTGATGCTTCTTTAAAGGGTTTAGGATGTGTTTTGATGCAAAATGACCGAGTGGTTGCCTATTCCTCCAGACAGTTGAGACCACACGAGGAAAATTACCCTACTCATGATTTGGAGTTAGCTGCAGTTGTGTTTGCTCTGAAGATATGGAGACACTACGTATGGATCTAAGTTTCAAATCTTCAGTGACCATAAGAGCCTGAAGTATTTATTTGATCAAAAAGAGCTTAATATGAGGCAGCGACGATGGATGGAATTTCTGAAGGATTATGACTTTGAATTACATTACCATCCGGGTAAGGCTAACGTGGTAGCTGACGCCTTAAGTAGAAAGACTATCATGCTGCACATTTGATGTTCATGAATATCATTTGTGGAACAGTTTTCATGATGTTTCAGTAGATGTGATTGAACATCAAATGGCCGCACTCCAGGTAGCAGACTTTGAGAGCAAATTCTGGGAAGATCTCAGAGTCTCACAGCAGAGTGATGACTACTTAAGGAATATAAGGAAGGAGATAGTGTAGGTAAGGCCCCAAATTTTACCATCTCTGAGGACACATGATGAAGTATAAAGGTAGAGTTTGTGTACCTAATGATCCAAGATTGAGGAATATCCTTTTAGAAGAAGCTCATAGGAGCAAATTATACATTCATCCCGGTATAACTAAATGTACCATGATTTGAAGCAAGGTTGTGGTGGCCAGGAAGAAGAAAGATGTAACCTAATTGTTTCTAGATGTTTAAACGTGTCAGAAGATAAAGATAGAACATCAGAAGCAGCTGGAACACTTGCAACCGTTAGATATTCCAAAGTGGAAATGGGATGATATTCCTGGGTTCATCACTGGACTGCCAAGAACACCCTCGAGTAAGGATGCTATTTGGGCTGATAGAGAACCGGATCCCAAATCAGCTCACTTTTTGGCGATCAAGTTTACCTCTACATTAGAGAAATTTGCTGAGATATACATTAAGGAGATAGTTAGACTTCATGGTATACCCTCTAGAATTGTGTCAGATCGTGACCCAAGGTTCACTTCAAACTTTTGGGGTGCGCTACAGAAGGCTATGGGTACCAGACTGAGTTTTAGCACCGCATACCACCCCCAAACAGATGGACAAACAGAGAGGACGATCCAGACTTTGGAGGACATGTTGAGAGCTTGTGCCATTGAACTACCAGGTAGTTGGGATAATCATTTGCCATTAGCTGAATTTGCTTATAATAACAGCTATCATTCTAGTATTGGGATGGCGCCTTATGAGGCCTTGTATGGAAGGAAGTGTAGATCGCCTTTGTGTTGGACAGAATTAAGTGAGAGGAGTATCATTGGTCCAGAAATTGTAGAGCAGACCACCCAGAAGATTGCAATGATTAAGCAAAAATTGCTAACCGCTCAGAGCCGACAGAAGAGCTATGCTGATAAGAGGAGACGGCCGTTAGAGTTTGAAGTAGGAGATCATGTATTTTTGAAGGTTTCTCCAGTGACAGGCATTGGTAGATCCATTAAGGCAAAGAAATTGACACCTAGATTTATGGGCCCGTATGAGATCTTGGAGCGAATTGGATCTACTGCATATAGAGTTGCATTACCTCCACAGATTGCAGGTATCCATAATGTGTTCCACGTATCACAGTTGAAGAAGTACAACCCGGATCCCTCCCATGTTATTGAACCTGAAGAAGTAGAATTGAGGGAGAATTTGACCTTTAGATCCGAACCGGAGCGAATTGAGGACTTTAAGGACAAACAACTACGCAATAAGACCATCCGACTCGTGAAGGTGATTTGGAAGGGTGGAGCCCTAGGTGATGCTACTTGGGAGACCGAGGAGAGTATGAGGCGAGATTATCCACATTTATTTGCTTAGGTACATAGTTTCTAAGCTTATCTATTAAATTTTGAGGACAAAATTTCTAAAAGGAGGGGAGAATTGTAACATCCTGATTTTTATATAATAAAGAAATTGTGGAATTTAGGTTTTGAGGAAAAAAATGATAATAATAGGAATTTATATTATTTGAGGTTATTTAGAAATAATATTATGATTAGGTATTTAATTATGAATTTAAAATTTAAATTTAAAACCACATAAGCAATATTTAGTTAAGATATAATACATAAATAATTTTTTTTATGTGTGTGTTAAAAAAAAGAAAGGTAGAAGGAACAAAAAAAAGGGGGTGGAAGGTTGTTGTTTCTAAGTCCCACATTGGTTAGATGAGGGAAGAGAAGAGGTGCCTTCATGTATAAAAAGGAGGGGGTGTGTGCATTAGGAAGCATGAGAGGCTAAGATGCAATTTAGAGGAAATTGCAACTTTTGGGCCCAAAGGTTTGAATAATTAAATTCAAACCTATAGTTTTTTTTTAATATAATTTTGGGACTCACAATCCCATTTTTATATTATTTTTCTCTCTTCCTCTCACGTTGCTCGGCGTTTTTCGCAAGGGGGGATTATTTTCTTTTTTCTTCAGGTATGTTCTAACTTTCCTGTTTAGATTAGCATTTAAAAATTTATTTAATTACAAAATTAATTTTATAGTTTTTTTAAATAATATTAGCTTTCTAGTGATATGATTATTTTGTAGGATAGAGTAAATATTTTGATTAGGATTTTTCTATAGGATAGTTAATCTGATGATATGATGGATTAAAAATATAGGTTAAACTCTTAGGGATATAATAAATATTATAGAATATTTTCTTGAGGTTGAAACTCATGTTTAAGAATTTTTGAGTTAAAATCTAGATCTATATGGTTGAATTTATGTGGAATCTGAGATGTAGGGATAACCTATGATTATTAAATATTTATTTAAGTATGAATAGGTATTTTTGAGGTTATAGAAAGGTGATTTGAGGCTTCAGGATAATTTAAAATTTTTAATTTATTTTTGGACGAATTTTTAGAATATAGAAGGATGAAATTGTGATACTAGAAGTGATTTGAGGATAAAAAAAATAGTTTATTAGGGTACGAGAATTTTAGAAAAGAATTTGGGAAGTTAAATGAGGCATAAATCTTAAATTAGTGTTAATATGGATTATAGATCTAAGACTTTCTAACTCTTTAAATTAGAGTTATTTATTTAATGTAAAATAATATATAGTATTGTGAAATAATTATGTAGATTATATTGACAAAGATAGTGGTGAAAAAGGAGTTGTGAAGGGGAACTTGTTATTCAAGACACAAGGTAACCATTATTAATGTGTTGTGATGAGTGTGTTTGTGAATGGTTATGTGTTGTTTTGTTGTTTGGAAAAATTATGAATTATTGAAAATAAATACTGTATATACTTGTTTGAAATTATTGCCAAGTGGGTTAAAAATTTATTTTTGTTTATCATGATGAGATATTATTGTTCGGATATATTCCTGTTTGGATATTTGAATGATGCATGACTTGTCAGGGTATTTTAATGTATGGTGTTAATGGGAATTTCTGTTCGGTTAATTATTACCACGTGGTAAGCCCTCATTGGACCCAATGAGTGGCGTGTCGCTTGGTCCAACTCACCTTTGGCCGGGTGATTTGGCGTCCGAGCATGGCGAAAGGAGGATATAAGGTGCAGTCATGCAATTAAATACTTGTTCGGTTTGTTTGAAAATATTGTTCGGTTAAATGTTTTGTGTGCCCACTTAGCAATCGCATGATTAGTTACATCCGCATGCATCATTACATATTAATTTTTGGTTACTGGGACTTTTAAGTCTCATTCCCCGTGGTTAATATTTTTACAGGAGCGAATCCGGCCGAGAAAGCACCAGAGGTGTAATTATGGTGTATGAGACACCATCTTTTACGTTGCCTCTTATTTTGGATTATACAATGTATCTTGTGCCAACTTAGGACATATCTTGTCTATGGAGCATGTAAACTCTAATCCTTTTTATTAATGCATTTATATGTCCAAGAGGATTATGTCTGTCCCTTTTGATTCATGACCTAATTTAAATAACATGCTATGAGGATCATGTCTGTCCCTCATGGTTCTAATTGCTTTTTTTAGATATTTTAAGACCTGTGGTATATTGTCTTGGATGTATCATGGTAGAAATTTTTCTACCATGATAAGGGTATGATAAGGGTTCAATGAAAAAAAAATAATTTCTTGAATTAATAATTTGCGAAAAATCGGTTTGTAAATTTGAGGGTGTTACACATATTGGTATAAGAGCATCATGGTTCGGCCTATATTTTAGTAAACACTTAATTTAACTTTTGTTTGAAAACATTAGTTGTGGGAATTTAATATGTATTTATTAATGTGTGGTCAATTCAGATAGTCGGTGGGCAATACATTGTTATGGTGCTTCTCATGTATGGCCATTATATAGCTAGCTAAATTTATTATTTATATCTTGTATCCTTTAGGAGGGGAGAGAAAATGCCTGTTACTCGTAACTCAGGATTCCAACAAATGAGCACCTGCCACCGCCACTGCCAAATGAGAGCCTGACTTGGCGAATTAAGAATGCTTGTAAAAATATTAACAGACAAGGTTCAAGGATACGAACAAAGAGTTGACGGAGCTAAAGGCAAAAGGTAACTGAAAATGGAGATAGGGCTCATGTTTGAGAGTCATGTGGGGGAAGGCAGTTCCTCACATCCTGCCACTCCGAGAGATCATGAGTCTAGAAGGAAAGAAATTAGGCAGGAGAACAGAGAGCCCCACCGACCATTACTGATGTGTGGGAAACTGTTAGGAAGTTTAACCCTCCTACGTTTGATGGTAACCTTAAACCATCCGTGGTAGAGGAATGGGTGAAGAGACTCGAATCCATCTTTCGAGTAGTCACATGCACCAGCAATCAAAAAGTACAAGTAGCATTAGTGCTCCTAGTGAAAGGAGCAAGAGATTGGTGGGAGACAGCAGGGCCCAGGGATGATTCTACACTCACCTGGGAGGAATTCAAGGAAAAATTATTCAGGCATTACTTTCCATCAGAGTTAAGGTCTGAGAAGGAAGCGGAATTCCATGCCTTTAAGCAAGGGAACCTCGATGAGGACACATTCATTGCTAAGTTTCAGGAGTTATCTAGATACTCCACGTACCTGCAGTATAGGGATGATTCCGAATGGAAGGCTAAGCGCTTATTGGAGAAGGCTAGACCAGAATTGAGGGAACAATTGGCTCATCTAGATATCCGAGATTATGATGAAATGTGCATAAAACTACAAGTAGTAGCTCGCAGTAAGAAGGAGGTTGAGAGAGAGAAGAGGGGTTATTCATATAGTAGACCCCCAACCTACCCTCGACCCACCGGAGGCATTATGAAGAAAAACCATCAGGGTTCGAGTAGCTCATGGAACCAAGGAAGGCAGAAGGGTCCATTTCAAAGGGCCAAGGACAGAGGAGCTATCATAGTAGTTATCACGGGTCACAGAGGAGCCCAACAGTATCTACACCTGCCCCGAGTACAGCGAGCTCTCAACAGTGCACTAAATGCGGGCGTCGTCATTTCGGACAGTGCTGGGTCTGTTACATTTGTGGGAAACCCGGTCACATTGCAAAGTTTTGTGGGACAACAGGGCTCAAATATGAAGAACCCTTCCCAACATCCTACTGTCTCTGGTCGTGTGTTTGCTCTTACTCAGGACACCATGAACTCCCCAGATGCCATTAGAGGTAACATCAAAATCCTTCATCATGATATTGTTGCACTATTTGATTCGGGTGCTACACACTCTTTTATTTCTGAAACTTGTGTAAAGAACCTTGATTTGCCTGTGTGTATTTTACCTTTTGATATGAATGTGTCTACTCCTGCGGGAGAATCTGTGAGGACCGCTAAGGCATGCCTTAACCTAGTAGTCGAGTTTAAAAATAGGAAAACAACTATGGACTTAATTATCCTACCACTGAGAGGTATGGATGTAATTGTGGGAATGAATTGGATGGCTGCAAATGGTGCTATCCTAGATTGTAGAGAGAGGAGTGTGTCTTTATCTTCTTTGTCGGTGACCCCAGTCGAGACTCAAGATCATGTTTTTTCTTGTCGGCGGCGCAAGTTGATAGATGTATGAAGAAGGGTTGCCAGGCCTACATGGTTTTCTTCTCTATCCAAGCTGAGATTGATGAAGGCGTGAAGAATATCCCAATTGTCAAAGAATTTGCGGATGTATTTCCAGACGAAGTCTCCGGTTTACCCCCAAAGCGCGAGGTAGAGTTCTCAATTGAATTGGTACCCGGTACAGGGCCAATTTTAAGGCTCCTTATCGGATGTCCCCTTCAGAGTTAGCGGAACTGAAAAAGCAAATCGAAGAGCTACTTGAGAAGGGTTTCATCAGACCGAGTGTTTCACCTTGGGGATCTCCAGTCCTTTTTGTAAAGAAGAAGGACGGAAGCCTCCGATTGTGCATTGATTATAGACAATTGAACAAAGTAACCATCAAAAACAAATATCCACTTCCGAGAATCGATGATTTGCTGGATCAGCTTGTGGGATCCGCAGTTTTCTCAAAGATTGACTTAAGGTCAGGGTACCACCAATTGAGAGTGAGAGCAGAGGATATACCTAAGACAAGCATTTCGGACGAGATATGGGCATTATGAATTCATGGTGATGCCGTTTGGACTTACGAATGCTCCTGCGGTATTCATGGATTACATGAATAGGATCTTTCGACCCTATTTAGATAAGTTTGTAGTAGTGTTTATTGATGACATTCTTATTTATTCAAAGGATGAGGAGGCTCATGGTGAACATTTAAGAATCGTCTTGCAAGTTTTGAGGGAACATAAGCTTTATGCCAAATTAAGCAAGTGTGAATTTTGGCTCCAAGAAGTAAAGTTTTTGGGCCATGTTGTGTCCAGAGATGGAGTTGCGGTGGATCCTAGCAAGATTGATGCAGTGATGAAGTGGGAACAGCCAAAATCTGTTACAGAGATACGAAGCTTTTTAGGTCTAGCAGGTTATTTATCGTCGCTTTATTAAGGGATTTTCGCAAATTGCGATGCCCTTAACTAAGCTAACTAAGAAGGATGCCCCATTATTTGGACTGACAAATGTGAAGCTGCTTCCAAGAATTGAAAAAGAGGTTAACCACTACTCCAGTATTGACTATTCCTGACCCTGTGGTGCCGTACACTCTGTACACTGATGCTTCTTTTAAAGGGTTTAGGATGTGTTTTGATGCAAAATGACCGAGTGGTTGCCTATTCCTCCAGACAGTTGGAGACCCACGAGGAAAATTTACCCTACTCATGATTTGGAGTTAGCTGCAGTTGTGTTTGGCTCTGAAGATATGGAGACACTACTTGTATGGATCTAAGTTTCAAATCTTCAGTGACCATAAGAGCCTGAAGTATTTATTTGATCAAAAAGGCTTAATATGAGGCAGCGACGATGGATGGAATTTCTGAAGGATTATGACTTTGAATTACATTACACCTCCGGGTAAGGCTAACGTGTTAGCTGACTCCTTAAGTAGAAAGACTATTCATGCTGCACATTTGATGGTTCATGAATATCATTTGTGGAACAGTTTTTCATGATGTTTCAGTAGATGTGATTGAACATCAAATGGCCGCACTCCAAGTAGCAGACTTTGAGAGCAAATTCTGGGAAGATCTCAGAGTCTCACCGCAGAGTGATGACTACTTAAGGAATATAAGGAAGGAGATAGTGGTAGGTAAGGCCCCAAATTTTACCATCTCTGAGGACACAGTGATGAAGTATAAAGGTAGAGTTTGTGTACCTAATGATCCAAGATTGAGGAATATCCTTTTAGAAGAAGCGCATAGGAGCAAATATACAATTCATCCCGTATAACTAAAATGTACCATGATTTGAAGCGAGGTTGGTGGTGGCCAGGAATGAAGAAAGATGTAATGAATTTGTTTCTAGATGTTTAACGTGTCAGAAGATAAAGATAGAACATCAGAAGCCAGCTGGAACACTGCACCGTTAGATATTCCAAAGTGGAAATGGGATGATATTTCCATGGATTTCATCACTGGACTGCCAAGAACACCCTCGAGTAAGGATGCTATTTGGGTGATAGTAGACCGACTCACCAAATCAGCTCACTTTTTGGCGATCAAGTTTACCTCTACATTAGAGAAATTTGCTGAGATATACATTAAGGAATAGTTAGACTTCATGGTATACCCTCTAGAATTGTGTCAGATCGTGACCCAAGGTTCACTTCAAACTTTTGGGGTGCGCTACAGAAAGCTATGGGTACCAGACTGAGTTTTAGCACCGCATACCACCCCCAAACAGATGGACAAACAGAGAAGACGATCCAGACTTTGGAGGAAATGTTGAGAGCTTGTGCCATTGAACTACAGGTAGTTGGGATAATCATTTGCCATTAGCTGAATTGCTTATAATAACAGCTATCATTCTAGTATGGGATGGCGCCTTATGAGGCCTTGTTGGAAGAAGTGTAGATCGCTTTTGTGTTGGACAGAATTAAGTGAGAGGAGTAGTAATTGCCCAGAAATTGTAGAGTAGACCACCCAGAAGATTGCAATGATTAAGCAAAAATTGCTAACAGCTCAGAGCCGACAGAAGAGCTATGCTGATAAGAGGAGACGGCCGTTAGGTTTTAAGTAGTTGATCATGTTTTTTTTGAAGGTTTCTCCAGTGACAGGCATTGGTAGATCTATTAAGGCAAAGAAATTGACACCTAGATTTATGGGCCCGTATAAGATCTTTGGAGCGAATTGG
>NW_026555332.1:58849729-59142336 GCF_029017545.1 Prosopis cineraria
CATGAATTTCTAAAAGTGTAGCATTGTATATACCAAGCAGCTGGGATTGTAGTCGGGGTCTATAGCAGGGATCACATCGATACCCAGATCCCACCTTGACTGGACCCTGCTTCTGTGAGTTACTAGAAGTAGAAATGACGTGATGTTTAAACTGTTAAAATCATGTAAAAGATGTTGTTGGCTTTATATTAGAAAGAAAGACGACGATGGTAAAAAATTTCGTGCAGAGCTGGTCAGTAAAATCTCCAATGCCTTTTCTTCTTCCAAGTAAATTAAAATTGTAAATTTGAATTGTCAGAATTTGAAGATCTTATCTATCAACTTTATAAGATTTTTTTTTTCCAACCCTTATGTAATTTCAATGAAAAATTTAACGATGAGACGTATCTAAAATATAATATCCTTCCGCAACATATGCTTCGATTGGGAAATAAATATTTAGATGAAGAAGACGACTTGGTATTTGGTCCACATCAACGCTAGCTATATCACTGCATTGTTGCGGAGAATTCGGATTAAAAGTCTAAATTATTTTATTCTTACTTTTATTGTCCACATAGAAGTTGGAAAACTCTTGAGTCTTCTGCATCAGGTGATCATCCAATAAAATTCCAAATATTAATGAGTAATAAACAAGGCCACGAAATTTCATTTCAAATAATATCCACCGTTATTATTCTCCCATACCTCATTTGAATAAAACTGGGGCACTTAGTAATTTTTTTTTTTTTTGTGTGTGGCAATCGTACAAACGTGGGTGGAGTATTTTAATCCACCTATATTTATCTGTATAATTAGTTATTGACAATAAACAAACCCTGGATGCGTTTATAGATTGTCACCCCATCTCAATCAGCAGCTTCGTTAATTATTACACTGTGCGTCGTTTTTGTAGATTTTACTGTTGAACTGAATATCTTTTTTTGGCGTGTTTTTCCCGGCGGCATTAGGGACATCAGCTTCTGTGTTTAACAACATTTCCATAACAACGCTCTGTTTTTTCTTTTTCTTTTGATAAAAGGATGACAATGCCCTGATAATCGTAGGTTAATTACCCCTGAACATTGGGAATGTAAGGTTCATGATACAGAGCATGCTCTGTGAGAGAGAGAGAGAGAGAGAGAGAGAGAGAGAGAGAGAGAGAGATTCCACTAGTTCTTCATCTTTAGAAGTCCCCGACAAGTGACAAAAGCAAGAGGTGGCGAGAGATGAAAAAGTTCCCTCGACTTGTTTATAGACATAGCCTGCGCGCGCGCATTTGAGCCCCTGACCGGCCCCGGAAAGCATAGCGACGATTGTAGTGATATCAACTAAATCAGCAAAGCAAAGCAAGTTATTATTTGGTTTTCTTCTTGTTTGTGTCAATAAAATTCCAAGTATGTTAAAGACACAAATACAAAAGTTTCCAAACTCTCTTACCTCATTTTGTTCAAATGCAAAGATGCAATAAATAATGAGAAGTAGCTTAATTGATTAACGGTGTAAAGTTACCTAAAATTATAAAATTACAAATAAAATTGAAAAAAAAAAACTGAAACCTAAGTGCAGAGTGTATAAAAAATAATTGAGTAATGAAGTGTCTGGGTTGTGTTGTTATTCATTGTTACTTTCTTTTTTTCTCTAAAACTCTATTTATAATGCTCATCAAAGGTCATTGTGTTTGCAAAATTAGGAAGTTGAATGTTTTGTGTCGAGATATCTATTCCTATTAGGCCTAGGCTTACAAATTTTGGGATATGTCTAAGTAATGGCTTCCACATCTAAATAATGGTCTTCTTGACTTGGTCACTCTCAGTATTAAGGGTCATGTTTCCTCTAGGACTCAATGCTTATTTAGTTTGAAAGGTATATTCCAAAATGAACCAAGTTCTAGTTTATTAAATATTTTATCAAGCCTAACTCTATACTTTCTATTATTTTGGGCTTTTATTTGAATGCATACATTTTTAGGCCCAAATATTTCCTTTGATCTCGCAAGTGACCCATGGGTGAAAGAATGCGAAATCCACTTCCAAGACTGATGATTGAGTAAGGCCCAAGGCCTAACACCCGGCCCTGTTGATGGTTGATTCAATTTTCTTCTGGCATAATTATAATCCCAATATGAACAGGGGACATGATAATGCATGCTTGTGTTATAAAGTCAAGCAATAAAATTTGTGAGGGAAAGTGTATATTTCGTAACCTGCTGGTTGATTAAGATGTGGAGAGAGAAAGGATGTGTGATCCCGTCACTTAGAAGTCACACTACTGTAGAATTAGTTAAATAAGATACTCTATACTTATCATTTATTTGAGATAAGTATCAAATATAAAAGGTGGATAATACTTGATGGTTGTTTGATAATAATCATTAAATATATATTTTATTTTATTTTTTGTTGAAAGTATACATATGTATATATATGATGCTTGTTTATTAGCAATGATCAAATATATGCTAAATATATTTGGCATTTATTTATAAAAAAGCATCAAATGAATAATAATCTTATTATTATCTATAATATATAAGTATCTGACACTTGTTTTGAGATAATCGTCAAATATAATAAGCATATATTTAACGATTATTAGCAAATAAATGTCAAATATGATATATTTTATTGTTGTTTCATAATAATTGTTAAGTATTGTGTTTTAAAATTTCCTCCAAAACTATTTTTGATTTGCATTTCACAACACTCAACTTAAGCGAAAACATTCCTAGACCCTCCAAAATCCATATATATTTCATCAATCCAACTGTCGAAAAAACACAAATTCACATTTGAATCTTCATGGGTTTTGGATATTCTCAACTTCAATCTTGCTCATGGGTGCTTGTGTAGGTGGATTCATCACCATTGTGGTTCCCTTTTCTATATTTTTAGTGTCTTCTCTTCTCATTGAAGTTTATTATTGCTTTCCCAATCATTAAACTTTATTTTGAATCCGTGGGTTATTGATTTTGATTTATCATTGTAAATAGGTGATTTCAATGTTAGATTATTTTGACCTTTATGAGTGTTCTTGTTGGTAGGTGTTTGAAATTTAGCTTGTTGGGTACTTGTTAATTTAGCTTGTTGGGTACTTGTTGGTTCTCATTGGTCCTTGACTGATTAATTTATATTTTTTGTTGCTTGAATTGCTAATCTCCATGTTGTCGTGTTTGAATTGATTGAAAATTGATTTTTGTAAAAATAATTTTTATTTTTTAAGTTAATATATGTACAATATTTGAAGTGGATTATATAATTTTCCCTTAAATTTGAATTCCTATCATTGTCTTTATTGGATTACATATATTTTTTGTTATTAATAATATAATTTTTTTTAAAGATATAAAGCTTGAGAAATAATCATCAAGTAGTTATAGTAAATGTTTTACTATAAATTCTTGACAGTCATATTATAATAACCATCAGGAATTGCTTTTTTGGACTAATTAAAAGCCAAACCTAAAAATCAATATTTGATGGTTATAATTATTTTTAAATAATTATCATTAAGACCTCAATTACTTAACGATTAGTATATGACCGCCTTTACTTGATATGGAAAAAAAAAAAGAATAACTGTGAAATATAAGGGGTTTTTTGTGATAGCGTCACCAACAAAGAGTTTAACCCATTCAGGGGTGCATGAGTAATTACATAGATTTTCTCTCCCGTACGTGTTTGAAAATTGAACATCCAACAAAAGCAGTGCAAGTTTGGAAGCTTCAAAGTTTGCGGGAGCGGTCAATGAAGATGGCGGGCAGGATAAGGAAACTTCGCTGAAGCCGCCGGTTGTTGCATAACTAGCGGTGAAATGACTTGCATATGTATTATAAATGCCAATAACGGTGGTGGGTCTATATCCACAATTAATGCCCTGAATCAACTGCCGTTCTAACTCCTAGAAACCTTAGCTATGTGACGTAAGGATGTAAGGAAGAGAGTTTGAAATTTCAATTACAATTATTAAAGTGCTTCGAGGAAGGTCGGTCTCTCCTGTAATCCCTTAGCATCAGCCTTGCATTAATTGCAGCTTGTGAGTAATAATAAGCCTGAACTTTGGTAGTAACCGATGGACGTTGGCAGCCTTGTCAACCAGGAGGGTGAAGATTCTTCACATATCCTTCACCGGCTGCTCAACATCGTCGTCATTAATTCAGCGATATGTGTCCAATATCTTAACACGTTAAAGTTATACTTAACTCATGTATCAAAGCTTTTTCTAACAAACATCAATTGGTTTTCAGATATGGAGCTACTGGTCTATCCCATTCGACGTTAACCGTGGGAGAAATAAATTTGAATAATCCTCCTTTGTCTTCATTTAATAATTATTAGTTGCTAACTTCTTTCACATTTCTGCTTACGAGTCATTTTACAAAATTTATGAGGTAATTAATATCTTTTTCAATGGTGCTCTTATGGATATTTTTGAATAATTATGGTGAAATTAAATAAGGAGTGAGAGAGATGCGTAAGATTATATTAGAACTAAATAAGCCAAAAAAAAAAAAAAGACTCCCAATGTCTTTAACAGTTCGGGACGACTAATCGTTTGGAGGGAGTACAAATGAAGTCCATATATGATAAGAATATATTTTTTATGCCATATATTATATTAGAATGTATTGCATTGAATAATTAAAGGTAAATATTTTTGAAGATGTGGAAATTAAATTTTAAGAATATATTTTAACTAACCTTTTTTATTTGTGGGAATTAGATAGTGAGATAGAGCTGATCAGGTAATTAACTTTCAAATCCTTCCCTAATTCATTGGCTGGGCAGTCGTCTTTTAGGGTAATTTCCACTCGCCACACGAGACTCGTGTTTCTTTTCTACGTTTTTACATGTTGTGGCATAAACTTTGTGCTCATGTTTCTTATGCTGACAGTTGTTGAGCGCGTTAAATACGTTGTGCGACTCTGCGCCTTGACGGGCTATTTGGCTGCCGTACGCAGAAGTAATGAATTTTTGAAAGTGTTAGCTCTAAGATTCGAACCGGGAGGTTGGACGAACGGAAGAAGTGCGAAACACATTTCTTGATAATACCAAGAGGGACCAATCCCACGAGGCTCGATGATTTATTAGTCCATACAATATAGCACTATAAGTGGGGTTAGTTACAATTCATGCCTCTGTGATTTGGCATGGAATAATGGAATCAATTTGGCCACAAGTGGTCTAAAATGTGCGATTCAGCTGCTTTCTAATTCGTGTGAAACATGTTAACTACCTCACTTTAGTTCTCTTAGTAATTAAATTAAATGATAAGTAAAATAGCCATACGAAAGTAAAATGAAGCAAGAGCAACTTCATCGTCAGTGTTATAGGTTATGCTACCTGTATTTGAAGTAATTCCAGAACGGCTAGAATAATGCTGAATTCAGCGGATTGATGAGTGAAGAAAAGAAGCGAGAGATGCGCGTGAAGGGGGCACTGCGATTGTAACTTGACTTGTAAAGGGGTTCCACTCGAGGACAAAGAAAGAAAGAAAGAAAAGTCAAAGAAGAAATTAAGGAGGCGGCGAGGATAAGGAGGGGTAATTTGATATTTCTATAGAGCTGGGGTGGCCTATAAAAAGAGCTGCGAGAGAGCAAAATCAATATATTTCATCGATATCCATCAATGGCGAAAGTGAGCATAAGCAGCGTATTGTGGGCGTTGTGCGTGGCGAGCGCGGTGGGAATAGCATGGGGACAGAGCGCCACCAATGTGAGGGCCACGTATCACCTGTACCAGCCTGAGCAGCATAACTGGGACCTCATGGCCGTCAGTGCTTTCTGCTCCACCTGGGACGCCTCCAAGCCCCTCTCCTGGCGCAGCAAATACGGCTGGACAGCTTTCTGCGGCCCCGTCGGCCCCCAGGGTCAGGCCGCCTGCGGCCGCTGCCTCCGCGTCACCAACACCCGCACCGCGGCCCAACAAACCGTCAGGATCGTCGACAAGTGCAGCAACGGCGGTCTGGACCTCGACATCGGAGTTTTCCAGAAGCTCGACACCGACGGCAACGGCAACGCTCAGGGTCACCTCATCGTCAACTATGACTTCGTCGACTGCGGCGACTGATCCATCCATCCGATATCCTCCGTATCTTCTTATAATAAAAGCACTATACATGTACATTAGTGCTGCTCTTGTTATCAGATTGTGCCGATAATAATTTGCTTGACGAGTTCATTCTACATATAATTATACCGCACTTCTCCGGCCAGCTCTGCCATCTGTTTCCCTGTTTCTTTTCTTGTCCTGGCACCTCTTCCGCTGAATTATATTCCCAGCTAGCATGCATGATCTGTTCAGTTTCCTCGGCTTAGATAACGATACACGCGTAAGCATGTATGGTAAAATTAAAATGGCAGCGCCATCAATATATATATATATATATATGTATGTAAGTGAGGACGAAAAGAAACCGAATAATGGCAAAGGCAAGCAGCCCTTCAAATAATTCACTAGTTCCTTGCCTGAGTTTGTTAGCACCATCAAAGCTCGAGGAATGGAGCCGGGCGGGAAAGAAATTAAGCGGCATTTATATATCGTTTCATTAAATGCGTGCGAGAGTATGCATTGTCGCGACAACTTTTCGTGTTCAAGTTTCCTCAATGGATAGTCTTTCTAACTTTCAGGCAACCAGCCAGGACCAATTAATCGACGCTATATATATATATATATATCAATGGGATCACGTTGAGGTGTAAATGTATTCATTGAAACTCTTGATGCTGAACTGAAATTTAACGCCTATTAACCCTAGTACAGGGCTGAAGTGGACGTTCGTATTGTCCTGTTCTAAAGTTGTTGGCTGCCCCGCTCCTTAATATGAAAAATAAACGCTAAAAAAATATCCCGAATCAAAACCAATTATCCACTTGATTTGCAAACTTGTGTATTCAAGAAACCACCCGCCGGTTTTCTTCAGAGAGCGACTTCTGCTTCGCGCTTCCTAAAATATTCGCACGTGTTGAGCCCTCCTTATCGGTTGAAATCCATATTTAACACAAAGCCTCCCTTCATTTTCATGCCTTCATGAATGTCTCCAATCAATTCTTCCTTTTATTTTGCTGTACAGATTCACATTTTTTTCGAATGAAAATCTAACTGGTTAACTTTTAAATTGGCATAGCTAACCGATTTCAATGAAAATCTAAGGATAAATGACCGAAATCCAATTTGATTTAACATACTAAAGAGAATTATATGAGTTGGTAAAAAAGTACACGTCACATGTGATTAAAAGTCCCCCCCTCCCAAAAAAAACAAAAAAAAAACAAAAACAGGACATACGATTGACCAAGAGAGAAAGAAGTGAAAAACGAGGATGCTGCTTAAGTTGGCCAAAAAAATAAAAAAATAAATAAAATAACGGAGGTTGCTTCATAGATGTCCAATAGCCGCGCTGGGGAGCATGGTCCCTGAAAATAGTAATTGTCGAACTACGAGGGAGAGGTGTTCGCGTTACACGCCCGAAAAGCGTTTCCTTACAAGCCTCGCTTTCTCTTCATGCTCTTTCGTTCAACACAATTCCTCTCGCTGCTCCTCCCTCCCTCCAAATTCTAACAAATCCCCCGCGTAATTTTCCTCCCCTCTATCCAATTTTCAACATTTTTCCTCAGATCCATTCCTCTTCCACGTCCACTACGCCCCCCCGACAGTTCCACCAACCCACTCCACAACTATCTTTCACGATCTCTGGCCGCTTCTCTCTCTGGATTCGAATGCACCATTAGAGTATCCGTTTTAGCTGAATAATGGCGAGTCAGGTGGTCAGAGTGAAGAGGGAGACGCTAGAAGCATGCATGACATGCCCTCTTTGTCGCAAACTTTTGAAGGATGCTACTACCATCTCTCTCTGCCTTCATACGTGTAGGTTTTTCTATTGTCGTCCGTTCTACGCACCTACAATCTTACTTCTTCGGATTCCTTTTCGTCTCGCCTTTACATGCGTTGCGTATGACGGTTCCGATTGATTGTGCCTGCGACTACGTTATCTGTGGCTTTGATTTCTCTGCTGATTACGACGTTGATTGAAATTTTATTTTTTGTTGCTCTTTCGATGGTGTTGGGTGTTTCTAAGCTATGTACTTTGTGTTCCAAAATTTTGACGTCGCAGAAGTTTAGCGCTGCGTTGTTTGGAATTGTTTTTGGCTTATATTTCCTTAATTTGTTGTTGCCTTGGAATAAATAGTCAACCAGCATGCTTCTCAGGGTTTGGGCTTTCAATGTGGTTTACTCAATTCCTTTTTATTCGAACGACCAGAATTGATGATATAGATTTCGTGCGAACAATCATTTTACTTGTTCATGACCTTAATTGACTTTCGCGTGGACATTTTGTGACCTCACATTATAGCATGGCGGGAGCGTTTTACTGTAATATCTCTACGGTGATGGAGCAATACCTGAGGTTAATATCCCTTGCTGTTTTTAAATTTTTTCTTTGGATTTCTTAGATTTGACTGTTGAAGAAAGGAGATTTTAAATTTTTGGGTTGTCAAAAGAAAGGAGAAATTTTGATTGTGTTAGTTCACTCGTCTTTCATTTTATGAGCTCATTTCCTATTTTTATGTAGATGGAACCCACACGACAGTACGATTGCCATCCCCCATCTTCAGTCCTTCACTGCAACTTTTTATAACTTATAACTTTATGAGACATTCCTAATGTAAACCATCTTGTTAATAAGGACAAGTTAATTTTTGTTATGATTACAATATTGAACTTAGTAAACTCAAAGCAATCTCAAGGAAATCTTATTTTGATATAGAGGCAATTAATATTTGTCATCATTATGGCATTAAAACTTAGAAAACTCAAGGAAATCTTATCGTCCTTCCATCTGAAAGGATTATTTTATCTGGTCCATTGAATGCTCTGATTCTATGGAGGCAGTGGGGGGCACTGTTATGCAATTTCTTAAGGAAGCATAGATGCTGCAAAATTTCATAATATGCTTAATTTTTGGAAATCTGATGGCAAATTATGTTTGTACGACATTAATGAAGTGTGTGTTTGGTTTTCAGTTTATATCTGACAAATGTCCATTTGAGAATCTAACTATTGATTGGATTTGGCAAAAACACATCTCAAATGTGGTTTGAATGTATTTTTGAGGGTTACTAAAACATACCTGAATTATATCCATTTGCCTTTGAATATATCTTTTGACACCATGCTTTGAGTCATCAAAGGATATTTGACAAATTACACTGAACTTTGAACTCTGTACCAGTCTGCAGGAAATGTATATATGAGAGACTCTCAGATGAGGAGGCAGATTGCTGTCCAGTATGCAATATTGACCTGGGCTGTCTTCCAGTGGAAAAACTGAGGTCTGTTGTTGTTTGTTATTGCTAATTTAATTTTTACAAATATGTGTGGTTTATGAGTACTTTGAATTGAACAGAACAAACATGCTACGGATTGCCTGATTATAGAAATATTGCTATCTGTTTGTACGAATTTTGTTCATTTCTTGCCCCCTTTACTGGTTGTTTTTTTTGGTACTTGATATTTGAGAATGTCCATATGGTCATAGACTGATCTCTTTTTTCTGCTCTTCTTCCTTAGTTTATGAATTTCTGTGAATTATTAATCTTCTTGTGCTGTTCGTGGTTACCTGATACCTTCTTCCTTATCTTAAGTTGTTCTTTACTGCATCTGTCTTAACTAGTGTAACAAATAGCTGTCTAATTAGTGATTACTATAGACATTTACCCGCATAATTTCATTTGGAAGCCCTCTCTGTTTTATTGTCACGAGAACCATTCTTTTTTATCTTCTTAACATGTGAAGACAACCTTATGGTGTAGCATGTTCTTTGGGGATGTATCTTATTTAAGCATTCTATCTGGCATTTTTTTATTCATAGAAGCATGAAGCATTTAATCCACGTCATGTAATTATTGGTGAAGACTAATATTTGTATTGTAGCTAAATATGATAACTTCTGTCAGATTGATGTGTTCGTCAATGAGGGATTTCAATTTGCTACCATGCTGTTCAACCTGTATTTTAAATTGGAATGATAATATTTATAAAATCTATATACAAATAATCATGTGAGCCTATGATAATATTCAGGCCAGATAACAATTTGCAAGATATTAGAGCCAAAATATTCCCTTTGAGAGGAAGAAAGATTAAGGCACCAGAGGCAATACCTTCAGTACCTCTGCCAGCCAAAAGGAAGGAAAGATCACTTTCGTCATTGGTGATCTCTGCTCCTAAAGTTTCAATGCAAACTGGCTTCACAGGAAAGAGAACAAAAACTGGTACAAGAAAGGCTGCTGCTTTACGTGGATGCAATTTTTCTGTTCATGAATCCATAAAGAAGGAAGAAGGCTATGCCGAGGATAACCCAGTAAGCTCAAGCTCGCCTATTTTATCAAATATAATATCTCAAAGTAGAAGTCAAGTGTGGGTTACAGGGCTTAGGGTTTTGTTATTTTATGACTCGTGGTTTGGACTTGAATTTAAGGGTTAAGTTACCTGGCATGCTAGGTTAAAAGAAAAAATCTTACTTTCTTGTAAGTAACCATGTACTTTTGCCTTGTTTAGGATTCTCCCATAGCTGAGCCTTCTAAGAAGAATAGGCCTAATGAAGATACAGAGAAAAATGTGGAACTTCCAGAAGGAAAAGTTGATCTCTGGACACCCTTGAATTGTCTTGTTGAAGCTGCCAACAGAACAAAATCCTCAAAGTTAACTTCGCAAGGCTTGTCTCTTGCCAAATCAGAGCCTCCAAGTACTCCCAATGGTGGACCAAGCATGCCTGAAATGACAACCAAATCAGAGCCCCCTGCTACTGTCCATAGTGAATTACGTGTGCCTAAAACCAAAAACAAGGATAATGGACATAAAACAAAATTTGGACATGATAAGGATGAAAATGCTGTGCCTCTAGGACAAGTGAGGCGGAGAAGGGTGCGTCCAGCTGGTCAGAAAAGAGCTGCAGCATCTGAGATTTCTGCCTCAGCTCAAGTTATGCTAGATGCAGCTGGGGGCAGGTGTAACAGAGAAAACTGTCCTATTTGGTTTTCATTGGTTGCTTCAGAAGACCAGTAAGTTACTTGTCTATAGCCATAATTAATATAATTTTAAAGTGTTCAACTTCTTTGTGGGCCTTTAATTTTGAATCAACATTATATGTTTCAGGAAAGGAGATGTTCCCTTGCCTCAAATTTCAGCATGCTACTTAAGAATAAAGTAATTCTTCTTATCCTGTTACCTTTTTACTTGCCTGAATTTCTTTTGCTTCAAATATGACCTAATCTTTAGACTAAATGTGTCTGTTGCCTTTAAACTGTTAGTGAATTGAATTTTTCTCATTTTGTTGTGTCAGAATAGTGGTAAATGTCATTAAAATAAATATAACAAATCTGCACATAATTTTTGTATATGCTAATTTGAAGTTTCTCAGAAGAAACTCCAGCATTAAAGGCCTACAAGAAGATTGCTTTTGCCTTAGCTGGGAGCAAGTTTAAACTGCAGAAAATCAAATTGCAGTATTTGAAGCCAGTGTTTTCACTTTTTCAACATTAACTATGAAATATGACCCCGAGCATTGCATTGGGAGAGACTAACTTATGATCATGTAAAATAGTAAATTAAGTATGTGATAAAAATAAATCTTAAGCAATATGGTTACTTACTAGGGTATGTTTATTTTAGTCAACCTTCCTTGTCGATAATAATATGTCTTGCTCCCATAATTTCTGCAATGACTAAAGTTTGATTTTTCCCACTCTGGTGTAAATGATCACAATAACTGAGATGAACAATCCTGTGTTGTTCCTGAGTATGATTTTCAGCCATGGTACAGAGAACAGCCCTGCAGTTTTATTATTCAATTCGTTGTATAAGATTTTTATCTATATATATATATTATTTCAAACAACTTTTTATCTTTAGTTGGTTGATTAGTCTTAAAACGAGGGTGCGAAACATGCCACGGAAATGATAATTACTGGCTTATCTCATCTTTTACCTGCCATTATTTGTAATTTTTTTCTATTATTCTATGTTTTCTTTTTCTTCACCTTGCTGTTCTATTCTATAGTTGATAGTTCTAGTTCTCATTTTTAACTGTGTCTAATGAATGAGATATTGGTACTCATTTGGACTTTCCTTTTTCCAAACTTGAATGAGCCGTCATAAAAGGCTTTAAGGGGCATTTAGTTCGGCACTTCGGGGAATAGTTTCAAGATTCCTACGAATGTTTCACAGAAATGATATATTCTCATGTTTGGTTCCTGTTTTAAGATTTTTAGGAATGTTGCTTTGCCGGGAGTTCACTATTCTCGTGAAACGCCTTTATATTTCATTCTTACAAGGGAAGTTGGATTGTGTTAGATGTTGGATTTCCACAAGGTGGAAATGTTTCTAGAAAGTTGCAAGGATTACTTTTCTAGATAAAAATCCAAATATATTTGTATATAATATGAAATCTATCGCTAGCTGTTCTAATTATAATTAAATTTCATGTAATGCATGGGGTCTACTATTAAATTCTCAAAAATGGTAAAAAAAAAGAAGAAATAAAATAATGAATAATATAATACACACATTATAAGTAATAAATGAACTATTTATTATAGACATATAAAAATTAAAGTAATACTGAAATATAATGAATAAGGTATAATTAATAAATCAAAATAAAGAAAATATAAAAATATGATAAGTAATAACAAGTATAGACCATTTTTAAAGAGAAAGGTAGATATAAAATGCCATAGAATAATGTGAAGAAGATTTATGATGCCCCAAATGTGAGGATGGGAGATAATGCGAAGCAGTGCATCTTAATGTGTGGTTTTGAAAGGACAGTAAAGCAGTTGTGGGCTGGCATGCTTCTATTGTTACTAATCGTCTTGTTCTTCTTTTCTGGTTTTCTCACAAGCTCTTCTTTGGTATAATATGTTTTGATTGATGAAGAAATGTGCGGTTAATTGGGGCATGGTTGATGAGCGTCTAATAATACTTGTTTCTTTTCCTATCGCAGGGATGGTACTGTGCCCGTCTCCTTTATTCAAAAGTACCTTGTGAAGAAACTTAATCTTGCCAGCGAGGCAGAGGTGAGTTCAATGCAATTGTTATTGCGGGCATCATGTTAATACACATGCAGATGCAACAGAAAAATAAACATAAAGATAAAGGAGGAGTGGGTGGGGACATGATTGGGTTGGCAATAATTTGATAGCGTGTTATTTGACAGGTGGAAATAATGTGCCGTGGTCGACCAGTGCTGCCATCTTTGCAACTGCATAACTTAGTTGATCTCTGGTTCAGGACTGCATCATCCTCTAAAAAGATTCCTGCTTCGGTTGGCTCCTCCGCCAAGGACTTCGTTATGGTTTTATCATATTGTCGAAAAGCCCTCCCTCCTTAGACATTTTCCGTTCCTCTCCCTCAATTTTGCTGTATCTTCCTCCCCGGCCTCTTCTTCTTCTCATCCGATGATGTCTTCTCCAACATAGTGAAAATATGAGTCACAAAAACGTATCGGCGCATTTGCTGTTCCTATTCCATCGTTTGTCAAAGAAATGCTTTTCTTTGTGAGTGTTCAAATCACATCCTAAATTGGGGAAACTCCCGCGCGCATTTCTTTCTATATTTTTTTTTTAAATATTTATTTTGGAATTGGGAGCTATACGGCAACGAGTTTCTTCATCTTGCTTAACTTTGTCAGGGTGCTGTCTATATTGAATATTTATTTTGGAATTAGGTCGAAGTTATATTTCACATTTAACTATTTTAAAATTTTAATCTTCTTTGTCCATGATCTCTATTTGTCGCTTGATGAGACGATGGCATGGAGGAGAGAAAAAAGTGGGGAGAGAACTATGTAATGATGCAACCACAGGAAGCCCAACACTAACGAGGGAGTGTTGATGAATGATCCCCTGGGATCCCAGATGTTATATTAAACATGCTTGCAAATTATACCGAGCAACATATCTGATATCGCACGCCATAACTGAGCAACAACCATTATTGATTTATGGCTGCCATCTCCGACAAAACATCTTAGACGTTGCATTCCCATATTCTATCTCTACAGATCCCTTCATCTACGGTAACCGCCGCATCTACCTGCTCTCTAAATCAGCTCACAATTATCCCCCCTCGCCATGAACATCAACCTCTGCATCTAAAACATGCTTAACCATAAATTTTGAAACTTCTCTTCTCCTATTTTCCCTTCTCATCTTTTTTACTGTCCTGTTTCCTTCCCCTCAACGTTGGAAAAGGATTCCACCTTTTAGCTTAAAATATCAGGAAAAAATGCATGACGTGCGGAATGATCAGAAAAAGGAACATAATCCTTCAGTAGATATAAGGAAATCAGCTCATACTTTACAATGGGATTGGGATTTCATAATGAGTTCAAACTGGGGGCATAATACGATTAAAATTGCCAGAGGGCCGGAAGAAAATGCACCAAATAACAAGGAATGAAACCTGCAGTGGTTATGGAAAAAACGAGACTCTGCATCAAGAAACATGCTAAACCACTTTATGTCAAATTTTAATATCACACTCAAATATGACAACGGTATTGAACTAGCAAAAAGCCCAAAATAGATCCATCGTCTAATCGAATGGATCCTGTTCCTCAAAAAATAAAGCCGAATTGTTTTTGCCTATCAACTACATAACTCTTCGAAACAAACCTAATCCAAATTTAATTTTAAACACCGATAGCTCCCACATGGTTTCATTTGCATGAACACACAGCAAGAATCAAAGTGGCGGCAGATATGGTTGTTAAAATAGAAGTGAGCGTTAGTTCGTATCCAAATAATCAGGCAGACTTCGTCATCATCGTGTCCACCTCTTCCATTTTTCTCTTTGAAAGAAAATCCACCTCTGCCTTTCAAAAGGCGACCTTCTTCACTGAACCAGTAACATCAAAATCAATTATTATTTTTTGGTGGGGGGGTGTTGTTTGAAAAAAAAGAACTGAACACACCTCGAATTTGATTACATTCAAACCCGGGTATACGTTGTTGTGAGGGACTGGCTTCCCACAACGGAGACCAAGCCACCTTCGGCAGCGGTTTCTTCATCAAGAAAGAAGTCATCCGTGACCCGAAAAGCGGCGTGCAACCCAACAATCACAACAGCCACTATGGAAGACACGAACAAATTGAGCCCGACGCCAGCAAGTACAAGCGCGGAAACTGTTATGAATCCCAGACCACAGAGTACGGTTCCGTCGTCCCATGTTTGGTCGAACAAGACGGGGGGGCTATAACGAGTGAAGTAGAGGAAGTACCAGGCAATGAAGACAATCATGCAAACGATCATGGCAATGGGATGCCAGAAGAGACTAACGAAGATGATGACAAGGGAAACCAAGACGTAGTTATACTTGAAGTAACTAAAGTTCCGTCGGACGCGTAACATGGCATCGGCATAGGTGCAGGGGCGGGAGAAGGCGGACAAGTCGAGGAGCTGGGACCAAGGGCGGGGAGTGGCGTAGAGAGACCGAGAGGCATACGTGGCGCGGGAGACGAAGGAAAAATCCGACAATGATTGCGGTTGAGAGGAGTTAACGGCGGCGGGGGTTTTGATGGACATTGGTGGGGGGAGAGCCGGATCTGGAACAGCAACTCTTACGGGGTGGCTTCGAATGGAGGAAGGAACGAGAGAACGCGAGTCGGCATTATGATCCTTTTTCTTTAGTTATTATTTTATTGGTCAAGCTTTGCTTTGCCCCACAGCCTAATAAGAATACTTCAAAAATCAACGACTCTCCCAACTTTTTTGCTTTTATCACCTGTAAAGCGATATTACTTCCTGATTGATATTCATAGTTTCTTTATGGCTGTAATTTGCCATTATACTTTTTTCAAACATGTTCTATTATCCTCTCTACGTTCGTATCTCTGCACTCAAAATCAAGAAAGCAATGCAACGACCGTGTTCATTGCTAAAAAATTGTACAGATTAACATGTACAATCACCTTAGCCTGGCTTCGCTGTCAAACCGAATAGACCAATGAATGAATAATTTTAAGAGAAAATGATAATAAAATTTCTCTAAAATATATAAATGATAATGTGGTTTTTCAAAATGTCATAATTTTACTGAAGTTTTTTTAAAAAAAATTTGTCATTGATAAATTTATATAAATGATCAAATTATTCTTGTTAAAAATAAAACGATTTACAAGTTTTGTTAAAAAAAATCACAACTTTTTTTCTTATATTTGCAACAATGCAACAACAAATTATAACTTTGCATGTTAAATTTTTAATTTGTTGTTGCATTATTGTAAATATAAAAAGAAAAGTTGTGATTATTTAAATAAAACTTATGAACGTTTTATTTTTAACAAGGATAATTTGGTTATTTATATAAATTCATTAATGACAAAAAAGTTTTCAGGAATTTTAATAAAATTATGGCATTTCGAGAGATCACATTGTCATTCATATATTTTAAATAGATTTTATTATCATTTTTTATAATTTTAATCCTTGTAATTGATTTTTCTTTCCTCATCTCAAGTCCTAATGAAAAGGAGACACATAGTTGCTGCTATATTCCTATTAGGTTTTTGGATTGGTTTAAGGGTTAAAAGTGTCTTTGAAGTATACATAAAATGTCACAAATAATCCTAAATTAAATTTAAAGTCAATTTTATCCTTCAACTTTAGAAATTTGATTGTCCGTACCTCTAACGTTATTTTTTGTTTAGTGGGTCCCACATTTAAATTTTTTAATATTTTTTATTATAAAATATTTAATAATGGGTTCCACAATTCATTTTTAATATTTTTATAAAATTAAAACTATTACTCTCTCTCCTCCCTCTCTCCTTACTCTCCCTCTCTCCTCACTTCACACACACACACACACTCACTTTCTCTCTCTCTCTCTCTCTCTCTCTCAGAGGCTAAAGATGATTGTAAGGGGAGGTTGAAGCCGTAGCTACAAGTGAGCATCATTCTCCACTGAGCCATATCTCTCTCTACTAAGCCACTAGTTACCTCTATCATTCTCTCCACCTTTCATCCTGCCTATGTCATCTTCTCCCACCTTTTCTCTCTCCTCTCTCCTCTCTCTCCTTCACACCCACCATTATAGATCACAGATGAGCTTAAATTGTGCCTTGGAGACTTGTTTTTGCATGTCACATTTAACACGAGTGTTACCCTATGCACTAAGCAAATGGCCTCCCTTTTCTAGGAGCTCTATGATTGGTATTTTGTGAGATTTGAAGCTGTTGTGTCCCTACTTGCTAGTATGAAGCTTATCACTGATTATCTCTTCTTCACCTGTACATACAAGCCGTGATAGGAGATCCTCACCACCAACCTCTTTTATTGAATTCATCATCCTTGCTCTTCTTCTCTATCATTGATTTAGCCTACTCCATGTTGATGTCAAACTTTTTTCCAGAAAAGTCACCTCCGGTCTCAATAACCTCAACTTTGAACATGGTTGCATCATCATGCTCCTCCTCCTTAGCTCTCCCCATCTCGTCTTCTCCTTCCTTAGAGCTTCCTGCCTTGGAGCCATTGTCGATGCCAAGAACCCAATCTATATCGTAGTCGAGGTTGCAAAACAAGCTACTACTTTTAATGCCAACCTCATCATCATGTTGTTAAAGAGGTTAAGGATCTCGCAAGAGGAAACAACATTCTCCCCTTCCCACTTTCTCTCCCCTCCACGTCAAGGACTCTATAACACCCCGAGTTTTAATTCCCTGATTAATTAAACTTAATTAGAGTAATTAGGTAAGTTGAAGTGGTGTATGGTCAGAGAGGTTTAATAATCATATTTGATGGTATTTCAGCCTTAATTATGGGTTCGGTATCAAAGCGGGCAACTCGGGCATCAAAAGGAGAAGAAAAGGAAAAGTTGATATTGCTGTGCCACACGTCGCGGCGTGGAGATCATTCGCCGAGGTGCACAGACATTTCTGAATGAGGGAGAACCTTTCTATGCCATATGCCATAGTGCATTGTGCGTCCGCCGCGGCGCATGGCCATTTTTTATAGTTTATCAGATACTAAATGAGACAGAAATAAAGAGAAAGAAAAGAGGAAAATGGAAAGGCACGCCAATGCTCTGCTAGGGTTTACTTGTAGATGACATTGAGAGTATTTTGAAGGCTACAAACACCCAAAGTAATTATCACTCATTAATCTCCCCATTTCTTCCACACTTATGAGTTTGTAGTTAGGGTTTGATAGTGGAAGTAGAATGTCGATCCATATAGGTTATGGATCCAAATTTGTTGATTGAAATGGAGTTAACAGGGGTAGATTAAAGTATATAAACCTATGTATAATAAGTTTTGGTATCTTAGGTTGTTAGGCACCATTAATATTCAAAAATCTCATTTATTATGGGTAGTTGGAAGTTTGTGATGCCATTAATAAAGTTTTAATGGCTCATTAATGCTATTGGGGGTTAAAGGTAATTATGAAACCTAATGAATAAGCTCTAACTCTTGTAGAGTGAATGTTGGGCAATTTAAAAGTAGGGATTGAAGGCACAAATGTTTGAGTTGGTTATGTTAATAGAATTCAACTTAGTTGATTGTAGTCTTGGCTCTTGATCACCTATTGGATTGAAAATTCAAGCTTGAAAGCTAGTTGATTGAGGGATAAACTTTTGACCTTTCAAAGATTTAAGGTAATCAGAAAAAAATCTCCTTTAGATAGTTATATGTTAATTGATTGTTAAATGTAAATTGTGAATGTTACATGCAAGGGATTGATTTTTAAAGTAAAACCATATATTAGTTTCAATGAGTGTATGAAAAAGCTATTTTTGGCTTGAAAATACAAAATGTAAAGTCAAGAGAGTTTTCGAACTATGAACATGCTTATGTTTTTGAAAAATGAATGTGATGATTATGTGAGATAGGTGTGTGCTCATGAGAAATGAATGTTGAGAAGATGATGAGAATACATACTTGGGTAGTACATGGTCGTGAGTCCAACGTGATTGATGTAATAAGAAGTATATGAAAGCAAAAAAGCTGAAAACGAGTGAGTATTGATTATGGCATAATCAATGGTGAGAGTTCACCTAGGGATTGAGAATAGAAAAAATTCATATGATATTCAGGCTGCCCTCCAGTGTACGGGGGTATAGCCTTGTCCTACAGTTTATCGAGGGACTGTCCCATAATTTATCGAGAGACTAAAAACCTAGCTATCTCCACCGGTTTCATGAGGAGAGTAGCCTAAGGTATGAGATACTCTAGGGATTTAAAAATGGGGAAAGCCGTGGTCTGAGAGTAAGTCCTGTGATCTTTGCCTGGGTCATACCTCATGATTGGTGAGGGTAGTCCAGTCACATGAACGGAGCTCTGATCAGTATTATAGCCCACGGTTTCGGTCTGAGAAAATAAGGAGGATATAAGGTTGGTTGATCATTGTCTAAATAAATATATGACGTGTCACACGTGTTAAGTGATGGCAAGTCGTGTAAATAATAGGTCATGTCACATATCTGAGAATATGGTGACAATGCACCTATTTATAAGAGTTAAAGATGTTATTTAACGATAAACGATAAGATATGATATATGCTAGCATGTTTTACATACTTGATTTCTTTGTGCATGTATTTGATTTATAATTGATATATAACTGCATAAGATAGGTTTAATGTTGGTTACTGAGTGGCTAGTCACCTCTTTCATTTAACATTTACAGGCTCTAGCTCTAATGTTGAGAGGGAGAAGCATAAAGAGGCTAGGAATCAGCACATTCCTTTCTGTATGCCTCTAGTTTAGATTTAATTGTGTAATAGTATATGACTTGCCAATTCTAGAATGCATGTAAACACACTTGTACTATTTTGTTGTTGGAAAATTTAGATTTGTATTTTGGGCCTTTAGTCTTTGTGTATATTGATATATATATATATATATATATATGACTAAAATACTAGTGCAAGTGTAGAAATAATGATTTGAGCATGATTTGAATGATTTAGACGAGATACAATGACAAATTACCTCCCCCTTTATTTTTGGTAAAATGGGGTTAAGGAGTGAATTTTTGTTATACTGATATTTTCGTGCTTGTGACGTGTTGTACTGATAGTCTTAAGTCCATTAGACATGGTCCAGGTGTTAGGAAAAGCTTTTAACACTTATTGAGAGTTTTGGACACCCATTTTGTATAAAAGTGTCAAATAGTGGTTCAAATGTGTTTGGGTGTCCAATTTTTTAGTGTGACTTGTTTTAGAAGTGAAACCTGTTCCATTCATGTAAAGAACTTTTCGTAGGCACCTAAATTACGTCATTTGAACGTCGGACGGAGAATTGGGGTGAGTTGAAAGTTCCCTGATTTTGCTATCAAATGACAACAGAATCAGTAGAAATTTCGTGCAACATGTCGCGAAACATGGTGCTTGAGCTGTGGCACGTGGCACAAAGAGTAACATGCTGCCACGCATCGTGCATGAGCCGTGGTGCATTGCCCTGTATCACAGCACATGTTTTGTTTTTCAACCATTTTCGACTTCCTTCACTCCTCTGAGGTATCTCATGCTTCCGTGACTTATTTTTACTTTGATATGAAAGATTTTGATTGATTCAAACTCATTTTTATTTAGAAAACTTAGGATCCCTTGTTTTTAAATTAAACCTTGGTAATCATCCTTTCGAGTTAAGTCTCAGATTACTAGGAGTTATATTGGTTAATTATGACTAATGGAGTGAGAATGTTTTAGACTCTGCATGCATGCGCTGTTGTTGAGCCTGTCTTTATTCTCCCCTATTTTCATTCTTAAAAATAGAGATAGGTCAAGGGTCACATTGTTCACTTTAAACCGAAAAAGAGTGGTAGGAGTTGTTGTTGATGGGAAGAGAGAGGGAATGAAGGAGAGTGAGGGAAATGGATATGCATTCCTCGTTGCTTAGCTCTAATTCCTTCATGCCTTCTATATTAGTAAGCTTGTGTAGAGATGGCCAACGCTGAAAATTAAAGGAGGATGAGAGATGCTTGCTAAGTTGAACTAGTTCTCTCTCTCTCTCAAACACACACACACACACACACACACATTCTCTCTCACATATTCACGGCCAACTTGTCTTCTTGGTCCTTTGAAGCTCTGCACAATGACTCACCTTATTAGATCATGCCCAACTTTGATTTAGATGGAGACAATCATCTGAAGGAGAGACGGCAGGAGAGAGGGAAGAGAGAAGAAGAAAAAATATGACTGGTGGGACCCACTTAAATATTTTATAATGTAAAATATTAAAAAATTTAAAAATAGACCTCACTAACAAAGAAACTGAATAGAGAAAACGACAGGGTGATGAATTTAAAAATCTTAACAGTTAAGGAATAAAATTAACCCCAAGTGGAGTTTAATATTATTTGTAACCTTTCGCGTACACTTCAGGGATATTTTTGACCTTTAACCCCTCCAAATTTGCTAACTCAAGTAATGTTTTCAAAACTGAACTAGATATTGAATTGACAAAGTTAGCGGTTCATGGTTCACATAGTCTAACTGAGTTGGACCAATGATCGAACTGGTAATGTAATAATTAAATGATAAAAATTATTTATGTATATAATAATCTAAATATAAGAAATAAATATAAAATTGCTACTTAACTTAAAAATAAAACTAAATATTTTAAGTTTATTATGACTTAACAAGCCACATGATACAACATAATATCAAATGATTGAAAAATTAATAAAAAAAGAAAAAGGGCATTTTTGAATAAGTCTAACTTTTGAAAATCAAACCTAATTCCCAACTTAATCTCAATTTCTGATCCAATCGGCTATCCAAAGTAGCCTAATTCTTTAAACAATTTTTTCAACTTGACTGAGCCGTTAACTTCACCGATCGACGATCCAATTCGATTTGATTTTTTAATCATTTAACTCAAGTAATTTACCAATCAAATATCCTATTACAATATCTATACTTTTAACTAACATTTGGATGAATAGTTTTTATATTTAAAATCTATATATTTCAATTTTCTATTTAAATACTTTGAAAATTCAAATGAAGGGATATGAAAAATTATAATAAGAAACAAAAATGAAAAACTAAAAAAAACGAGTTTATTTCAAATTTTTTATAAACAAAAGATAAAAAAAATACAAGAGCCAAAAAAGAATATAATGTTTAAATGATTATAATTTTGAATAATTAAAATATAAAAAAATTTAAAATTACAAAAAAAATTACAATTTGAAATAAATCAAATTCAAATTTAAAATCTTTTGTGTACCTGAATAAAAAATTTAAAATTTGATCTAAATTTAAATCCAAATCTTTATTAAGCTAAATACACTATTAGAGATTTCTAATCCAAATGCAACAGTTAGAAAATTAGAATAGAATGACAATGTTATCATTTTCACTTTGATTTCCTCTCCTTTTTGGGACTCCCAATATTGCAATAATCAACCCCGCAGCAATTCGATTCGAGATATCTCAGGGCAGTCCCATAATCAATCCCATAAACACGCCAACTACGTAAAATTTTTCTAATTACTAATTACCAGTATTATAAAAGACAGGTCCTGGCTCATACTACAAAATTTAAAAAAAAAATAAATACGTTACAAAAAATAGGATTGCCACATCTGCAACATTTCAACAGGATCTGCCCTCTGCTACTTGACTACTTATCATCCTTAGCCGTCCCATGAAATTTCCTCCCAGCTTCAACAGCTTCCCTGCAAGGATGAAACTGTCAAAAGATGTATACACTTTACACGTGCACAAACGAAAGATTTTCATGAACTCAGCATCACATAAAAAGATTTTTTCCCCAAGTTAATGGATTTTCTTTCCTCTTAACTTGTCCCTTAACCTAGGTGATAAGTGCATATTTTATAATTAAATAAGTATAAATTTTAATTTGAATTTGATTATATTTATTAAAATTTCATATTTATTTAATTGATATTTATATACTTTTTCCTCATCACTTAATTATAAGACAAAAAGGAATTTTAATACAAAATCCATTCATATCTTTTTATCTTTATATTTTGCAGAGAAAAAAAATAAATCAAAAAGAAGGAAAAGAGAAATATATATATATATATATATATGTATGTATGTATGTATGTATGTATGTATATTAGAGTCCCACATCAATAAAGAACAAAAGAAGGAGCCTCCACTTTAACTATAAATACTTCCTCCATCAAGAGGGAGGGCATCCAATCACTTATATGAGTACTTCAAGAATTCTTTCTGAGATATTTGAAGCTCGTAGAAGCATTCTGAAGGTTGAAAGCAAGATCATTGAAGAGTTTCACAAATTATAATTATTTCTTTTCTACTACTTAATTTTCTCTCTAATCATTTTTCATGATTGAGAATTTTAGAACGGTGTTATTTAATTTTATTATGTGTTTCTAAATTACTCAATTGGGATAAAATTGTAGCCCAATTTGGGAGCTAGTTTTCCATTTCCTTTATTTTGACTTTGTATTTATATTTATAAATATTTTTGCTTTTTTCAATTATATTTATTTCTCTTGTTCTTTATATTGATTTAATAATTGGCCACCATTTAATCAAATCTATGGGTAATCTTAATGGACTGAGAGGTGAAAAGAAAACCTAGATCTAGAGAAATAAACATAAATAACTAGGCTAGGGATAGTTCTAGAAATTTATGTTGACTTAAATTATAACTTCACAGTTTAATTAGTTATTTGGGCATTGTGGGAACGAATTCAGCACTAATTAAAAAGGGATTAATAATTCGGAAGAATATTAAGACACTTTAAAAATAGTTGTCACTATAATTGATCCGAGTCAGCTCAAAAAGTAGAAACTAGCAACTTATAAGGTGAATCCTAAATCCCAATGCTTCAGGTGATTGTGTTTTCATCATCATTATTTTCTTTATTTATTTTTATTTTTCATATTTTCATCAAAATTATTCATTTTATCTATTTTTCTTGAACTATTAATTATTTAAATCAGTAAAAGTGTAACTTCTCTGTGGGTTCGACACCTGGAATATTCTAAGTAATTTATTACTGTGATCTTGTACACTTGCAAGAGCGATCACCAGGCTTTCTAAAACACATGACTCTCCTATGATGCAATGCTCCATTAGTTCATGTTTTTGTAATTCACTTCAATTTTGCCTCAACATGCATGCAACAATGAAAGGTCAAAGGCTGCCATCCCATACCAGGTGATCATACACGTGCTTTGAGCACCATACATGCACGAGGATGCAGTGTACACAATGATATAGGATAAATACCTGAATGCATTTACAAGCTCCCTATTTTCAGGATCAAGCTTCACTCCCGCATAAAATGCATTTGCTGCTTCATCAAACTTCTGCAACAAGGACGACAAAAGCAAAGTTTACCAAATGTGAATCACATGACCTACTGTTAATGCCAAAAGCAAACGAGTTTCTAAGAAACAAGCCTGCAACAAGCGTAAAGCTGCCCCTTCCCTATAACAAGCTTTTGGCCAGTCTGGTTTTAATGCTCTGCAGGCCTTTGCATCAGCTAAAGCACGCTCCGCTTGACCCAACCTGATCCAACAAAGACTTCTATTGGATAGAAGAGTAGCATCAGTGGGGTCTAGATCAATTGCCTGTTGACACATGGCAAAAATAAGGTACAGTAATTAAGAAAACAATCGTTCTTAAAATATATATTAAAAAAACATTTAGGATTTCTATTTTCTAAGACTACACCAGATAAGTATGCACAAGCTCAAACAAATCAGAGATCATGATTAAACGAGAACTCATTGGGTACTATTTGCAAATTTTCTGGAGATCTTACATTTAAAAAGAGAACTTTGTCATCAGATTGCAGTCCAATGTTTTCTTAATTACTAATTTATTATGCATTGTAGTTTGTAGCTTTCAAAATGATCGAATTTGAAAAATTAAACACGTTGCAGAAGGACACGAAGTACATGAGTCAAGTGCAAGATCAGGACACTTTACTTGTGTATAGGCATCTACAGCCATATAATATTCTTTCCTTCTAAAGGCCTCGTCCCCTCTTGATTTTGCTTCTGCAGCTTTATTCTTGGCTTCAGGTGTCACCTAGATGGATTAAGAAACTATTACAACAATGACAAAGATGAACGTTTATTCACATTAACTGATGGTGATATGCAGCTAATAACCAATTCCAGTTTGACAATATATGGGAATTCAATTATTGAAGAAAATTTCAGCTATCACACATGCTTGAAAATACTTTAACAAATCACAAGTGACTAACAGCAAAAAAGTAGAAAGGGCAGAAAAATGATTTTGGTAAAAATCAAAGCTTAAGGGAGATTCAAAATCAAGTATGATGGAGAAAATGAAGAAGTTGATATACTTTTATAAGAAGAAATGAATGCATTTTATTTAAAAATAAGAACAAACTAACCTCAGGGAGATTTTGCTCTGGCAAAGCAGTATCCTTGTGGCAACTAGTTTCCGAAGCACGTCTTGTTTCCTGCAAATTTTATCCTCTATTTTTGATCACTCATCATTTTTAAATATCCTCGAGACAGTAAAGCATCATGGAGACTATATCAGGAAATATTGTTATTCGTACCAACTGAAGAAGACAAATTAGAGGATTCAATAGCAGCAGAATTACTTGGAAATCATTGGCATTTTAACCGAGTTAAAATAACGAGTCTTCCTGATGAAATATAAGAACAACAAATCTTAAAGAAACATGGGCTAGTAGATTATTATTGTATTTTGCTTCAGCTTGTAAGAAACCTACCTAGGTTTAGCTTATTATTATCTTCTAGGCTAGGAGCTCACCATTACTTTTGTGTTATTTTTAATATTTTGTAAGAAGGAATCTGAATATTGGCTTTATATGGATGAGTGATTAAGGTTTCCTTAATAGGTAGGAAAGTTTAGTTTAAATAGCCTAAGCTTTGCTCTTGTAATGGGGACTTGACGAATGAAGTATTTTGATTGAGTGCTCAGATAGCTTCCCCCTCTCTCTTTCCTGTCTCTCTCTCTGCTCTATCCCTTCTCTGTTTCTACCTCTAATCTCTCCCTCTCCCTGTTTCTATTTCTCCCTACTCTCTCCCTTTGTTCAGATCTATGCAAGTGTGTGCGCACGCGCGTTGCATCACTTCCCTTCTCTATTTAACAATATGAATAGTTAAATACAGAAGAGGCTCCTTGACATAAGCTTCCCTCCCAATATTTTCTGATTATAATGCAACAATATAGCAAGTTCTACGATACTCCTTATTTAAAAATAAAATAAAATGATACAGCTTAGCAAAATTGGTGATAAGGAGCAAAGGAGCTGACTACCTGTTGATTTTTATATTCTGATTGCACAGACTCTAGAATGCCATCAATACTCCAAGTGGGAACAGTTTCAACGTTTGATGTCAAGGGAAACAATATCTCAACAGCTTTGCGATTTCCCCTTAGAGCTGCAACCTGGATCGGCTTCATACCATCCTGACATGCCAAAACTCACATTGTTCACAACCATAAGGAATACAAGTGAAAAGCAAAAAAGTATGAATAACCCTCAATTTTGGAAATGAAGAAAAAACAGCAGGCACTATAACTCAGCAAGCACTGAGTACTAATATAGAATTCCAAGCACAACTGTTCCCCATATAAGTGGGCAAAGAAGTCATGTAAAAAATAAAAAGCCTATATTTTGTACTTGTACAATGCCAGGCATGCTGTTACCATGATTGCATGTGGGCGTTAGGGTGTCTGCATGTGGTGGGTGCATACCCATCCACTTCGGTCCAAACTCAGGTAAATTGATGCCAAGTCAGTACAACCCAAATCACTAGTTATATCACTAATAAGAATAACCAGTTGCAAGTAATGATTCTTACATAAGAACAGTAATGAGCTACGTCTCTACATTTATGGCACGAGGTCTTTCAGAAAGTTAAACCACAGTCACTTAGTTCATTGTGTCCAGCTTAAGAAAGAAACAATAGAATAGCAAATGGCATAAAGGACCACTAGTTGAGGAATCCTTCAATAGCAAATGACATAAACTCTTAACAGCATAATGACCCAAAAGGAGAAGAATACAGACTTAGAATCAGCAAACCTCATCAGCGACATTAGGATCAGCTCCAGCTTTCAATAGGCAATTTATAAGTTCTGGATTTCCACTGTCAGCAGCAATGTGCAAAGGAGTTGCTCCACCAGCGCTAACATTTACATTAGAACCTGCCTGTACAAGATATGCAGGCATGAGGATTCAAGGCTTCTATAATATTTAAGGATACAGCTAAGATTGGGTAATGTGCCCTCTGAAGACCTTCAAGCACAAATGCATTATTTTTCAGTTGGTTTACCCTTGGACAATTAATCTACTCTTGTCCTTCTCTGTTTAACCACCAAGATTTAGCATGTTATATCCCTTCCTTCCAGCTTCCCACCACCTCTCTTTTCTGTAATTGCTTGAAATATACCAGTTGCACTGAAATTATTGACGTTCTCTGAAAGTAAAACATGCACTATAATGTTCAACCAGATTACCATATGTTGTATGAAGTTGTCTGTTATAGCTAGTTTTTGGCATATGGTAAGCCCCTAATTCATAACCATTGTTGACATCTTCATTAAGATTAAACATGATAGAATGACAGAACCAGAATTCATTACTTTGTTATCACCATAACCCTATCATTGTATTTATCAGAACAGAAAATAACAAGAAAACAAACTAATTTATGACCATAAATAACAAGTGGCTATCATCAATAACTTGATGAAAGATATATTGCCACACTTCTCTACAAGTGCAATACAAATGCCATTAATATGCTAGATGTTTATGGAAGATGTACAACCTGAACTAACAGCTCTATACATGTCAGAGAACCGGCTGCCACAGATGAAAGGAGTGGAGTAACACCATCATCAGTCTCAGCATTAGGCTGCAATTCAACATTGGCCAGCATTGGCAAGATTAAAATATTATAAATCTATACTTGTTGCAAAATTAAAATAGCACATTCTATAAATAAACTTTAAATTATATATTCAAAATTCAAGGGTTACAGGCTGATCTTTAATATTAAAAAGACAAACTCATTGAAGATCATTTACTAAATTATATCATATTCGGAGTGTGTTATGCAGCACTATGTTATGGCTTATTTTTATGCACAGGAGTTCCAGCTAGTAAGACAATTTTTATTTAGAATCCTCCATTCTCCATTTAAATGGTATCAATCACTGATTTTAATAAAGCCCCTCCAACCTCTATTGACTCAATGGGAAGAATTTGCATAAGTGAATTATTCAATTTATCAATGATGTTATTCTGTGATCCACTAAACCAAGCAGATATAATGACAAATCAAAATGTGAAAACTGAGAATAGAAATCTGATTGAACCTTCGGAGGCTTGCATTATTTATTGATATTGAAGCTGAAATTCCTTTCTCAATAAGAAGCACCTCTAGATTAGCTAGAGACTCTTCACCTAAAACCAAATCTTCCTCGTCCCATGCTTCACAACCCCAGCACAATATGCCCCTCTTCTAACAGACGTTGAATTCTATCTATCACCCTTCCCATGACCCGTTCATAGTTGGTCACATCACTCCCTTTCTCAGCCATCCATAATAAGAGCATGTCTGTATTTTTTCACGGTTCCCCACCTTCCAGACATACGTTTGCCTCAATGCTCCTTCTCACATGCTTTTTCATTTGTATTGAGGCAAATGTAAAATCAAACACACCTAGATCCCCTTATTTTCTACATCCTTTATAAGTCTTCAATACCATAAGCCCAACACCAAAATCAGATACAAAAAGACAAACTATCAACATGGAAGAAAGAAAACTTTTCTTGTTTACTTTAAAGAGTATAGAAATGTGATTGACCGCAGATTCTTTATATGCCAATAGATGCAAAGAGCTATTGAGAGAGAGAGAGAGAGAGAGAGAAGAAAAAACTGAAGAAACAACATAAAGCATTAACTAATGTTTCGAATATCAAATTAAAACGGAGTTTTCACCTGCCAGAATCCCCTCAGAATTGAACCTTAAGTGGTCAGTTTTCTTTTATAATGGACATTATTCACTATAAGCAACGCTAATTCTAGATTATCAACAATATGGCCGAAAAATAAACAAGAGATGTGATCTTACGTTTGCATGGTGTTCTAACAGAATACTGACAGCATCTTTCTGGTCATGACCCGCAGCCCAAATCAATGGTGTTCCCGCATCACTTTCTAAATCAGCACCAATACCTCTGGAAAGCAAATACTTGAGTAACTCAATATCTCCTGCAGGAAAGCACGTATTAGATTAAAATAAACTGAACGAGAACAATAACAACAACAACAACAACAACAAGCCTTTATCCCACTAGGTGGGGTCGGCTACATGGATTGCAAGACGCCATTGTGCTCTATCATTTATTAAGCTTTTAGAAATATTATTAATTAAGAGATCACGAGAACAATAAGCCAAATAAATTGAATTTTGATATAAAAAAAAAACACGAGATTGAGAGATCATAAAGGCAGTGAGGCAATTTTTTTTTTTTTTTTCATGCAGAAGTGTACATAATCCGTGAGACATTCTGAGCAAGCACCTATTCCTGCAGAATGATGCAAGGCCGTGGCTCCTAAGTTGCTAGCAATAGCAGGATTGGCACCATGGTCAATAAGATATTTAGCTGTAGCAGTGTGCCCTTGACGAGCAGCATGTATAAGAGCAGTCTCGCCTGAAAAGGAATGGCAATTCGAAAGGTTAGCAATTTTATTGGCAAATTTTGGAGATAAGAATAGGCGAAGAAAGTGGATTTTGATATTTTATACACGAAGAAACTATATATGTTGCAAATATATGCAAGGAAAAAAATTACCATCGTCATCTCTCTCATCCACGTTGAGCTTCAATTCCTCCAACAGGTATTTACAAACCTCAGTCTTCCCTTCGCGAGCCGCAAAATGCAATGCTCCTCGTTTATTGGCATCCTTGATTGCTGCCACAGTTTTAGCTAAATCCTTGCCATCATCAAGCTGCCCCGCCAAATCTATCCCAAAAAGCCCCAGATGAAGAATTTGAACAGAAAAAGCAACAACAATAATGAAACAATTGTGGGCGAAGAGCAAGACAATTACTTTTCAAGAGATCAATATTTCCAGCACGAGCTGCGTTAAGAAATTGTTGAACTTTCTGCCTCACTGCATTGAGAGAAAGTGTGAAATTACGACAAAACTGAAATACCGAGTCGTGCAACTCATACAAGTATAGAGGGAGAAAGAGAAAAAGACACGACGGTGACTTCATAGGCCATAGTCAAAGAAAACCCTGTGAATCGCAAAATATCAAACTGCATTTAATATTTATCTATATGTGAGGGGGTAAAGGACAAGAGACCTGCAAGAGCGTCAGAAGCATCGGAGGCCATTGGGGTCAAAGCCAAGAAATCTCTTCGCGAAGCGCTCGTTATTGAAGTCTCTGTGTTTGGCTTTGCAGCGGCCTCCGGGTTTTGTAGGTTTGGAGAATGGACTTCGAGTCCGTGCGGGCAACGCAAAGTCCTCTAGTACAGTGACGTTTCTGGGGTTTTTGTTGCGTCGCTAGTAGCTTGCTGTGTTTTGCGCTTGCAAATTTATAAAGGAAAATTATTCTAAGATCTCATTCAAGTATTTAAAATGTGCTAAAATTTCATAAATTCATCAAATAGTTATCAGATTTTTAGAAACTTAAAAGGTGAATGAGTCTAAAAATAAAATTATTGATTTATCCTCTACCATTAAAAAAGAAATTTTGCTTGAACGTATATTTCACAAAATCCATGATCAGCAATATTAAAGATTGATGCATATCCATGATTGTTAATCACGGTAAGGTAATTTTTACTTTCTCATATCTATGATTACCGCTCTTGTCTTCATTTAAGTGAGGTGAGAGTGTTCATCCACGACTGCAATATTTTATCGACAGAAACAATACAGTGATTGTTGAGCAAGTAAACGATTTCTTATTTGTTAATGATTTTATTATTATTTAAGGGTAAGATAATGCTTTCTGGGTATACTTGCGATCATTTGATTTACATAGCTAATGGGTATGGATTTATCTGGTGCAACATTGATACGTTAAAAAATATATGATACAAATAACTCTACATATTGTCAATAGTGTATTATTGTGTTGTGAATATGCTATCAATAGTTGTCGATATACTGTATTGTGCAGGATGATTTGTAAGAATGCTTATACTACTGGAAAACATGTATTATGTTATGTTTTTTTTTCATATAGGGGACATTTTATATATTATTCTTAAGCATTTGATACAAGCTTTTTTTGTTAAAAAATTTTAATTGTACCTTATAAGACTAACCTGTGGTGCAGAATGACCTCTATAGGAAAAATATAAAATTCCTATGGTGGCTATTGAGTCACTGTAACAACATGAAGGAGCACGAAGCCATGCCCTTGTTAGAAAGATTTCAAGAAATGAAGAAGAGAAAATAGAAGATTATTGATAGAACTTTAGGATATAACTTTATTGATAATTATGTCCTTTTATATAGTTAGCCCATTTCGTATGGTTAACTTAGACAATGTTATTATAAATGATGATTACAAGTTTGTAAATGTGGCAAATAGTTTGTTTTATTAATTAAATGTTGACAAGTGGACAACTGTGATTGACGAGTGGTTTTTACTTTATTGATAAGCTATGCATTTGTTATTGACTAGTGCTGATACATTAGGTGCTGTTATTCCCTTTAAAAATCAACAAACTACAATAACTTGTTGATTACTTGTTGTTGTCAATTGACAAGTAGTTATCACTATATGGATGAGTTATGCATTTATCATTGACAAGTGCTGATACATTAGGTGATGTTATTCCCTTTAAAAATCAACAAGTTACAAGAACCTATTAATTATTTGCTGTTAACAATTGAGAAGTGATTATTACTATATTGACAAGCTATGCATTTATCATTGATAAGTGCTAATACATTAAGTGCTGTTATTCGCTTTAAAAATTAATTAATTATAAGAACTTGTTGACCACGTGTCATTGGTCATTGACTACAAGCTATTACTATATTGACAAGCTATGCATTCACCATTGATAAATGTTAATATATTAGATGTTGTTATTTCCTTTGAAAATCAACCTGTTACAAGAACCTGTTGACTATTTGTTGTTGGCTATTGATTACAAGTTATCATTATATTGACAAACTATGCATTTTTTATTGACAAGTGCTGATACATTAGGTGCAATAATTCCCTTTAAAAATCAACTAGTTACAAGAACCATTGATTACTTGCCATTGGCAATTGACTACAAGTTATCACTTCATTGATAAGCTATGCATTTTTCATTGACAAGTGCTAATACATTAGGTGCAATAAATAAAAAAAATAAATTCCAGTACATAAACAAAAAAGTATGCTTGTCTCCGATATTTTCTAGCATGGATTAAGATTTTTGTAAGTCTTGGAGGTATGACCAATCTCATGGCATCTTGCACAATGATAAACCCTTTTGTTTTGGATTTGAGATTCTCTTCTTTTACTCTTTGACTTACCCGAAAGCCTTATAGTCATTGGTAGCTTCAAGCAGGTTTGGGTTAATAAATTTGTCACCGTCAATACTTATGGATATGGACAGTGATGTGTGGCTACCGAACTCATGTTGCTGGCGTATATCTTATGTTGAGCGGTAAACTTGTAACATTAATCCACAAAATTGTACACATTGTCATAAACTAGCTTGATTGTTGCACATGCATGTGCATAAGGTATTCTACTTATTTACCATGCTAAATAAGAGCATGTATGTACTACTCATTTGATAATATCGTTATTGTCAATCCTTCATATATTGTCCGTTCCTTTATTGTTCTTGTTCTGACACTACTCCCAATATATTGTATACTTCCTTAGTCATAATTTTGAAAATATCCCTTATATGAAAAAAATATAATATATGTTCGTTAGAAGAACTTGCCATCTTACAAGTCAATCTACACCACACATAGTGTTTTGACAACTAAACACAGTATAACAACAACACATTCATCCACTATTGATAAGATGCAGTGTTGTTTCATAATAAAGATTTTTTAACAAAATAAGCTTGCATCACATGCTTGAAAATAATATATAAAATGTCCCCTATATAAAAAAACGTAACATAATGAAAACATTCTTACAAGTCATCTTACACAATACAGTGTATTGACAACTATCGATAGCATATTCACAACACAATAATACACTATTGACAACATATAGAGTTATTTGTATCAGATATTTTTCAACGTATCAATGTCGCACCAGATAAATCCATACCCATTAACTATGCAAATTAAATGATCGCAGGTATACCTAGAAAGCATTATCTTACCCTTAAACAATAATGAAATCATTAATACATAAGAAATCGTTTACTTGCTCAACAATCACTGTATTATTTTCTGTTGATGAAATACCGTAGTCACAGATAAACACTCCCACCTCACTTAGATGAAGACAAGGGCGGTAATCATAGATATGAGCAAGTAAAAATTACCCTACCGTGATTAACAATCATGAATATGCATCAATCTTTAGTATCGTTGATTATGTGTTTCATGAGATATGCGTTCAAGCAAAATTTTCTTTTTAATGGTAGAGGATAAATCAGTAATTTTATTTTCAAACTTATTCACCCTTAAGTCCCTAGGGATCTGGCAGCTATTTGATGAATTCATGAGACTTCAGTATATTTTGAATGCTTCTATGGGACCTTAGAATAATTTTCTCAATTTATAATTGATTGTATGTTTGCAATCAGTGTGACTAAATGAAGAATAAAGGTAGGGAAGAAGGATCGTGAAAGTAATTTAAAATTAAATAAGAATTAAAATATTTTTAAATATTACTGCAATGAGGAAATTAATTTAAAAATAAATTTAAATTGAAAATATTATAATACCAATCTTTCAATTTTTTTTATAAAAAAGATTGAAGCAAAATAGCCAATTACATTAGTTTACTTGAGATATTGGCATATTTTTTTTAGCTCAATAAAAAAAATTATGAGCATTTGTTAATTAATGAATGACTACTTATTGAAACATGATCTATATTTGTTCTTTCTCACAACTAAATTCTTTTAAATTATTAAAGTTGTCTATTAGTTAATGACTTCTTGTTAAATATAAATGGATACTTGTTCAATGAATAACTACTTGTTAAAACATGATCTGCATTTATCTCTTCCACAATCAAGTTCTTTTATATTATTGAACTTGTCAATTAGTAAATGACTTCTTAGTAAATGAGAACAAGTATTTATTAATTAATGAATGGTTACATGTTGAAGCATTATCTATAATTATCCTTTCCTATAACCAAGTTTTTTCATATTTTTAAACTTGTTAAGTAGCAAATGATTCCTTATTAAATGCAAATGAATGCTTCTTAATTCATGAATGGCTACATGTCAATTTTAAAAAAAAAGTAAGGTTATTATAGTTTTTTTCATCTAAAATTATTTTCAAATTAATCCTCTAATCTTGCAGTGATATTTTAAAATATTTTAGTTTTTGGTTGATATCAAATAGACTCGATGGTTCTAGAATGATGTTTTTTCATGAACATACGAAACACTCATAATTATATTTTTTTATTAATTCATATTATTTTCAGCAAATTAATTTTTTTTGTCAAAATTCTTGGCAAGTAAATTTATATGCGGGTATAATTTAAAATGTAAGAGTGTAATTACATTTTCCATCAAGTGTTGATCATTATTTTTTTGATGACCCTAGTTCACTCATCGTTATATATCTGTTGTCAATCATTACTTTAGACATTGTTTTTTGATCATGGTTTTTGAGTCTGGCCCCATCTTTTTAATGATAATAATTAAAAAAAACAATAAGTTAACTCGAAGAGTGATGCATGTTGTCCTTGTTTGAGAAGAATTCTTCGCAAAAACTATTTGCTTATTTTTAGTGGCATATCTAAAGAAAAAGACATACAATCTTTGTTTTTTGATGAAGACACTTTATATACAAACACTGCCTTCACCAACACACAAAAGCATGATCAACATCCTCAACCTTGAATTGAGGATGAATTCTTTAATTTTGGAACTAGGGACATCTTAATCCAGGTGGTGGCCTTCTAAAGGAAATTGGTTTAGACTCTGACATTGGAGGCTCCGTTAATTATTCTGATGTTGCGGCTTGTGAAAATATCATTCATGATAGGCAAAGAAATTGGACGAGAGGCTTTATTAGATTTCTTGATTATTATCTTAACACTAAGGCTGAGCTCTCAGACATTCTTGAAAGCTTTATCCTTTATTGAAATATTGAAATCCACAAAGCCAACATCTAGATTGATTTTCTTGAAACTCTAATGCTCATCAATAATTAAAAATCAAAAATCTTATCATGCAAAATTAAATTGCTACCTTCGACCAAGCTTTTAGATATGCTAATAAATGCATGAATTAACTAGCTCATGAGATGCTTCACAATTCTCATGGTATCATTATTTGAACTTTCCATCTCATTGATGCATAAGCTTGTTAATTTTAGGCATGGCTTAATTTTTTTTATTCTTGCACGATTTACCACAACCATCAATGCAAATTAAATTTTTAAAACATTTATGAACCTCCTTTAAATCAATAGTTAGTAAGCCCAAACTTCCTTTGAGCTTAAGATATCATTTTCATTCACCCAACTATTAATTGACAGTTAAATCTAAGGCTGTGCAAAAATATCCCAGACCCAGTTTGTTTGGTTTGGCCCGACATGACCCGGTCTGACCCAGTCCTAAAAAATTCAACCCAAACAAAAGATTAGATTGAACGAGTCAAACAACACATATAGGTTAGACCAGACTAGAGACTACTCTTTTGGACCAATTAGTCTGGCTCGGTCCTGGTTATTTTTTAAATATTAAATATTAAATAATTATATTATTTACAAAAAAAATCTTACTTAGCTAAGCTCAGTAACAGTACCCTCACGCATGTGCCTTAGACTCGGTCTTTAAACTCTGAAGTCTGATAGCCTCATTTGTCATTTCTCCATTTCTCTATGTCGCATGAAAATATGATTATAGGGTAATTTGAACAAAAAAAATGCAGGAGACAAAAAATGGAAATCTTACACTTATAATTAAAACAAATATCTAACTAGCTCTTCGACATTAGCAAGAATAAAAACAAAGCAGCAGTAACATTTACAGATATTGAATAGTGTGACACCTTTTTTGTACTTCATATAATACACGAGAAAGATGATTATTTATACTCTAAAAAACTGAAAGAAACATAATTAATCTCATAACAAGCACTATGTGTAATTAAACAGTGCTCACTTTAAAACTCAATCAGTAATAAGCTTATGATATTGGTGCAAGTGAATAGGAAAGGGGATATAAGGGTCTTTTTTTTAGATAGAGTTAGATTCAAGAAACTGGACTGGTTCGGTAACTCGGTGGACCAAGTCCAACCCGGTCTAGGTCTCGGGTCCAACAAGACTAGACCAATCCTTGGACTGAAAATTCTAGCCTGATCTCCATTCAAACTAGACTTCGGGTTGGCATCCAACCCGGTCTAGTTCGGCATTTGTGCAGCCCTACATATGTTCGACCAAAATATTCCTATTTAAATATAAATATTATCAAAAAATTATTTAAGTTCTTTATAAATGAAATTTATTTAAGTTATTCAAAAAATTAATGGATATATTTTTTACCTTTTTTATTCATATTTTTGGTCATACAAACTTATTTTTTTAGGATTTTAAAAAGTAAATAAATATGTTGGTTAAAATTACATTTTAAACACGTATGTAAAAAAATTAATAAAACAGGAACTTAAAATTATAAGAGGTAATTTATTCAATATATTTTTTTCTATAAATTTTATAATCCTAATCATATATTTTAAACTTTATTATTTCAATACCATCATACTTAATTATTTAAAGTTACTTAAAATGGAGAGAGATGGTAGACAAATAGACTATAAGGACAAATTAATCATTTTAAAATTGTCTACACAATTATAAATAAAAAATTAAATATTTTGTAATCTTTAACAAAATATTTTTAATTGTGTTAAAAATTAGACTAGAGTGTGGGTTTTAAAAATAAAAAAGATGCCTTTATAATTTAAGCAAAATAGAAGGAACATCAGTGTATTTCAATCATTAATAAATTTGGAGTTTAGAGTTGATAGACAAAATTCCATTTCATGAATATACATTAGATCCATGATGTTATTTACCAAACACTATCCATTCTCAAAACTCAAATATAATGTTTACATATCGAGGTTAAAATATATAAAATTTTTTTAAATTTTAAAACAGTTGCATATGACCTCCATCACTTCCAAACATTTAAATTTAACCACATTAACATTTAATTTTGTTTTTTAGAACTTCCTACAATTAATTAAGTTTTAATTTATTAATATAGTTATTGTCATGTCAGATTAACACAATACACATAATAAATTACATGAGAAAAATATTTTTTTATTTTTTTAACACAATTTAAGGAAGGGCAAGATTATAATTTTTACTTTTAATACATATAACAATGCTCTCATTTTTTTAATTGAATGATATTATTTTCATTGTTCACGTGTAACACAATTTAAGAAAAAGGTTATAATTTTAACAATTTTTATCAATTGAAATATCCTTTTATATTAAACAAATGAAAAAAAAATCTACAAGTTGTCATTTAAAAATCATATAAACAAAAATGTATCATTTAATACAAGAAAACTATAATATTTTATAAGTTGTTTTTAACAAAATTGATACAAAAACACTGATTGCAACAACAAAAAAATTGTTCTAAAGCTACACATATTCCATTTATAACATAATATTAACATAAGTAACAAAAGAAAAAATAACAGATACAAACAAATAAGAGTAGGGAGAAAATAAACAAAACAAATAACAAAATTCTTGTAACTAGTTGACTACTATTGATTGCAACTTTTAAATATTTTTCTTTTTATTTGTATAATATAAAAGACTATTCTAATTAATAAAAAATAATAAAATTATATTTTTTTCTTAAATTGTATTACTTGTGACAATGAGAATAATATTGTTCAACTAATGGTAGGGGTTTTGAAAAAAAGAAATTAAAGATTAAAGGAGTTAACTTTAAACATTAAAAGGTGAGGGAATTATATGCAACTATCTTAAAATTTAAAAAAAATTATACATTTTAACTACAGATTAATAATAAAACATTATTAAAAGTAACCGCTGCTTTAAAAATACTGCCATTCCTATTTCATTCACGATGAAAATATAGTTGGACTAATATTACCCGTGCATGAGAAGATGGAGATGTATAATTGTTTCTAAAAGATATCATTAAATGTTTATGAAACTCTGCACTGGGCTTGACTCTTGACAGCAAAGATTCTTAAATTGTGCCTTGTGGTCATAGAGTCGGTAATTCGGGCGGATCGAACTTATTCGAGTCGGGTTCAATTTAGGTTGGGCTTATTTGGATCAGGCTTAAAGTATTCTACTCTTTTTAAAAAGCCTATATAGCCAAGCTCGGCCCTAACACCTTTGCTCTTATTCGGGCTAGCCCAAATACCCAAAACTTTTTAAAAAGTATTTTTTTTATTTTTTGAATCAATTTTAATTTTAAAATAATTCTATTAACCATAAAATATTATCTTAATTTTAAAAGAATAAAATAAAAAATAACTTATCAACTTTATAGTTAAGTAGATCTATTATTATTTTGTTGTACTATGTATAATTTATTCATGAATGTTTTCTTTACTTGTAAATTAATGTCTTAGTTGTTTAAATATTTCTCTTATCATAGTCGTGTATAAATATTTTATATATTTTAATTAAATTATATTATTTTCTTATAATTAAGTTGATCTCAATTCAATCACAGTTAGACTATTAATTTAAAATTATTATCCCAATTAGTTTAAAGTTTTTAATAACTTTTAGATAAATTGTACTTTTCATTTTTATGAATATAAAAAAAATTTCCATCATTATACTATATAAAAAATTATTTAATTATGAGTAAAATATTATTTTTTTGAAATTATTTTTCTTTAACTTTTTATTTTGTTTAACTCTTACATATAAGGGATTCTTACTCTAATTTACTCTTAATTTTTAACCAAATTTAGTATGGATAATAACCAAGTAATTATTCAAGAATATTATTCTATTTATTATATTTATCTAGTAGTATAGTCAGGAATTTGTGCATGCCTAAATTTTATTTTTAAAATTATTTTTAATTTTATTTTTACTTTAAAATTAATTATCTTAATTTATAAAAAATATAAAATTTTTTTTTATATGCAAATGATTTATAGGACTAAAATTTTTTTTGAAAAGATTGGTCTTAAAATATTAAAATATATTTTAAATATTATTTTGAGATATTTTATTGATTAAAAATAATAAAAATATGAAATATAACTATTTTTAATTTTTTTAAAAAAATAGCTACATTAAAACACTTATATATATATATATATAGCATTTTGGTATAAAATAATATAAAACTTAAAACATTAATTAATATTTATCATATTTTATATATTTTTTAAAAAGTTATTTTTTTATTTGGGTATTTGGGCGGCCCAAATAGCCCAAACAATAAAAAATTAATATTTTTTTTAGCTTGGCCCTAAATTTTTTTGATGAGTTTGGACTAGCCTGTCAGGCTTAACCTAAATTATTGGCTCTACTTATGAATGAAATCAGAGGGAATAACTACGAAGAACTCTGTGGAGGATAGGAATTCAGCCATGTTTGGAACTAGGCCTTACACTCTATCCCTAGTTTTTTTTTTCACGCTTGTTCTCTTTGTTTTCTATCCACTTTGAAGGCCTAGTGCGTGCTACAGACGACTTGTTTCCTATAATTCAAAATTATATTATTAATTATTTCATAGATTAATTAACTAAAGCTTTCCAAGAAAACTAATTAAACTAGAGTCATGTTAAAGCATCATCATTCATTGCCAAAAAATAGTTAAATCAATAGGGATGAAGGAGAAACAAGTGCGAGAACAGGTTTAGTGAAGAAAAACAAATTTCAGGTATATTTGGCTGTTGTAAAAAGCATTGAGCGTAGAGATCTAACTAACAAAATGGGGGTGCAAGGGGGAGAAGGAAGGCCGTGGCAGAACAGAAGGCAAAACCAAAATATTATGTGTCGGGGATACAAGAAAACAAAAGATGAGGGAATATGGCATTTATGTCTTAATGTCTGGGCCTCTGGGGAAGCTACTCTGCACATCTCTCTTTTCCTGTCTCTCTTTACTTCTTATTTTTTATTTTTTGATGATCTCATTGCTAGAAACGCTACCTTTGATGAGTCTGAAGGTTCAGCCTCCTCGTACTGATGGAATCTAATAAACTTCTCCCCTTTATTCATTCTTTTATTTTATTTTATTTTTTACAATTATTTTTTTCATCTTCACCACCTCTGTACACCACCTCCTATACTTGACGTCAAGAAGAAGACTGCATCACAGAGCACGCAACGGCTTGAGCCCAGTGCCTTAACCTCGTCTTCACCTGCTCCGGGTCCTCTCCTTCACATTCCCATTTATTTTTCATCGTGTCAAAATATACTCATATACATTGGCTTAATAACACACACACACACAACTAAAATAACTTGGACTCAAATTATCGAGAGAATTTTGTGGGGAAAGAAAAATAAATTATCAAATGCACAATTTTGTGGAGAGCCGTGTTCATGTGTGATGCTGTTAGTAAATAATAGACTCTGAAGCGAATGAGTTGTTTTGGTGATAGCTCGGTCCACATGTAAATGATAGCTTTAAAAAGTGATGAATATTGTAATTATTTGGAAATAAAGCCACGACGTTAAAAACGATGACTGCATGTTGGATTTCTTTCTACACAAGTAATAACATGTCTTTGTTGTTTATATATCTTTCTTTAAGTGTTTAAGTATTATTGGATTGTGATTTAATTCATGAGATCAGCGAGGAATGGTATTTGCGAGTTGCAACAAGATGAGTATATACATACCAGGGCTGCAAATCCTCCAGGCATTAGGGTCACTGGTTGCGGTTGGGCTGGGGGAAGAAGAGGAGCGAGGGGAGGCTGAGAGTTGGCGGTTAATAGCGAAATAGAGGTCAAGTGCTGGTAATGTGGTGCACAATGCTTGGGCGTCTTCCTCATTGAAGCCAAACCCTAATTCTATACACCCTCTTAGCTCACTCAGGTCCTCGTCCGTCACGTGATTGTAGAAATCATGACTCCTTGCCGCCCTCCTGATTCGCTCCGACCTTGATCGCCTTTTCTCCCATGCAATCTCTCTGGACGTATCGCCTAGTGATAACGGCTTTGATAGCCACTTCCTCTTCTTCCACAGCGGAGTTGTCGGCGGTGTCACCTGCTTCATTTGTTCCTCCACCGAGTGCCTGATTTCCTCCTTTGCCATTGGTTTATTCATTGGAGGCAGCGATCAAAGCTGCCTCGTCGTTCCAGCACACGGAGGAGTGGGGTAGGCCTCAATGCCTCGCCCATTGCCAGCCTGAACAGCTCTCTACATAAATACCACTCGCAGCAGCTTCAATGCTCCTCTCCTACCATTCATTTCTAACATCTTCGCGTAATTTTTGATACCTGCCTGCTACATTTGGGTAAGATATCCTCCTCCTCTGAATTTATCCCTCTTTTTATTTTTATTTTTATTTTCCTTTTCAATTTCATAGCTTCCTTCAAGTCCCAACCATCCAAATTCACACTCACTTCTAAAAATAGTAACACAGTTAGAGCCTCCAAAACATTTATTTCCATCAACTTCAACTTGTAAATTCTTTTAATATTTTTGATAAATAATTAAAAATTAAAAATTACTTTTAAACTAACCTAGCGCCACTTTATTTTGATAAATAATATTTATTTTAGTTCGATTTTTGAGAAGGGAACTGATGAAGAAGCCCCCAGTGAGAGTGATAGGTGAAGAGACACTTTTTTTCTTGGCCTCTCTCTCCTGGTTGCTGTAGGAGGGAAATGAAAAGTGATGGTGTGTTATTTGAACGAATGATGAGTCCACATGTTGTCCGGAAAAATCCATCCTAAATTTATGATAACTAAATTCCAATCTTATGATAACTAAATACATTCAATTAATTACGGTGCTCTCTCCCAATCATTGCTTTTCAACAACCTTCTTTGACATTTGGTACGAGCAACAAGAGGGGAAAAAAAATCCCACAATCAAATTTTTGAACATCAAAACTACGAGTTCATCCCTAGCTCTTGCCTAGTTTGGTTCCTCAAGCTAGGTAGGAGTTCCCCAAAAGCCATCTTATGATCAAGATGGCTTAGACATCCAAGAAACCAATCTCTTCTTTCTGGGTGTACGTCAAGAACAACAACCCTTCCAATTACCTTTCATCATGTATAGTCAGAAAAGTGTGTTGTTGTGTCTTGTGTGCATCCTGGGTCTCCTGAAAGCCCACAAAGCATGGGCCAAGAGCGGAGAGCCATTGATCTTGGGCTGTGGGTTGGCCGACGGTGGCGGCAAGGATGCAGATGGAAGGCAATGGGAGGCCGATACTAAGTACCTGCCGAGAGGTGATTCCACAACATTTAAAGCGTCGTACTAAGACCCTTCAGTCATGTTTAAGATTCCTTACATGTGGGCACGAGTTTTCACCTCGAAGGCAATATATAAATTCCCAGTTCAACCTGACAAGCGTTATTGGCTCTGCCTCCACTTTTATCCCTCCGTGTATGGTTCCTATAATCCAAGTAATTCATATTTCTCCCCAACAGCCAATGGCGTTACACTTTTGAGCAACTTTAGTGCTTCTATTACTTGTCAGGCCCTGTCTTAAGCTTACATTAACAGAGAGTATTCCCTTGCCCATTTGAATTCAGATACTCTCACGGTAATGTTGCATTTTTTAAATTCTTAACCTCAATTAAAAAATCAATTTGTGTGAAGATTTATGAGAGTTTTTGGTATATCAGCATGCACATATATAGATAGACTTTATATGAGATTGATAATTATAATTGATTAATTTCTTCCAGGTTACTTTTAAGCCATCAGACGAGTATGATCAAGCTTTTGCCATTGTGAACGGCATTGAGGTGATTGAAATGCCAAATTTGTTCGACTCAGCCATGTTAGTTGGGTTTTCTGACCAAACTGTGGGTGTAAAAAGTTTTAATTTGCAAACAATGTTTAGGCTCAATGTTGGTAGGCAATATATATCCCCACTCCAAGATTCTAATCTGACAAGGACATGGTACGATGACACACCTTATTTATATAGTGCATCAGTTGGTGTCACTAATGAAGCTGCTAATGATGTCACTATCAACTACCAAACCATACCGCATTACATTGCTCCACCCAGTATCTACTCTACATCAAGATTAATGGGGAATGATTAGAATGTGAACATAGGATATAACCTCACTTGGACATTCCAAGTTGATCCAAATTTCATGTACCTAGTAAGGTTTCACTTTTGTGACTACTATTATTATAGAGTGAACGAGATAGTTTTCAATATCTACATGAACAATCAAACTGCACAGGCCGAAGCAGATGTAATGGCATGGACAGGGCAAAAAGGGGCGCCAATGTATAAAGATTATGCGGTGATTATACAAAATGGGAAGAGCAATGAGCAATTATGGATTGCTCTGCATCCATCGCCCGAAACAAAGCCTGAGTACTATGACGCGATATTGAACGGGGTAGAAATATTCAAGATCAATGACACAACCTTAGCTGGGCCAAATCCTCGACCGTTAGATATGCTCATGAAGAGTGAGCAGCAATTGGAAACCTTTAACACACCCAAAAGCAATTGCAAAAAAGCGGTATTATTAAGTGCCGGAGGAGCTGCAGGAGTTGCATTCTTAGCTGCAATATACATTGCTGTGTACCAGAAGAAGAAGAGAGCACCGAGATCAGATTCACATACATCATGGCTACCAATTTATGGGAATTCCCTTACAAATGGCAGCAGGTCCACAATGTCAGGGAAGAGCTATGCTGGTAGTAACTTATCAGCCATGGCTCAAGGTCTTTGCCGCTATTTCTCCTTACAAGAGATCAAGCAAGCGACCAAGAATTTTGACGAATCTAATGTTATTGGGATTGGAGGATTTGGGAAGGTTTACAAGGGTGTTATCAACAACAGGATGAAAGTAGTCATAAAAAGGTCGAATCCACAATCAGAACAAGGAGCGAATGAGTTCCAGACTGAAATTAAGATGCTTTCAAAACTAAGACACAGGCGTTTGGTGTCCTTGATTGGGTTCTGTGAGGAGCAGAATGAGATGTGCTTGGTTTATGACTACATGGCACGTGGTACCCTAAGGGAGCATCTATACAAGGGCAACAAATCTCTTTCTACTTTGTCGTGGAAGCAAAGGCTGGAGATTTGCATTGGAGCTACAAGAGGGCTTCACTACCTTCACACGGGGGCTAAATACACTATCGTTCATAGAGATGTCAAGTTAACTAACATTTTGTTGGATGAAAATTGGACTGCTAAGGTTTCAGATTTTGGGTTATTCAAAACAGGTCCGGACATGAAAAAGGGGCATGTCAGTATAGTGGTAAAGGGAAGCTTTGGATATTTGGACCCTGAATATTTTAGGAGACAACAGTTGACCAAGAAGTCTGATGTGTATTCATTTGGGGTTGTCTTGTTTGAGGTTTTGTGTGCAAGGCCAGTTTTAAATGCAAACCTTCCAAAGGAACAAGTGTCTCTTGCGGATTGGGCTCTGAGCTGCAAAAGAAAAGGGACGTTGGAGGATATCATTGACCCATATCTGAAAGGAAAGATCAATCCAAAAAGTTTGAGTAAGTTTGTAGCCATGGCAGAGAAGTGTTTGAGCGATCATAGGCTTGCCCGGCCCTCAATGAATGATCTGTTGTGGAATCTAGAACTTGCTCTCAACCTCCAAGAAAACACGAACGAGTCAAGTCACCCTTCAAAAGGGGAGGAAAGTGAGTTTCAAGAAGTGAGCTTGATAGACAACGAGGTGGGAAAGCTTAGCCATACATGTGAGCATGAGACAAGCCAAGATTCTGGTGATACTTCATCTGCGATCTTCTCACAAATCGTCAATCCTACAGGGCGATGATGACAATATTCCGGGCGATATGGAAGCCATGCCATTCAAGTCAATAGAAACATTGTTACTGTCATTTGTGTTGGCTTTCAAGCGTTCTATCACTCATGTTGCTAGACATATCCAATCCAAATATATAAAATTTAATTAATATATATATATATATATATATATAGTTCATTAGCTTCGCATCCTGGTTCCTGCAGACATCAATGCGTAATGTGCCCAAAACTATTATTGCTCGGAAACTTTCTTTTTTCTTTTACCCCTATTATATACCAACGTGATATTCTTTAGGGTTATAGAAAGTTTTAATATGAATATGAAATTAAAATATCATTGTTACAATAACATAAAAGTATTAATCTCAATGTTAAATCTAATACATATTCTACATTCCATTTGTGTGTGAAGAAAACCTCAGGTCCTCGGCGAAACTCGAAAGTGTGATATACCGAAAATTCAAATACATTTTTACTCAATTATCCACCAGGTCACGCACGGAGAAACACACCTCCGTGTATAGCATGTGACTACCATTTCAATTCTTTGTCGGGATAGGATCCTACACCGTAGATAAATCTAGATCCGACGGATCATATTTAAACATTAAACCAAACGGGATGCGGATCCGGGCGACTGCGTTTTCCACCAATCAGCACCTCGGAAAAATATTCCCTCTGGCTTTATAAATAGGCACCCACCGATAATCCTCCGCCATATGCATAGCGGTTATCAATATCGTAGTCCATCGTAAGTGTGATCATGGCCGCCTCTGCCCAGCCAAAGCCCAAGAAATCTGCCGTCGCGAGGAAACCCAAACCCTCGCCCTCACATCCACCTTTCGCCGAGGTATTCTTTTTAATCTTCATTTTTCGTTTTTGATAATCCTTGTGGGGCGTGATAATTGATAATATGTATTTGCTGGGTTGCTAGATGATCGCGGATGCGATCGCAAGTCTCAAGGAGAGGACCGGTTCCAGCCAGTATGCCATCACCAAGTTCATCGAGGAGAAGCACAAGCATTTGCCTCCCACTTTCAGGAAGCTCTTGCTGAACAATTTGAAGAAGTCCGTGGCTGCCGGCAAGCTCGTCAAGGTCAAGAACTCCTTCAAGCTTCCACCTAAAAAGCCGGCTCCTGCTACGGAGAAGCCCCCAAAGCCAACCGTCAAGGCCGCATCTAAGCCCTCTGCTAAACCAAAAGTGGTGGCTAAGCCCAAAGCCGTTCCCAAACCCAAACCTTCATCTGCAAGAAGTGCAAAAGCGACTTCGAGGCCGGTAAAGGTATCGGCCAGGACCTCTCTCGGGAAGAGGGTGGTCAAAGCGGCAAAGAATGTGAAGAAGCCCAAGAGCGTCAAATCGCCGGCCAAAAAAGAGGCTGTCAAGAAGGTCAAGAAGTAGAAAGTAGCAAGCGGTTGTTTGTCTGTAAATTCGTTTGTAGAATGGAAAGGATTATAGTTCGTTTATTTGCTAATGAAAGAATGTTTCTAGTTGCAATTTTGATTCCAGCAAATTCAGATTCTTTGTTTCCTAGCCAGTCGATATGGAGTAAATGAGTAACCACAGTTTAGTACCTAGTAATCGGAGGAAGGTCTATTCTACAGGCCGAGGTATCTCAATCTCGTTCATTTTTTCTCGTGGTTCTAAGCCTGGAAATTGTCCAATATCATGACTTGTGAGCGGTTGAAATTCTTGCTCCAAACCAACAGCAAAATCTGAAGGATGATTAACTCCATGTTGGAAATAGTCTGCAATCTGTGTCAAGCAATTAAGCACAACCATTTAGTTTATCCGTTGCGTTAATAAAATTCACGAAGTTTGGAACGACAATTACATGGTTGCCGAGAGCCATTCCACTTAGCACTGCTGCCTCTATACTTGAACCTAGCAGCCAATCACCACATATACCGGCCCTTCCATAAGGATCAAAGATACAGGGAATGCCAGGTGTATTTGTTGGTAGAGCTGCACCCCTGCAAGTCATTAATCGAATGTCAGAATCAATATCATCAACATACCAATATCTATATAAAATATAGTAAGTGTAGTAAGTTAATTAAGTAATGCACTTCATCTCGGGCTTTGTGCAAATATGTGGGTCCATTATAATTAAATATTAAACAACAATGTTTTATTTCACTGCTACAGATTGCATGAAATCACTGAAAATATTGTCAACCAAAAATTCCTTTCGTATATTAAACACTAATTTTAATTCCTCGTCCACAAATACTGCTCCTGAAGCTGATCTAATATTATACAAGCTCTGAAACAGTAACATGATAAATAATTTTAGTTTATCTTCTAAGCTTGGTATAGACTGAGGTTTGGGGCGAACAAGTACATCAGAGATGCAACTATGGGTACGTGACTAACATTCTATCCAAAAGTACGTCGAACGAGATAAAAGTCAAATCGGTATTGAACATCCTGATTGAGCCAACGTTCACTGAGGCAAAAACGAGCATCAAAGCTATATAAACAATAATTATGCATGCATCCATGTATGTCATTTTAGAGGCTAGCACAATTTCTGAGTATAGAAAATATCCGATAACTGCAATCACGTGAATCCAGATGATTTTTCTCAAGGATAGCTGCAGGTCAAGGGTAACTATGACACAACCCAAATTATACTCACCCGTGAATTTTTCATTGTTATCTTATATGCCAGACGGAAATCTTTTCAATTCCGGCTTCGTCGTAATGATGGCACGACATTGTCAAAGCAATCAAACTTGGTACTTAAAGATTGAATTCCTACCATAATTGGAGCCTGGCATAGAATGGTTTTTGAAGCGATCCTTTTGATAATCCAAGAGCAGCCTCAACACCCTCTAGCATGCCTGCCTTTACCTTCGTTGCAGTTGCAGTAGGGATATTTTCCTGATAAACACAGTCGTCGATGGAATGGAATTCAGATTTAAAACGTGGCCAAAAATAAAAAGTCGAAAATGCAAGCAAGACATATAGGAAGAGTCCTGGTCAGTGCAAAACCACATATCTAAGCACGGTGATAGTGTATCGTTACTTCCCATGCCTATTCAAACCAAACAAAAGGCCTGGACGTGACCTCACAATCGAAGTCAGCATAAGAAAAAAATATAGGATAGTCATTTTGTATACAAACCTGCGGAACCTTATTTTGCTTTCCATAAGCGCCAGTACTCAAAAAGGTCCAACAGTGAGGACCACCACTTTGGGACTTCAGCAGTTTTTTGGTATTATTGGCCATCCGTGAAAGACAATCAACTCCTTTCACAAAAGCTCCTTCGAAAGGTATTGCAGCTGTGCTGCCCGGGAGATGAAGTGGATCATCAAATGCTGCTAAAAGGGCCCATATTGAACTCAACTCTAACCTCTAGCATAGCAGACAACAAAAATAAGAGTATGAAAAGAATGTAGCTGTGCGCCTACCAGTAGATGAAGGTTTGTTATTACATAAAATCAAATGAACTAATTAGGAATATGATTGGGTTCTACCTTCATTTGCTCAGCGACTAGTGGTAGCCCTGATGACATAAGCAAGCGATTTGCACATTTTCCTGTAAGAAAAACAGAGCAGGAAAGAGTTACTATAAATGAACAAGTCAAATGACTCAAGCTACATGTCAAAATCCTCCCCAAAAAATGTCCAAACGGCAATTTTGGAACCCAAAACATCGTTTTCAGGCATTGCAGCAGAAAAGACAGTGTTGCTACACAAAGGGAGCTCAAGATAGACGTATTAAGTTACCATTGTGTGCAATAACAATAGCATCAAACTTCCCACAAGGTTTCCCATTCTCACTCAAGTGCCACATCCCATTGAATGGCTCGAGTTTACTGATCCAGCATGGTCTCACCACACTAACCATGTGAGTCTGCACTGAAAGTCAGATTCTTGTCAGGGATGAAAAGGAAACAGAAGCAGAAAAGAGGAAACAGGTTTGCTGATTATTGTTGTATGGAGAAGATTATTTTCTTTGGAACAAATGTCATTTCCTAGTAAAAAGTTAGTAATTTAACAAATATATTTAGGACTTGGAAGTTAGCTGAGCACAACTACCCCCGTGCCTTGGAAGCAGGAAGGACATTGATCTCAACAATGTATTTTATTTTCTTATCAGATGTTTTGATTGAATAATTAATCACCTCGAACAGTAATGAATGAGCGAGTGGCCGCATTCCATTTGTGCCTGCATATCTTGAAGGAGATGGTGGAAATGGAACAAAATGACCACCATTATGAAGTTCTCCGATTGTACCCTGCCACTCTTGGACCAGACCCTTGTCCAACCAACCATCAAGCAGCTCACTAAACCGTGAATCATTCACCGTAAAGAATTGGGCTGCGTGGTCAAATATCAAAGGCTGCGGATCAATAACTCGGGTTCCCATTCTTCCTCCCACACCATGAATACCCTATAAACAATATGCAGAAACAGGTGATTAATTCCCATTTTTCCTTTTTCTTGTTGCAGAGGAAGACTTCAATGCTTCTATTGCAATTTTCTTTCCTTGGAGTTCTTGACTAATGCACCTGTAGGTTGTCAAACGGTGCTCCCCAGGGTTCAAATGGAAGATGCAGAAACCAATGTATTATACAATTCGACCTTTGATGCATACTTGAGGTCAGGAACATAGAAAAGCTCGATTAACAATTATGTTTTAACTATGCACTCCTAAGTCCCAACACAACTCAGGTTCCCCGACGAGCCAGCTATTAACCAGAAAGCAGAATACAAAAAAGAAAAAAAAGGAAAAAAAAAAAAAAACACTAACCGTGTCGAATACAGTGGACCGTACACCACGCTTCTCCAAATACATGGCGCAAATTATTCCCGACACGCCACCTCCGATAATGCCAACAACTGGGTCATCCGAAATGGGAGCAGTGAAGTTCACTTGCTCTTGATTGAATGTTTTCTTGAGAAGTGACCTTCTCGACATGCCGTAAGAAGATTTTCTGCGGCTTTTAGTGCTAGCCTTGTGCCTATCCGGGGCGAATTTAGGCTTCGGTTTCGGGGCATCGAGTGCGGAAGTACAGGTCAGATTTCTGAACCGTGCGAATGAGAAGTCAATGGGCGATTTAGGGGTCTTGAGGGGTTGAAAAGCAAGGGAAGAGGAAAAATGGCAAGAAGTGACCATGATTTTTAGAGGCAAGAAGAGATAGTCAGGTCAACAGGTGGTCGACTGGACATAATACATATATGCCGAGACCGCTCGAGCAAGAGCGAACGATAGGGGTTAGCGAAATCAGTCCATTAAATAATAATTATTAGTAATTACCCATTAGCACTCAGATCCCAGGCCTTGTTTTCTTTTGTGGCTATGCATGCGTAGCCTTTACGGCATTCTTTTGATATGAGATTAATTGTTGATTTATTAGTTTTTCATCCTGAAATACATTAACATTACAATTCTGCTCAAACAATTTCAAGAATAGAATTCAAATCTTATTAAAAGACAACATGAGTTCACTCCATTCATGTAATTACTGCTCAAAAGAATTGATGAAAGAAATGCATTTTGATTCGTTCCATTTGAAATGTTTGTTTATATTATTAGAGAATGCAGTCAGCCCAACACCAAATAAACAATCAAGACCAATAGCACCACACCTAACACCCAGCCCATCATCAGCCAATACAATCCGACACTCAATATCTTATCTCTTACACCCCATGTATCACGTGACACCCTCTGCAACACTATACATAGTTGCATACCCTCGCTTATTGTAATTACTATTCTCATGGAAGTTAATATATGATTTTCATTTGGCCCAAAAAGATACATGATTTTGATCATTTTTATCTCTATACCCTCATACAGATGCCAATAGACAATTGAGATAAATTTTTACCATATGAGTGAAAGCGTATTTTGATTCCTTCATTCTTTTAATTTTAATATTCATTTAAATTTTAGTTTACATTTACCAAAAATATATTTAAAAGATCCAACTATTTATTAAATTTGATAAAAGAACATTTTAAATATAAGAACATTTTAAATATAATTTGAATGTACTTTTGAAGATTATTCAAACCAGCTTTTAATTTTATCGTCCCATACCCATCTCAATCGTAACACTTTTTCCCATGCTGTCACAAGTCTGTAGTTTGTCTAATGATCGACGCTTTTATGTTGTTCAGACACTAGAATTCTCTTGAGAAATTTTCAAGTTTTAACTAACTTTCAACCATACGAATATCATATCAGAAATGTACAGCCATCTAAAGCATTTGCTCGTGTATTTCTGCAAACCTGTTTAGAAATATATGTAGTGTATATATAAACTTAAATGGCCAATCCACCTCCCCTTTTGTACAAATAGGGCAAGAAACACACATCGGTAAATCAATGTATAGCATCCCTTAATACTATTCCTGGAGAAAGAAACACAACGTTTTCTCGTACAGAATATATCCTCTCACCAGCGGGAAGGGGCAGGCAGACTGCGGAATATCACATTTAGTCCGGCATTAGATCACAACTCTATCTTTACATACAACATGATATGCACCACTATAACTTACAAAACATATACAATTCAAGTTAGCATAAACGGTTTAACAAGTCATTCCTGATGAAAAGAAAATAGGTTCATCTCTTGTGCAAACAATCCCACACGAAGGCTATTTTCCTCTCAACTGGAGGTCAGTATAAGACTTTTTGGAAGCTCATGACTGGACAGATATATCTGCATTCGCCAGGTCCGACATATTAGGAGGAGCCGCTTTCGTTTCCTTGTCCAGTTTTGGTCGTTCCTTGGTTTTGCAACTGCCATTGCTGTTACGTCCAATGACCTGCTCCTTACTTTTTTTAGTCACAGGAGTGCTGTTGCATCCCTGTTTGAAGCTACCAATGCTGTGACGCTGTGCACGACTACAAACTTCTGGAGATAAGGTAACAGCATCCCCGCAACTCTTCCTCCGGCTTAGCTTTGGTGATATGGGCCGAGTCAGTGGCAGCTGTATTAGAGAAGCATTGAGATTATATGGTCGTTCACCAATTAAGATCATCATTCTTCTAATTGATAAGAACTAAAAGCAAAGTTGGCCTTGTGACACGGGGTTCACCCTAGTTGGGGATAAGTTGTGGGTTCAATCCCACTTAGCTACCCCAAGCACTGGCTTGCCCCATGCATTTAAAAAAATGAAGTCGGCAGTAAACATGGGAGCACCTAGAAGCAAGAACCCCGACAACTAGAGCTGAAGATACAGCCAAGTGAAAATACAGCCAAGTCATTGACGAGGACAAGTTACTGAGAGCAGACAAATAATTAACAGTATCCTGACATCAGAAGTATAAATTCTGAACATACTGCTATCTTTCATGGACTTCTAGGGGTCTATCCCAGCAACTTCAGGAATTGACAATGATAGTGTCATATTCATCCAGATTCTTTGGGAACTAGGAAAACAAACACGTGAAAAAAGAGGAAGAATACCTTTTTCAGTTCAATCTTTGGTGGAGGCCCCTCATAGTAGAAACTTGGTACTGGATTTGCTTTAATTACCAGAGACTTTCTTAATTGCCTGATAGCTGCTTCTCTCTCTTCCTATGAGGTATATTATTAAATAAAACAGCAAATAAGTCATTTCATAAGTTCAATGTGTATTTAGTAACCTAGGGATAACCGATATACATGGAACATCCCAGGGTAATTAAAGAGGTGGTGGATGTTTCTGCCAGGGGGAAGACAAAAGGAAAGGAAAAAGGTGAAAAATAAAAACACTTGGGTTGCGCTGCATATGAATGTTAAAGAAAGATTATTGTACCCTCTGCCTTGCTTCACACTGGCTTCTTTCTTCTTCGAGCGCTCGATGTTTCTCCTCTAACTTCATATAAAACTGAATGGATAAATCAAAGTGATGATAAGAACCAAAACTACCTCTTCACTTCAACCTATAATATCAACCACTCAAGCTAAATAAACATCAGAGTTGACAGTTCAGTAAAACAATACCTCCTTCCGTTTCTCTGCCCGCTCTGAGCATCTAAATGTAGGGGCTGTGCCCACAGTTACCTTAGATCTGGCAGTACGCCCAGATGTGGCACTAAAATGAATGGTTAAAGGAACAAATGACTGAACAATTGGCGTATTAATAAGTATGTCTCCTTAAAAGTCTAGAGGATACGAGGAAGCTACAGACCAATTATCTTCATCATCACAGTGCTTGTTATCTTCAGATTGCAAGAGCTTTCCTGGTGGAAGAGGTGAACTAAACTGAAAAACAAATCAGAACATTTTACAGATCAGTAATCTGATTGATAATTTATTTTCAGAAGCGCACGCACACAAATAGCAATATGTGTTTTATATGCCCCCACAAACTCAAACTGTATCCACGTCAACAGGGAAGTCTGTTGCCATCAGCAAATTAGCAATGTTGGGAGACAATCGCTTTTTAATGGGTTAACACCATTTCAAAGGCTTCTGGTTGATTCAATCTTAGCCAGTGGCTGCTTGCATTTATTAGGCATGGTCTATAAGCTTCAACAATTAATTAAGTATAATTCAAGTGTGAATACCCTAAATTCTGTAAATAATGGAATATCAATTTTGTGGCATTAAAGGGTTCTTGTATCAGACCAATCTGTTTAAATATTAAAATCATCTCAGAAACAAAAGCTCACTCACAGAAACATAAATCACAAACAAACACATTGAAAAAGTTAACAATAATAAGATCCCAGTTGTGCCATTCTCATTCGGTGTGCTCAGTCGTCTTGAAGCAAGGGAACTATTAACAACTTTACATGTTCAATTGACAAGAAATTGCAGTCTCACTTAAATTTCAAATACCTGTGAATTCTTTGTTGAGCTAGGGGAATGATTATTATCAGCATTTGGTGACAAAATACCACCAGTTTCACCAGCCTGGGAGTTGGAGTCATGCTTCTCATTAGCCAGATCAGATAACGTTGAATCAGAGTGTTTTGTATGCTCTTCTACAAAAGTGGATCTACTAGCAGGCGAGCTTAGCTTTTTGATATCATGTATTTCATTTTTCTCGCTCTTCTCCTCAGGCAAGACAGCATCATGGTTTATGCTTTTAGTACCCAAAACATTATTCTTTACATGATTTTTCTCAATAAGAGAATTAGCTCCACTACTTTCCTCTACCTCATGATCCTTTGCATCACACTTAACTGCTGCAAGTTTGGGAGAAATGTGTACTTTGTCATTAGACCTACCGTTTGAGGCCACTGGGACAGCATTTGGCCTCTTGTCCACAACATGTATGCCTGTAACTTCCCTCCCCATGATGCTGCAATATTGCAAATAATAGGTTATAGGCTAAGCAACATAGAATACAAAAAATATGTAAAATTGTAAGCAAACCGGGGGGAAGGGGGACAAAGGCCTTCCAAACTAACTATATATGTGTTAATTTACAGCAAAGATGGAAACGAAACTTCGATAGGGAAAAAAAACAGCATCATTCTAAAGTAAATGATAAAGAACACGGTCCACTAATATTCTAAAGTAAAATTCTAGAGACTGATAGATTCTTCGTAAACTGTCCAGGGAAACCTAGAAATCATCCACCTGGAGGAAAAAAAAGAAAAAGAAAAAAGGAACTTGAGAAATGATGCGGAAGACAAATTGCTATAACATGGTAAAGAAAAATAAATTATTTTTCCCAATTAACTTTAAATAATATGCATGGGACTCCCCAGTTGAGAAAAGAAAATGTTCTTATGGCCAAACCCCTCCTAATATAAATAAATTAATCATTCTTTTACATGATCTTTTGAAGAAGAAGAATCCTCTTGAGCCTCGACGTGAAAAAGGAGAAAAGGGATATTGGGGCAGTTTTAGGTAAGACTCTAAGAGCTATTGCAGAATCATTACGAATCTCCAGTGCAAATCTTGTGTATGACGCCCAACCATTTAAGAGCAATCTCAACGTGATCTAAAGATAAATGAACCACATGTAAAGACAATTTTACGTCCTGGAAATTTGGAATTATAAATTCAACTGAGATACCGTTTTCGTTCAGTTTGATCAATAAAGAGGATCACAGAGGGCCTAACACAGAGAATTAAATTCACTATGGATGGAAATGGTTCTTTAGCTCCGGAAGAAGCTTCGGTCAATATAACTGCAGATGAAAGGCTTAAGCTGGACCCAACAAATCCAGAAATAAACCGACGACATAGATACAGGAAATCTGGAAGGGAACCAATATTAAACACGAACAATATGTAATAGACCCACAGATTTCAATTCTCCCAATCGGCCCAATACATGTGTATTATAATTATTAAAAGGAAATAGCTCATATTTGGCAGCTACCCGGATAAGTCGAACCGCCGTGAAAGAAGATTAGGATCAGATATTGCCAAAATCCTTTCTCCTGAAGCTAGCGCTGTAGTAAGAAAAATAAAATAAAAAGAAGATGAGATAGGCTTGACTTCTTCTAGGCCAACGTTGTAAAGAATGGGCACCCTCAGGAGAAAAAAAAAACAGCACATAAGGCAATACAACAAACAAGCCCCAAAGCAATATATCGATGAACCAAATATCCCCAGCGACATAAAAAATTGATACCCGCATTGCCAAGATTAACTACGATAACACAGAAAGAGCGGGAATCGCACCAGAAAGTCAATAATGTGAAAATTTCGCTTCCAGTTCCACTTCGATCTGACAGGATCTCGAGGCCCTCCTCCTCCCTCCTCTCGCTATTGGGCTTTTCAGGACGTGCGAAATAGAAAAATTTCAAATATGTTTCGACGATATTCCTTGTCTTCAGGGAAGTTCACAAAAAAGCTTTCCCTTTTTGTTTCGCACCGGTGGTTTAATGTAGATGCGCTTATATAGAGAAAATTGCGTGACTCTTAACGGCGATAATTTCACTTCTGTTTCCTTCAAGAAAGTCGCCACTTCGCCACTTATATCACTATCCGCTGAGCGTGGGGTTCGAATAATTGACGGGGTTAAACGGGAGGGAGATTTCAACGGAGTGACGTTAGAGTTGAAAACTTCCACCCGTACAAAATACGAAAAGAAAAGGGATAGGCACCAGCGGCGGAGGAGCCATGGAAGTCCAGTTTTGCACGGATTGGCTCCATGATTATTAATTAGGAAGATGATAATTGATGGGCCAAAATCAACATCTCAAAACATCCTCTTCAATTTAATTATTAAATTGGACTAGGGTTTTTATGATAGAAAATTTGAAGGAAACTCAGTCCATGACTTATTATTAGAATAAGATAGATAATCCTCTCTTTATTTTTATTTATAAATCATTTTTTAAAAAATTTATAGTTTCATTAATAAGTTATTTTATAAATATTAATTAATCGTGACAGCAAGAGCCTGCAAATAAAATTAAGTCAAGATTTATATCACTTGGTGAATGCTAACATATTTGAAAGACAGTAAGTATATGATTCAAGGGCGTTACTAACCCATGCATGCTATCGTGGCGATGAATGGCATCAAGTCAAGTGACAAATTACGGTCCAATTATTCTTATCCCGAAACCTAAAGTCACAACAAACATCCTAAAAATTATCATTTGTAATCCCCTTCCCTCTTGACTTATTTAAAACGATCCTAGGCGATGAGAGTTTCAATTTTATGTGAGTTGTCCTTACAACTTATTAATTCATCATATTTCAATTAAAATTCAACACTATAAGGTATACAACAAGGCTTGAGATTTAATACGTCGAGAAATAAAAAATCTAAGCTGAGAGAAAATAAGAAATTTATAAATTTCCTGTGACTGCGTTTTTTTTTTTTTATGGTAATTAGTATGTTAGATGAAGCAACGCGTGATGGGCTGACGGCAAGCAAGATGACGGTGAAACCAAAATATTAGGACTGACTAATGACGACTTGGGAGCTGAAGCATTGATCAACAGCCAGTTCGTAGAAATAAAATGTAGTTTCCTATCAATTTCCCTTCACCTGATAGCGATTCACATGTAGACAAAGTATCGTTTTGAAATGTAGAACTCCATTATCCAGCGAAGATAAATAAATAAAATATGGTGTTCAACAATCGTTTTCTTCGGTTAATAATAATGACCTGAAAGTTGGGTCATAATGTACAGATGACGCCTAGGCCTCAAAACTCCTCGCTGCTCACTTTGCTCGCTGGTTGTTGCTGGCTGACTGGCTTTTTCGCTTTTATCTTCGCTCCACTCACCCTTCAAAGCCCTTTTTTGAATTTCAAAGCCCAGCGGAGGCAAATGCCTTTTTTGAATCTCCCCCATCTCAATATCATCAGTACCTATATAATTTTTTTTTTTTTTGCCCTGGCGAGCCAACATAACTAGTTTGTTCCAGTATTGGAATTCGTGCATAGACTAGCACTCCAAAAAGATAAACAATAGCACTGTGTTAAAATCCATTCTAAGTTATAAAATATTTTTTAAAAAAATTTATTGCTTTAAAAAATAAAATATTTTGATAAGATTAATATTTTATTGAATAGACTTATTTTAATATTATTTTTTATCTTTTTCTCTTTAATACTAATTAATTATAGATTTAAAATTATTAAATAAAATATATTTTTAAAAGTTTATATTTTTATTTTTGTAAAATAAAGTTAGTAAGTGTATTTAATAAAATTTATTGATATATAAGATTTTATTTAAAAATATTTTATAATTTAAGTCCGACCATGTATATCATAGTTATTTTGTTTCAAATCAATTAGCACAGTAGAGGCTTGGAAACACAGTTGCCGTTAATTACCAGCAGGCGTCACCCGGGACTGGGAGTTTCTGGACCAGCCTGGGGTAGCAACTACTAACTGCTCATCTCCTCCGTTTCTTTTTGACAATGGATATATAAAAATATGGTATTTTTCATTAAATCTGCCTCGCATTTATTATTTTTAAAAATATTATAACAATAAATGGAAAATTATTACGAGGGTGAAACAGAAAAATTGTTACCTGCAATGTGAAACAACGTTTTTTTTCTGCAACATGAAATATAATGAAAATTGGACCTGGGGTTTGTTTTGAATTCAGATTTAGTGAGCTCTTTACTTATTGTAAAAACAAAGAAAAAGTAAGCTCTTTACCTCTAGGCTTCACTTTTGAGTTTTGAATATCCGACATTCCGCTGCTTTCGAGGCACCTACAAAGTCAAAAAAGATTCACCCACACCCACCCTCCAAATGGGTTCCTTGTGCTACCTTCTCACTCTTACAGAATCAAACACTGCTGGTTTTCGCGGGCTTGGCGGTGGTCCTATCGTTTGTGCCGCACCAAACTTGAGCTTGAATTCGGCAATCAGCCCATAAATTATAAATATTGATGCGCATGATCTCCAGTCTAAATTCTAAAACGACACAAATCACGTCCACGTGCAAGGATAATGCAGCTGGCCAAGAAAGCTTTGGGGTTTCTAGTCCACTAATTCGGCATTCTTTATCTCCTGTAATCGCACCGACTGTGAGTATGGTCCCAAGAATCCTCTCGAGAGTTTGGCTTCAGTCATCAAGACGAGACGTGGAACTTGGCCCGAATGAGTAGTCAATTGTCTTGGTGAGATGACGCTCTCGGATGTAAATCCAATCAGAGACTAACACGATAAGTCGACATACGTCATCCATATAAACTGAATGGGCATGGATCCCGCTACACCCGCTGCTTTCTCAATTTTCTATCGTCAATTGAGCAATCACATTTCAAACATGGCTCCCACCCCCGACCTCTTCCCCTTTTATTAATTCGGCTCGTCTCGACAGCAAACTACCAAATTTAAGAAGCTCTTGGCGGGAGATTGATCATCGCGACATGCATGCCCAAGGCCGAGAGCAGCGAACTTGCATTTTTGGGAGACATGACCTGGCAACGTGTGCGAGTAACCTTGAGATTTCTGTCACAACGAATAATCATTGGAAAGAGGCGGGCTTGTTGATTTGTTGGTGGAACATGTCGAGGGGAATGAAACAAATTTGGAATTCGCACGTGTGGAGAAGGAACCCCACATGTCAAAGGAAAGCGAAACAGACACGAGTTAGTGTGATTTTGTGTGGACCCGCCACATCATTCTGCAGAGTGCCGACCTACATATTAGTTAGAAGCAGATGCTGCAAATCAATGGGGATTCATATATATATGACTGGACCACAACACCAACATTTGAGTCCGAAGCATCAAGCTTGCAAATTATCCGTACACACGCATGCATAATTATTCTCCAACCAGCAGCGTACGTGTATCATTTCCTTTCTTTGATTCTTCCCCTCCCAACCATTACGGTCAACATAAAACCACACTCCCCCTTTTCCATCATCTTTATTTGATCGACCAAATTAGTGATTCTAGTTTGTGACATAATCTCTATTATATATCCGTATGTCGCGTGCATCTTTCTTGCACACTACTCTGTGACATGATTGTAAACGCTATTATCTTCGATTTTTAATTTCAGAAAATCTTTACCTTCGATTTAACCATCGCTTTTCAATATCTAATCCATCCTTTTTACCGATCCGGTTCACGTTAAAAGTATGGCTTCTTATATTAGAAAACTAATAGTAGATCTGCAAATAACACCGAGTCTGTGTTGTTAAAAGAGCCTCCGCCATGTTCCCTTAGAGAGGAGGAAGATGAATTAGGAACGGCCTCTGAGTGATCTCGTTACTGGATTTTTCTTTTTATTTTTTTTTGAAAAAGGTGGCACTTTTTGGTTTCGTTGTCAACAAGAAAACTACAAATCGAGGTCGATGCGATCGTCAGACCCAAAATTTGGGGCGGGCTTTTTTATTTGAAGGTTTGGGCCAAGAGCCCATTGAAAGAGGGTCACATTCGTCAATCCACTCAAAAACATAACAACCACGCAGTGTTTTTCTCCCCTTCTAACGGGCTTGTTCTTTCACTAGGTTCAATCCCAACTGCCAATACACTTTACCGCGTCCACGTGCGATTAGGCACCACCACGTGTCCTCCTCTTAATGGTTTTGCGATTCTAAGAGTCACGTTCTACGTGAACTCGGCTCTAACTGATTTCCCCTACTTCACCGATCGAACCTCTTGTTCATTTAATCATTTTCCCGCTCCAAAGCATTCCGTACAATAAAGCGCAACAGAATAAGACAGAGTTAGACGATAACAATGACGACCGTGGCTGCAAATGGAAACACTGAAGCCCCCAAGAAAAATGTGACGTCCGTCGTCGTCAATGGAAACGCTGAAGCCCTCGAGAAGAAAAGCACCACGACCCTCGCTGAAAATGGAGACACCGAAAACTCGAAAAAGAACAGAATCCAGGTTTCCAACACCAAGAAGCCGCTTTTCTTTTACGTCAATCTCGCCAAGGTATCCATCTTTGTTTTATTATCATAATATCTCTTTTTATTCAGGATTTATTTACTCTTGATTCGTATATTATATAAGAAACGTGATCTATTCAATGGCATTAGCAAATAAACAACAAAAGAAAGCTTCCATTTCTTGTAGAAAGGGAATCTTGTTCTGAAATCGGAGATTTTTTTGGGCACATTATTGGTATACATATTGTTCGAGATGATCTGTGCTTGACTGTTTGAACCCCATTTCTTGGCTTCTGATCGATAACAAGCCATAAAGTTTCAGTAACCTGATAGAATGAAAGAAACACTGTGCCGCCGGCTAACATGTCTCAATGTGATGGATACGATGGCTGTCGATTCAACTTTAGGAAACAGCTATTTCGTTCTTACGAATCTGTGGAGTATTGTTGATTAAACTTTATGGATTCCCCCTTTTGTAGTCGGTTCTTGGATCTGCAAATAATCATTTTGATGCTTTATATATTACTTCTCTCTCTCGCTCTTTATTTATTTCTTTGCTTACTTGTTACGGATGGTTGAATAGGGTGGGGGATTTGCGATTTTTGGCAGTAAATAATGTAATAGAATGGTATACTTGAAAGAAAAGGTAAAACCCAACCTATGATGAGGGTAGATTATTTCCTGGATGTATGTATAATGACCAAATGGGTTCTTTTTGATACAGAGGTACATACAGCAGCACAATGAGGTTGAGCTTTCTGCATTGGGGATGGGTACTTCTTTCTCAGAATCTTATGTATATTTTCCATTATTAGTCATTGGATATTGAATGTTCCTTTTTATAAAAGGTAATGTATAAATTGTATTCCCCACCTAGTGCAACCCCCATACAAGGGATATATTTATCTTCATATGAGAAATATATATATATATATATATTAATTTGAATCTTAAAATGCAGCTAGCAGATAAGGAGTTACTTGTTCTTTTGCACCCAGTTATATGATTTTTGACTGATTCTTATTTTATTTGGGGGGGGGGGGGAGAAACGCCAGCATCTTAATGTTGCTATGCAAATGACTGATAAATTCTCTATCCCATTAGTCTCTCTATGTTTGTTGATTAGTGGAGAAATGAATAACACCATCAAGAGTTGTATAGTCTGGAAATTTGAATCCTTCTGTTGCCATTGGCTTTCTCTGACTCGTAGTTGCTAAATCCAAAATTATGGCATATAGCTGGTGAAGCATCCGTGTTAAAGTTTCCCTAGGTGAACCTGAAACTGAAACCGAGGAATTTATTTTACACTTGATTTTTTCCGCATTTCCATAATTTTGATTCTTTGAATTTGACTTGAATATTAGAACTAAATTTGTTTGTTTCTGTGTAGCGATCGCGACGGTTGTCACAATTGCAGAGATTTTGAAGAACAATGGACTCGCTACTGAGAAGAGTAAGATTTCTTTCTCCTTTTCATGTGATCGATGTTCGATTTACACACATGATTAATGTGGCTAACAAATTAATCATGGGATGAAACAGAAGTTTCGACATCTACCGTTGGCATTAAGGACGAGAATAAAGGTCGTCTGATGCACAAGGCTAAAGTAGGTTCTAAGTGTCTGACCTTCATCTGTTTTTCCCCCTGTAATTTGTTAGCAATTAATTTCTTCTTATTGATCCTCTTAGATTGAGATTGTGCTGGGAAAATCTGAGAAGTTTGACAATTTGATGGCTCCTGCAACTACTCCTGCCACTAAAACTGCATCAGAAGCAGCTGTTGCTGATGCCAAGAAGGGATGAATAGCGTAGAACCCTGTCAATAATGTGCACCTGTTGTAGTTAATATTCAAATTCTTCTGCGTTCTTTGCGATTATAGAGATAACTAGGGAGTACATGTATAATTGTTTCATTGGATGCCCATGAGGTAAAGGGTGACATTATAATGATAAGGCGCTACTGAGTGGTCTCAGTAGAGCTCATCTTTCCACTGTTATAGTTCGTAATATTTCTCCGCCACACATACTGATAATGATCAATGGTTTTAAGCCTGCGAAGATAAAGATGGTTTCGTGTGTCATTACAGTTGCTCCCAGCACTAAAGGGTGAATGCTAGCCCTTCTCTCTGGAGAAGTGGTGGTGTATTTTCTTGGTTTCAATTGTGTTGAGCTTTGACTGTAAGATTCTGATATTTTAAACTCTTATTCTTTAGACATGGAACCCGGCTCGAAGCTTTGCTCGTGACTCCTAATTTTAGAAGAATCCGATGTATTTTTAACGCCCTGATTTAGAGTACATCTAGGGAACGTTTGACAGGAGCAAATTTTGAATTTTGATTATTTAATCTCGTAACATTGTAAGCCCGTTGATATAAATGTAATGGGAACATTGTCCAAGGAACAATGAAGTGAAGCTCGCCCCGCCCAGAAGAGTTGAGGAGCCAATTTTGAATGTCTAGGGAACATTAGAGTGAAGCTCCCCACTCTAAAAGTTCAGACGCTCATTTTGAATATGATAGCACCTAGGCGTACCTTCACAACGGAGGACAAGAAACGATTGGCATGGAGTCTGAACACCGTTATTTATTTTTCAGGCAAATAAAAATATGAAGTCGAAGCCTACTTCGGCTTTGCCCAAAACATTACCGTGTCAAGGATTTCATGGACAGGGGACACAAGCAAATTTTAACAAAAGGTGGATTTTTTTTAACTTTTACTTCACTAATTTTTTCTCCATTTGGTTTATGTTAGCTTTCAGACATCTCTGAATTTTACCAACGTAAAATTCTAGGGGGTTCTTGATGAGATAAACGACATGCAAAGTGCCAAAGCATGATATTTCTTATGGATATCGCGGGGAACATAACTCCACACCGGCCAACCCCGTCCCTAGTTCAGTAGACAAAATTTTACATCAACGTTCTCAGACCTCTTTTCTATCCCCAAACCCTAGAATTTTAACCGTTATTCCGCCATTCGAACTCTCGCTTGACCCAGGCAAGTTTAATCAGCTGGAGGACTTTTTTTCTACTCTGGCACTTGTTCCCTTGTTGAATAGCACGATTTTCCAGATTATATGTTTGTGATTATATATATTATCCATTTTGATCTAACCTGTTAAGGGACTGTTTGATTTCTATTTGACTTTTGGCTCTTGGCTTCATCTTCGGAAAGCCGTCTAGATCGAATTAAGATGATATTTCTGCGTTTCCTTGGTTACGCCGTTCTTCTATCGTATTATAATTACTTCATCCCCTTTCTCGTTTTGCTCCACATTAAATAATGGGGGTTTCAGTTGGGGAGTATTTCTTTTGTTATTTATAACGAATGGCTGTATATTTTTCGTTATTCATTTAAATTATCACTTGATGTGGAAGTCAGTTGGTTCAGCGATCCAGCCATGCTTGGTGTGCATGTGATTTTTCTGCCACCCATCCCAGTCAAATATTTCCCATGTGTTTAAAGAGGACAACAGTTAATCATTTAAAGTTATGGCATGATGCAAAAATCAGTTGCTTTTGTTGTTCAGCGATCTAGCCATGCTTGGAGTGCATGTGATTGTTCTGCCACTCATCCTAGATCTTAGTTAAGTCTTTCCCGATTTCTAATGTACTTGCGTCCTTCCTTGTAGTAAACCAGTAGCACCCGTATGGCAGAAGTTGATCAAAATTTAAGTGAAACTGATGCTGAGCAACCAACCGAGAATTTAGAGCATGAGCAAAGAGAGGGGCACGTTGAGGAGTCAGTTGCTGGAACTGGGGAGAAGAAATGGCCAGGATGGCCTGGGGACAGTGTGTTTCGGATGTTGGTTCCTGCCCAGAAGGTTGGTGGTATAATTGGACGCAAAGGAGAGTCTATCAAAAAAATTGTAGAGGAGACTCAAGCTCGAATTAAAATTCTTGACGGTCCTCCAGGAACTTCAGAAAGGGCTGTAAGTTTCTTTAATCTTTTCATGTGATTATCTCCAGTAAAATTATCAAATTATCAACTCAGTCTCTATGAGTTGTTTGGATTGTTTAACCGTTGCAAAGTTTTTGTTTTAAAATTAATTTCATTCTTGAAATGCTTTCACTTTTTATTTTGGGGCTTTTTATTATTTCTTTGAGCAGTTGCTATTAGAATGGAACTTTTTTTTACTTTTACTTCACTAATTTTTTTCTCCATTTGGTTTGTGTTAGCTTTCAGACATTTCTGGATGAGTTTCTTATTGATTAGAGAGAATTGTTGATGAATTTTCAGATGTTCTTAGCCATTGCTATGCTTAAGTCATGTCACAATCACAGATGATACGCATGTCCTATTTATTGTTTTCAGTTATTAAATAAGTGGATTTTAAAACCGACTATGGCCATGAAGTGTATCTCCGTTTTAAAGATAATGTTATATATGTAACTAATTTAGGTATTGTATTTTTCTATTTGGTTTGTGCTTTGAAACTGCTGGTGAAGTTAGATTAGAAAATTTGGAAAAGAGCCAAAAGTATCAGGGATGAGGCCCTGTTGACGAATTGAAATACATTCTTAACATTCGGGAATAGTTCATGGCAATAGTAAACATCCAGTATTTGTATGTACCTGACAAAGATGTCAAGGAGGAGAATAGATGGTGGCTGTCGTTCATGGCAATAGTAAATATCCAGTATTTGTATGTACCTGACAAAGATGTCAAGGAGGAGAATAGATGGTGGCTGTCTTTCCTTTAGTAGCCAATCATGATGTTTCACTGTGCCCTATATCGTAATTAGAAGTTTATTTCGACTATTAAACAATTGAGAACAATGATGTACGGAGGGCTCATAATTTAAAGGATGAACTTGTTCATTCTCAGTGACCAAAGTAAGATGAAGATGAGGAAGGAGATCCAGAAAGATGTGTTTGATTCCAACTTATCAAAAAAGAAAAAAACAAAGGAAAGGAAAGGAAAGAAAAGAAGAGTAACAGAAAAAAAATCCTTAAAAGATTAATTAATTCTAACAAAATGAATCTGTGCAGGTTCTGTGGACCAATTTTAAGGCAACAACTCAATGATCAATAAGATCCCAATCTTGAAGAACCAAAGATCCAGATGCAGGGATCAGCATGACCATTTCAAAGTGCTGAAAAGTTTATGAAAATGTAGATATTTTGTACCAAAGTATCATGAAGTTCTGCATTCGATCTGGTAAATTCAGAACCTGGATGATTGATGCCTTGCCACAGAATGCAAGTAATGAAAAGAAACTTATGCACAATAGTGAAACCATCAAATATAAATACCTAGTGTTCTTCATTTGTCTATATGTTACTATGAGAAAAAGGATTTAAAAGCTACTAAATTCTCTTGATTAGTTTTATTTTCAGCATATGGGGAGCTTCTTTGTGTAAATGAGAAGACAGTTTCACTGTTCCATCAGTTATGTCATTTAATGAATTATTGACCTGCTGGAATGATTACATCCACGAGGAGATGCATTTTTTCAAGGTAAGGAAAAATAAGTGGGAAAGAATCTAGGACCAAGGAAATGTTTAGACTCTTGAGTAGCTGAAATGCTATTAGTAAGGGATATTTCTGAAAACTTATGGAGTATTTGGAGAGATTGTACGTGTTAGTGGCAGGCTGAGAAAGCATTACATAGATATTTTTCCTGTTGGCTTTTCATATGCATAAGGATTTGCTCCTCGAGTAAGATGCACCCTGCTTCCAACTAGCTGGAGGCCAAACTGTGCAACGCCATGATGCCCATGTAGAGCAATGTGTTGCTACCATTGGTACTTAAACCAAAAGTAGCTCTTTTTTTTTGGATAAAAAAGAAGACTAAACCAAAAGTAGTTATATATTTCAGTTATATATACTGATATGGAGGGAAATTGATGTGTGTAGGTATTGAGTTCTTGAATTTAGTGAGCATTACAACTGTTTCAGTGCTGGTCTCAGTTGATCATTCATTTCGTTAAATATGTTGAGAGGTGGAGATATGATTGGACTGCCTTGTGTTGTAAGCATTTAATTGAGAATAATAGGGATCAGACGGTGGAAGAAATTATTGTCTTTCGCTAAATACTCTTCAATTTGATACTTATGCTAGTTAAAACTAGCATATAATCTAGCAGCTCATGCATTAAAATAACAATCTTATATATTAAAAAAAAAATCGTAAATTGCATTCGCAAGAATCAAAATTTGTGTGTAAGTTATATAAAATCTTGGATTTGATCTGAACAAATGTTTCAAAATACCATGAATAGTGTTTAAAATGTTTTTTTGTTATTTCTTTTATTAAAAGGCGTTTATAATGAATAAGTTTGAAGACTAAAAAGCTTAATTGTGAGTTGCAAATCTTTTAAGAAGTGTTGAACTGCTGAGATGATATAAACTGTTTTATTGTCATTTGTTGACTCTAAAAACTGCAACACCTGTCAGTGAATGAGAATTGGTTGAATTCCTTGCAGAGATTGTAGGCGGAATACAATGCGTTCGGTAAATAGTGCTGTCGTTGGCTGGCTTGTTAATATGGATTAAAGCAGAAAATTTTGTTTGTCCATGCTATTTTGTTTTATTTGCGATTCATTGGCAACTATGGATGTTGAGGAGAATTATTATGAGAAGAATAGTCTGAAATTACTCTATTGTTCTTGATTAGGTAATGGTTTCTGCTAGAGAGGAACCTGATTCATCTCTTCCTCCTGCCGTGGATGGTTTATTGAGAGTTCATAAACGGATTATTGATGGCTTAGAGACTGATTCTTCCCATGCTCCTTTAGGTGTTGGTGAGAAGGTCTCAACAAGGCTACTAGTATCAGCATCTCAAGCCGGAAGTTTAATTGGGAAACAAGGAGGAACAGTTAAATCTATCCAAGAAGCATCCAATTGTATTGTTAGAGTTCTTGGAACAGGTTCTTTTGGTTTACTTATAAGATTTTTTTTTTTCTTTTTGGTTCAGTGCAAGTGCTATATGTTTTGCCTAATCCATATTCTAGAATTGTATAATTCCATGTTCTTCACGGTGGTGTTTATTTAAAAAAAAAAATTGCTAATCTAGTTTTGAGCATAGGATGAGATAGTGGTACTAGAGCTCTTGTCAACGTCTGCCATCAATAGGAACACTTGAGACAGAACCTAGTTAGTCACCTTATTAATCATGTTGCTGACTTTTCTCTCTTTCCACTGGAAGTGTCATTGCATTTGCTAATTGCTACCGCTGCTATATCTGTTAGGAAAACAACCGTGAGTTTACTTTTGACGTCCTAGTCTAAATCGTCACAATCCAAACAACTCTGAACTCTGGCGGCATTTGGATCCATCCTTCATCCCTATTAAAGAATCGGGGATATGATTCTGAGGATAGCCCTCAATCTTTTTAATTCCTGTGCAGCAGTTACTTAGTTTAGTTTTCTGAACTTTTTGTAAAATAAAATAATAGTAGTGGAAATTTCAACAGTCCCCAGATTCTTGGTATTTTTGGCATTTTGCTACGCATTGATTCGTTGAGATCTTCTGCAGAGGACCTGCCTCTGTTTGCTCTTCAAGATGATAGGGTTGTTGAAGTAGTGGGGGATCCCACTGGGGTGCTTAAAGCGGTAGAGCTAATTGCCTCCCGTCTGAGGAAGTTTCTTGTTGACCGCAGTGTAATTCCAATATTTGAAACGAACGTATGTGATGAAATCTAAAATTTGTGAAGGGTTTATCTCAAACAATAGAAATGAGAAACGATACTTGTTTATTCTTTTTCCAGATGCAAATGGCAAATCCTCATCCTGCAGAGCACCTGCCACCTCACCAATCATGGGCTCCACCTCCAAATGTTAGTGGAGGTCCTGGTTTCGGACCTACGCATCAATACATGCCACCTCCAAGACAACTTGATAATTATTATTCGCCGGCTGAATTGCCGCCTTCAGTGGACAAACAGTCTCATCATGGTATATCTGCCTATGGAAGAGATGCTACTATAGGTGTCCATTCATCTTCAAACACCCAATCTGCACCTTCCATGGTCACGCAGGTACTTTGTTTCTTTCGGGTTTTCCACTATTACTCTTAGGAAACTAGTCGGCCACCCATGAAATTATCCTCCCAAACGCTTTGAATGCTTAGTTTATATATTTGTATCTCGAGGTTTATTGTGTGAAGTAATGTGCGCTGATGGGAGACAGGGCTGGTGCATCGAATTAACTATAAAAACTTGCTTTGAAATGCAAATTATGCATACCGTCCATGATTACTAAGCAGCTTGTGTTGATACTTAAGATTAGAGAACCGATCTGAGTGCTTGCCCTTCGTTTATGCACACTGCAATAAGTCGCTCGACTCATTGTTTTATCAGATCACCCAGCAAATGCAAATTCCTCTGTCTTATGCTGATGCTGTTATTGGAACTGCTGGGGCAAGTATAAGCTACATCCGTCGAATTAGTGGGGCTACTGTTACTATACAAGAAACAAGGGGTGTTCCGGGGGAGATGACTGTTGAAATCAGTGGAGCAGCTTCTCAAGTCCAAACTGCTCAGCAATTGATACAGGTAATCTTAATTCTATCCTTAATGTTTGTCATTCATCATATCTCGTAAAAACCTTTTGCAGTGTTTAATCGAGAACCTAACCAATCCTTTTTGCTCAAAGATGCATATATTCATATTTTTTTAGATAAACATAACTTTTAATCTCTGTATTTTACTCGTGTTTTGCTTTTGGGTCCCTATACTCTTTTTTTTTTATGTTTTAGATCTTTACACTTTTATTTTTTATTATTTTTTGTCCCTCTATGAGCAAAGTATATGGATTTTAGAATGACCCAAAATGATGGAAAACGAAAGCGTAAGGACTTAAAACACTGGAAAAAAAAATATAAAGGTCAAAAGCAAAACGCAAGCAACGTACAAGGATCAAAAGTTATGTTTATCCTATTTTCTTTGTTGAAACACAAACTTTGTCTTGAGTTTGGAGCAAGTAAAACTTTGGAACAATTTAAATTACGTGCCAATAACATGTGCATTTTCCACCATCCCTGGAAAAGGTGGGAGTATGTCTTTGTTATGAATACTTTGTTGGAATGGATGATAGTTAAGGGCTATGTAGGAAGAATGAGAGTTGGGAAGTCACGGGGAACATGGGAGAAGTGAAAATGAGGATCAAGTTTAAATATTAGAATATTTTCCGTTAAATTTGTAGGCAAATCGCGTTATTTCCTATTTTTCTCTTCGTGCTTATTGCCCTGGTCCCTATGATTTCCATGCATGAATATTTTTTTTGTGCATTATTCATCTCGGTGATGCCAGTGTTGGGACTGATTTTTATCACACGATTAGCTTGCATTCTGAACTTTGTTGTGCAGAACTTTATGGCTGAAGCTGGGCCATCGCAGCCACAGGCTAGCGGGTCTGGTACTGACCAAGCTTTCAATTCTTACCCCGCCGCTCCTCCGGCCTCGGCTCATGCTTCTAACCCAGGACATGCCGGAGGCTATGGCTCAGCGTATGGCACAAACTATGGGTTCTAAGCTGGGCGGTGCAATCTGCCATTAGCCACACCCGAAATGGCAGGAACCGTGGGATTGATGTATTCTTTTAATAATTTAAATTTTTTGTACGCCATTAAACGATTTGTGTCTGTTCGTATTTGCGGTCTGAAGAACGTTTACCAGACTAATATACCTCGCTTCCAGCTGTAGTCACGAATTCCAAGAATCTAGAGTGGTTGATGCATCTTATCTTCTCGGCTTTTGCAGCAATTCTAGAAACTTGACATCGTAATTTTAAATTTTTGTTAATGGAGGGTAAATGGTTCGAAAGTAATTAGTGATTCAATGACACAAAACATCGGTGCAATGCATGCCCACGGAGTGAAGAGTTCCCTAGTGTTTTATTGCCGAATCTTTTGCAATAGCCAACGAATATTTTTCACTGAACCACCCCCCCCCCCCGGGGGGGAGGACACTAAATCTTCATGATTGTGGGCAAAACCCGCGAAATGAAAACTAAGACGAGAGTGCCGCGAGCCGTGTGCAAAAATCTAACAGAACATGATTCGTATAACGACCGTAATCGTGTTGATCGAGCTTAGATGTCTACTAGCATCTTCTTAAGGCCTTTTGCCTTTCTACAAATTTTTTAAACAGTTTAGTAAAATTTCTTAACTTCTAAGCAAGGGCTATTAGCCCGAACCAGAAGAATGGAAGTCGACCTTGTCAGGCAACACCCGAACATAGATACGGAACCTGGACCAAAGAATATGGAATGAAGCAGAGATAAACGGCAGTAATGATTTGAGAGTATACTATTATTCACAATAAAGCAACTACCTCAAATTCATTCACATTTAATTGATGGACAGTCTTTAACTATGAGAGACTAATAAATAATAGTAACAAGAACAGTAATGACTTCACTTGGGGTTAAGCAGACCGCCAACGTTAGTTGGGAGCTGCACAAGTGGTTCTGAAGTGGCCAGTCTGATTGCAACGACTACAATGCACGACCCGCTTTACCCGGCCGCGGTCCTCGGCCCGAACTCGCTTCTTCCTCGGTCGTCCAGGAGGGCGAAGTGATTTGGGTGGGTTTATAATGATTTCAGCAGCCTGGCTCGCACTGGGATCGGCATCCGACAACTCTTTCCACAACGATTTATCGGGAATGGGATGTATGGTCTGAGAGTAAGTCTTCCTGTAAGTTGCCACAGTGAAACAGCTTTCGGTGAATCTGTGCACATTCTGCCTGCATGACAGAAGCGCCGCCACCGCGTGCGCACATGGCAGCCCATAGAGCTGCCACCCACGACACAGACAGCACCGGTTCCGAATATCCACGATGTTTGTGCCTTCGTGGGATATCACTTCAAATTCTGCTTCATTAGCGCGAAGCACCTGATAGGTGCGCGCGCGCTCCAGCGCCTCCGCCACCCGTCTCTCGGCAGACGGAACCAGTATGGATGTCCACTGCATGCTCGTCTCCCGGCGCTCGTTAAACCAAGTCATCAGCTGCCTTCTGATGCATTCCATCATTTGAATTATGGGAAGCCCGGACGCTTCCAGTATCCAATTATTTAAAGACTCCACTATGTTTGCTGTCAAGTGACCGAACCTCTGCCCCTCAAAATAAGCAGTCGCCCATAAACGAGGAGGAATTCTTCGAATCCAGTATGCAGCATCCTGTGATATCTCTTCAATCTCTAGAACTTTTGCTTCAAATTCAATAACAGTGAGAGCATGTGCTGCTTCCCATAGAAGATTAACAAGCATTGTGTTATTGAACTCTTTGCGGAAGCTGTCGCTCAAGTGACGCATGCAAAATCCATGGAAAGCAGTAGGAAAATTTGCTTCCACTCCGTCCACAATTCCTTTCTGCCTGTCAGACAAAATTGTAAGCCTCGGCATGTTTTCTGTGTTAATCTCGAGCAGATTATGAAGTTCAGACAGGAACCACATCCAGTTATCATCATTCTCCTCATCAACAACACCAAATGCCAGAGGAAACAGAGCCCCATCACCGTCAAATCCTGTCGCAAGAAGTAAAGTACCAAGATACTTGCTCTTCAAATAGGTTCTATCAAGCCCCAAGAGTGGTCTGCAAGCATTTAGAAAACCATATATCGATGCTTGAAAAGATATGAAGAGGCGTTGGAAGCAGTTATCGGTTGGGTTTCCGTAAACAGATGCTATACTGCCCGGGTTTGTTCGTTTCAATTGTTCACAGTATTGCGGGAGCAAGCGGTATCCCTCTTCAAATGATCCGCGCATGGCAGCCATGATGCGCTCCTTGCCTCTCCATGCTTGCTTGTATGATAAAGTGATGCCATGAACCCGGTGAATCTCTTCTAGTATCTCCTTTGGCTTGCAATTAGGGTTCTCTCTCAGCCTTTGCTCCACAGAGTTCGCAACCCATTGAACAGACGCCTGCTGATGACCAAGATGATGAATTCCTCCGCATGTATGATTCTCATGAATTGTCCTAATAGTAAAAGTTGGAACTCCGGGGAGCTTTGCTGCGTGAATGCGCCAGGGACATCCTTCACTTGCACATTTAGCAGTGAAGCGTGTCTTGTCAGATTTTATAGTCTGCATCTCGAAGTGTAGAGCAATAGCTGTATCCCTCAGTGCCCTCCGGCAACTCTTTACATCAGGAAATTCTTGCCCCACTGCTAATTCATAATTAGGACTTACAGCAACTGTGCGAGCCTGAATTATGGGTGGTGTGGTAGCAACAACTAGTTGGGAGTGGGACTGCTGAACACTCATATCTTGGGTAGAATCAATCCCCATTTCTGGGTTCTGGACAATAGCGAGTTCCAGATTTTCGTCGAGTTCTTGGTTCTCTGAAACAGTCAACTCGTTGTTCTCTGATAGAGCTAGCTCATGGTCATCATGTTCGGGCTTTCGATCCATGGATAACTCATTCTCGTGCCCATAGTTGTGATCATCACCACCTTCTTGATCATGGTCCTGTCCCAAACCCAATTCATGTTCATGGGGATGCCCCAAGCCAAGCTCGTGATCGTGGGCTTGTCCCAGACCCAAATGATGCTCATGGGTTTGTCCCAGACCCAAATCATGGTTTTGGCTAAGGTCCAAATTATGGTTATGGCTCATCACCAATTGCTGATCATGGCCAAGGGCTAAATTGTGACTCTGACCAAGTATCAAATCATGGTTAGCCATTGAAGACATCAAGTGGATGTACCGACAGCAACTACCGCTCAGTTTACTAGTCAAAAACCTGCTTAGTGCTTGGAACACCTGCAGCAAGGACCCCTGAAATTCATTAGTCAAGCGAAATAAAATGATATTGACACTTTGTTCTGCTCACCGTTTGTCATACACTGTACATGTCCCCGTTAAGTTAAACAGGAAAGAAAAGAAAAGAAAAGAAAGGCAGCACAACAGCCCCTTGAGAAAAAGAAACGCCAAACAGGATAATTATTTCTCTGCAGTTTATCGTTTTCCTTCCTTTAATTACAAAAAGCTCCCTTAATAATATATGTAGTGACGGTTTTGTACAACTAGAGCATGTCAAGTATGCATGTTGAATTCCAAGACTATCATAACTACTTCAGATTGCAGGTCCAGTGTTCTGTTGATTGCAATTGCATAGTTCAATGTAATGTAGAACCAATGTCCCCCAGCATTCCACTTTGATTGCCATTAATTTATGACCATGACCGGGGGAAAAAAATTCAAGGCACAAAAATAAATTCCGGTCTAAATTATCAGCCTTTGTTTGCAGGGAAGAAATAACAGGCACGAGAAATCAAAATCACGTTTGAAATCCAGAAGCATGCACTGAGCTTAACTTGATAATCTAATAAACACTAGTGGGACAACACACAAGTCATAAGAGAAAACAAGAACACCACTTCCGTCAAGTTTCAAAATCTAATAAATTGTAGCCCAACCCACAAAAGAAACCCTCTTCAACCTAGCCAGGGAGTAACCACGAACCGAAACCCGACCAACCTGAGAGATTAGAACGTACAGCCCTACCAAGGAAAGAGAAACTAACAAAAAGAACAATCTTTCATTAAAGAACTCCAATCAAAGCCGAATTGGAGTGATTATTCAACTCCGTGAACATGTAGAGTATGCAGGAGCAAAAAATCATAATAACAAGATAATATTTTTCCAAAAAAAAAAAAGTCTAGTAAAAATCACCTGAGAAATCTCAACTGGAAGAATTGGAAGCAGAATCCTATCGCCGGTGCCAGACCAAGCCCAAAAAGAGTATCGTACTAGAGTGCTGGGATCAGAAATATAAAGACGGGAACTGGGTAATGGTCGGAACTTGCAAAATCAAAGGGCAGAAGCATTTAGATGTAGATCGAACAAAGGGCAAGGGTTTTTGTGATCGGAGGGGAAGGAGGCAGAAGGAGGAGGAGAATTTGAAAAGAAGTTGATGAAAAATGGCGGGGAATTGGAGAAAATCGGAATTAGGGGAAGAAGGGTAAGGAGAGGAGAGGAAGATTGGGAATTAGAAGGGCAGAAGAGGGAGCAACTGTGAGGGTTGACAATGGAAATACCGCCACACAGAATCGGGGCTGAGAAGAAAAAGAGGGTATTTAGGTCAAAGGAGATCGGCCTCTCCTTTTTCCGGTTTTCGGTAATTACTGTTTTGCCCTATTTCTTTTTCTTTTTTTCGCCTTCTAACCCGAACGCGACTTAGGCTTCATGGGGGGAAAAAAACTACCGCCTTCATAACTCTCCGGTTAATTTATCATATTAGCTTTACAGCGAGCCTCACATGTGGGTCTGTTGTTTAAATTAAAATTTTAAAAAAATTAATATTTTAATCTATTAATTTTTCATTCACTTATAATTTAATTTTTTAATTATAATTTACTGCAATTCAATCCTTTAACTTAATTTATTACAACTTAATTTCTTAATTTTTAACTCGCTTATAACTTGATTTTTATTTTTATTTTTTTAAAAAAAAGTTATCCTTATTAAATAAGTAGACTAAGAAAATTTTATATATTACTCTAAAACACTCTGCTCTTACTTTTTGATGTAAAATCTAAGTTAATATGAAAAAAAATAACTAATAAAAGTTAAAAGACTGCATTATAAATGAGTTAAAAATTAAAAAAATTAAATTATAAGCAAGTTATAGCTGAATGATTAAGTCACAATAAGTTATAATTGAAAAATTGAATGACAAATAAATTAAAAATTAAAAGATTAATTTTCCTAAAATTTATATCAGCGTTAAAATCAGTGTCTGTTTTCATTCATCACTTTATATATAGATATATAGATATATATATATATATATATATAATTATCCATGTCAATGTAAATGAAGTATAAACCATCTCATATTCATGACTCGTCAATGACAATTTTTTACAATTTTCGTATTGTTTGAGCTTTTTCGTATTACGTCAAATTCGAAAAAATAATGATTTTTTTTACCTGATCGAAAAAATAATGATAAGATTTACGGTTCATGAATATTGTGACTTGAATCTAATGTTTATACAAGAAGCAGATATCTCTTTTTCATGTGTCACAAGGCCCAGCAAAACGTGTGAAATGATATTGAAATAATAAAAAATAAGATAAATTAGCTGACTGGTTGAAAAAAATTTTGCATCCAAAAAATGTAAACCAAATATTTAAAAATTTAGGAGTATGGTCAATTCACATTAATATATAGAAGATTTATCATTAATATATAAAAAATTTATTATTAAAATTTTAAAAATTTGAAAGGAGTTTATTATTGATGTACAATGATATATTATTAACAAATATAATAAACTGATTATAATATAAAATATAATAATTAGTAAGTTATTTACTTAGTTTGATCTTATAACGTAGGTTATATTTGTTAAATCCTTAAAAAAGTAAAATTGAATGGAGCCTGGGAATAATTGCTGATTGCATAATAAAGATAATGTGATTTTACATTTTATATTGATATTAAAAATAAGATATACAGTTAAAAAATAAAAATGATAAGAAAGTTGTAAGCCTTTTCTATTTTTTATGTATATTTTACATTGATTATTGTTAGTTGATTTCCCCTTTTTGGGTGGTTAGTTGAATCAATGTTGAAATTATGCATTTAAAGTTGTTGTTTTAGTGAGAAATACAAGTAATTTGTGAAGTGTATGATTTTTCCTTCAAGGAAGGATAATTTTGTATGTATTTAGTTTTTAATTTGTTAAAAATTAATTTGATAAAAATTAGTTCAATGAAAATCAACTGCTGTAATGAAATTTATGTTTATATTTTTTTCAAAAATTAATTTAATAAATTAAAAATTGTTTGGATTATGATAGTAAAACATGCTTTTAAACGTACAGTTATAAAAAAGGACATTAATTTATGATGATTTATAATTTTTATTATACAAATATAATATATTTAAAAAATATGATAAAGATTTTAAATAACATAAAATTTGATCTATAATACTAAAAACTTGATTTCTAATTATTTGTACTTTTTTAACTTGTAATTTTAAAAAATGTGATAAAAATTTATAATTTTTATTATACATTAATACTAAAAAATAATGTAATTAATTATTCAATTTGTAATATTGAAAACCTGATGTCTAGTTATTATTATTTAAATGATAATTATATTTTTAATAAATTAATTATTTTTTAAATAAAAAATAAAAGATTAAATTTAAAGTAGTATGACCAAATAATATGTCATTTTTTAAAAGTTACTGGATGGATTTTGAATTTTTTTCATTCGAGCCCATTTGAAAAGTCCCTTTTTAAAATTCTTTCACTCCCAAAAAATTATTTCAAATACCTTTTAACATTTTAAAAGTGAGAAAGTGTTTTTGAAATGTAAAAAATTTATTTACAAAATGGTGCCTCTGCGCATGCATTTCGAATGGAATGGCGTGATATATACATAAATTTACTTTTCTATGTACATTTCAGACACATATTGATGATGTTACTTTAATTAGAAGCGTGCCAAGGACATCAACAATATTATTTCAAAAATCATTACTACCATAATCTATCATAACTTTTCTTTTCTTTTTTAATTTTTTTTGACGGGGGGTTATGCGGCCCATCCAATTTTTGGTATCTAAAAGTTCTCAAAAACCAAAAGAAAGTAAACATGTTTGCTTAGAAAACAAGTGGATCAGGTTAGACATTCGTTCCACTTAAATCTTAACCTAACCTTGTGCTGCTCCTGCTCGTCTATTCTGGGCTCAGAATGGTTACATTGAAATTATGTTAGTCCGGCCGCATTGAATTATTTTTTGTTTAGAGAACAGAACCAAACCTTTTTGCCGTTACATATGAAATTTATATATCTATACATAGAAATAAAAGAAGTGTTAACAGGGAAATTTATTCCGTTATTAAGTTTTTTGCAAGGAGCAACTATCATCCTTAACTTTTAATTAGTGTTGGGTAATATTATTCTAAAAATATAAAAAATGATACAATTTTGTAGTAATGTTTGACTAACATTAACTGCTAATTGAAAATTTTGAATGGAGGTAAAGAATAATTTTGCCGTAACAGTTTTTTTAGAGGAAAAATTGTATCATAGAATTTCAATTTAGTACAGTGTTTTTTATTATTAATAATGTTCAAATAAAAAAAATCTAACAATCCATTATCATTATTAAAAATGGTTCATGTTTTTAGATTTTAAAAATAGATATTGCTTCAAGGCAAAATGAACTATACTTTGAGCACTTCATAGACTTTATTTTGAAGTTTAGACTTGCCCTTTTTATATCCATGAATAGTTCTTGTACAAGCTTAAATACATTCCTTTTTCATACTTGCACATGAGCGACACAGATTAGCTTATATTTTGATTTGAAGGTATTCAATGTAATTCAATCTTTATTTTCTTCTAATTTTGAGTTATGAAGAGTTATGTTGAATTCTTTTTTTTACTTAAAAGTTGATACCCAAAAATATTGCGCCAAGAAAAAATTTACAATAGCAATTACTCTTTTTTTAAGACAAGCTTTGGAAGCGAAATTGCCATTTAATACTTAAAATGGGAAAAATTAGGAAGAGGGATCTAATACTGCTAAAATTTATTATAAAATATCATAAAAGTTAATATTAGGATGATGAACCAAGGTATATGTACTTGACTACTATAACCTTAGTACAAAATTTGTCCACCTTAAAATTTACATAGGATACTGTTCAAGTTACAAAATATTCTTTTAAAAAATAAAGCTGTGCAGTTTTCAATTTCATACTCCACACTCAAAAATAAAAAGAAGTATTAAATTTAATTAAAACAATATAATTTTAAAAATATTTACTTTTAAATAATTGAATCAATCTAATTTTTTAAAAATATTTACTTATAAAAATTAAATCAATATAATTTTAAAAATATTTACTTTTTAAAGAATTATTCAATTTTGCCAAAAACGCATGCTATGTCAATCTCTAGAGTCGTGAATTTTTAAGAGAGATAAGACTATTAATTTGTTTGTAGTTCCTGGACACTAAATTAGCTTCTCCTTCTTCTTTTTTTCATTTTTTTTTTCCGTCTCTTTGCTATATAAAAGTACAGCTTTCTCTCGAATTTGTGTGTGTGTGTTTTTTTTTTTTAATAACTGTCAAATACGGCGAGCCAGATGTGGTTAGAAAATTTTAGGAGACATGATTAAGGGTAATATAATGTTTTCAAAATTATATTTTCGTGTTTAATCCTTTTAAATAATAGCTATTTTTAAGATCATCTTTAATAAATATTTTTTTTAAGTCCTTCATTATAATTTTTGTTCCTTGAAATAATAATCAGCATTACTCAAACATTATTGTAGAATGATATTGCATCATATTTTGAACTTTTAAAACAACATTACTCCAGTCAAAATTTAAGGATTCAATTACATCTAGCAAAAAAAATTTCAAGACAAATTCACCCTTTAACCTGTATAAAAGAATATAATTTCGCAAACTAAACCTGTTTCACATCTGCGGAGCACCATGTCAGAGGTTCCTCATGAAGATGCAAGCCAGTGACTTTTTTTTATGACTGTGTATGTTTAGTTTTTACATTGGCCAAAACTTCCTTTTTCAAAAATTCATTTATAAAATCTGCACCAAAAAAATTCCTTTATAAAAATTAGTTTAGTAAAAGCTGGTTAACGTGTGGTAAAAATCATTACTGGATATATTTTTTTAAAAAAATATAATCTTTGATTCTTATAATTTCATCGAATTTTTTTTTTAATCCTTATAATTTTTTACAAGTATTTTTAGTATTGAAACTATGGGGATCTGAAAACAAACATCACCCAATTTTTTTAAAACTATATGGATTGAAAACATCAGAAAAAAAATATAGGAACTAAAAACAAAACTTGATGAAATTATAGGGATCGATGATTGTATTTTTCTTATTTTTTTAAAAAATATTTTAATAAACTGAAATTTTTTTGTAAAATAATCCAAAATTTTTCAATTTGAAAATAATTGAAAGTTGTTCGGAGTAAAACTTAGCCATTACAAATTAAGCTAAACTAGTTTTTAACAAAACAATTTTAAAAAAGGGCAAAAGGGTAAAAATATTCTAAAATTTTTTCTTTTAAAATGTCTGGTATTCTAAACTTTTTTAAGTAATATTGTCATGCCAAATTAAAAACTTTAATACTGAAACACGCTAAACGAGGTACTTAAATTTGAGAATGTCATTGTTGAAAAATCATAATTTAATATTAATATTCTTATAATGTCTTTACTTGTTATTCTCCCAACCTAGAACACTATAGTGAAAAATCAAACTCATATTTTCAATATCAAAAAGCAATCAAACCCAAATTTTTAACATCAAATACTATCGGTGAGAAAGACAAGGAATAGAGATGAAGCAAATAACGAACACAGGTCAATAACCCAACAAATCAAAAACAACACAAAATATTCCCAAAAACAAGCACAAGAAATCAACAACTCAGACTGCCAATGTGAAGTAGGGAAAAGTAAACATGATCAGATTGGTAGCAAGAATGTCAACAAATAAAGTGGTTCTCTTCATAATCCATGCAGGGATACCTCCTTAAATGATTTTCATAGCTTCAAACCTTGATTAAGAAGAGAAAAAAGGCTGCTGAAAGTGAAGAGAATAAGAGGAGATAGAGAGAGGGATGAAAATGTTCAGAACTAGAATTATGAAGTAAGAGAATGTGTAAGTGAGTGGGTGATAAAATAATATGTTTAGTGAGATGTCCACTTTGTAAATCGCATCTGGATTACTTAGTCAGCATGTGGGGGTGTAAAATAAGTGAAAGGGGGTGGATTTTAGGTGATTAAAACTAAGGATAAATCTAAAACTACTTAACAACTTAGTTAGAGAGTAAAACAGTACATGTGACCACTAATTAAGTTAAATTGACTTGAGTGCACTTATAGCTCTTCTTGGAGGCTTTCACACTTGATCAAAACTCACTAACACTTCTAAAATGAAGATGCTTGGTTGAAATCCGTATGTTTTAGAGTTATTAGAAACTCTTTGAATATAATCTTGCACATATGTTACTCTAGAGTCTTCTTGCTCTGTAGTTTGTCTTATAATCTAATCTTTTAGCCACTTAATCTTTATCCAAATCCTTGTTTGGACCTATAATTATGCACACATGAGTGATCAAAGCATGTATGCAAAATTTCAAATTAAAACCCAAATTTAATTACAAAATATAGAGCCATTTTCAAGTTCTTGGGCTATAAAATATGACAACTTAATATTAATATTTTTTTTTGGAATATCTTATGACTTATGTTTTTTGATATCATTTTGTACTGTAGAATGAACTTGAGTTTTCAAACTTATTTCATTGATATTAAGAAAAATACAAACTAAGTTAATGTCTTAAATTTATCCAAAAATTATTAAAATGATCAAAATATCCCTAGGCTAGCCGTAATTGATTATAAAGGCCAATAAATGTCTAAATATGTAAGAATTGAGTTTTGTAAGACGCAACAATGCAAAAAAATCATCACAAAATATATGTAAATAATGAAATATGTTACTACTTACCACTTTTAGAACAAAATGCACCATCTACATTATTTTTTACATAACCTTTACTATGGTAATATCTAAGCCGGTGCCCTGTCAATATTATTAGCCATGATAGTAATCTTCCGCTGCACTTGTCTTTTAAAATTACTGTACATGAATTAGGAAGCGACATACTGTATAAAATTTGGCTCTTGTTTAATACCTCTAAAAATAGTATTATAACAGTGAATAGTAAATTATTTCAATGGCAACAAAAATGTTATTAAATATTAGTTTAAATTATTAAATTAAGTCCCTGCAATTTTTTTTTGTTTTAATCAAGCTTTTATAGTTTGATCTGTTAAACATATATGTTAACCCTTGAAATTTAAAATTAGTAATAAATTATTAAATTTTATAAAGAAAAAAATATTCTTGGAGTTTATAGAAAATTTAATTTAATACTTTTAGCCAACATAAAAAAATAAAATTTGATTTAATACATTGTTTGCATTTTTATTGATTTTTTATGAACATTCTTCCGGTATAAAAAATTTAGAAGACAACCTAATTATATAAATTTTGAGTTATAAAGATTATGTAATTAATTCTAAATTTATACAATCATTTATTAAAAATATAAAAGTTCTTAATTTTACTTTTTTAGAGGAAAAACTTAAGGATTTTAATTTTTAGAAATTAAAATTTTAATTGATCAAATTATAAAAGATTAGTTAAAAGAAAAAAATTATAATGATTTGATTTAAAATTGAGTGAAATTGTAAAAATATGCATATATATTTTTTTCAATAACTTTTTCTTAAAGGATAAATATAATGAAAGATTGAAATTTGAAAGGCATGGAAAAGTAAGTGCTCGCCTTGGCTTGTTGGCTTGGCTTAGCTTACATGTGTTCTATTTTATTAAGAAAGAAAGCTTTATGTAAGTTGTTGTCTGGATAAAAGAAGGAAACAAAAAGTAGAGATGTTGAAGGAACACAGACTACCAAAGAGAGTGCACCATTACGAGGAACAAATGATACGTGACTCCAACGCGCCAGCCTTGTATCATTCATGCTTAAATGGAACCAACTGAGCACGGCCATTAACGGCGCCAAAAAGAAAGGGGCGGTTTCAAATATTCATCCACTCCTCTTTTCGTTTGTTCAATGTTCTGCATTGCGTTAAGTAAATAGCAATCTATAGCAATTTATGTTCTCTCTCTTAACCTATTTACTTCCTCCACCCGACATCTTGGTTTTATATATATATATATATATATATATATTAGTTATATTTTTAATTTATTATATTCTATTCAAATAATTAACCGGATAGTTTGAATAAGTTAACCATTAGATTTATTTAACTCAAGGATATAATTGAAAAGTTATGGAAATTTTTTTAAAAAATAAATTAGTCTAAAAATTTATGGAATAATCACAAGGAAATATGAGTCACTTTCAACCTATTTTGTTTTATCTAAAAATTCAATAAATTTACTCCTCACAGTTTTATTTGTAACAGACCTAATTCTTATCACAATTTCTTTTTTACAAAAGAAAACCTTTCCCCCTTTTTCTTTTATAAATAAATTTTTTTAAAAAATATACCTGTTCAAATAAAATGACATCAACAATCATTATTGGGTTAAGGCAGATGAAGCCTAATACACAATTTGCAGTAAGTTTAGAGTACAACAACAGTTTATAGTTACAATCAATTTTGTTAAACACACATTTTTTATACCATTAATATGTACAATTCAAAATAAATGGGCTTGGCCCAATAAAAAAAATATAGTCCAAATCGACATGTTTAAAAGTTATCCAACTCAAACAAAAAGATTAAGTAATTATAGTCAAATAACTTATAATAATTATCCAAAATAAAATTTATAAAGGGTCCTTAAATCATAGCAACTATAATTTTAAAATAAATAGAGAACCGCGTGCCAAGCTGAGAGAATGGAGCCTAAGCTTACTTCTTCAATACCCTCCCTGTAAGGCTGTAACCCTACTTAATTGCTCACTTAAACATGATAAAAAGTATCATGTGAGATCAAAATCTCAATAATAATTAATTATTCTAATATATACTAAGATACTTTTTTAAACTAGTTCGCAAACATATCTATAGATACATAAATATATTTCACAATCAATATATAAAATAAGAAATGTAATGTTCACAATTATATAACAATTTCTAATTCAATATAAAATTAAAACAACAGTGATACATTTTTCAACCTCACCCTTATAGCTCTCAACTCCCTTATTACCATTAACTAGAACTTAAATTGAAGTTGTTCAAAGGTCATTGCCATTAGAATAGGATTTCCTTCTTTAAAAAAGAAGTGCCCATCATTCTAAAATATCAAAGACATTGAGAATTATAATAAAAAAGCCAACCACTACATGTATAGTGGAGGCAAACCACGATGCATAAATATTCAATCATCAATATCAAACAAACAATCATATTACTAATTGTCCTTATTATTTTTTTTACATCACATAAAACAAATGTTACATTCCACAATAAGATTATACTAGTATAAACACACACACACATTAATGAAAACCATTATCTCAATATATGAAAGGATATTTCAATATTACCTCTTTTGCAAGCTATAACTAACTCAAACATATAGAAAATTTCTTAACCATAACAACAGATTAATCTACGATATTGAATGATATAAATACCATCAATATATATATATATATATAGTAATTTATCAATTAAATATAAAATTCAACTAAACTTCTCACATTTACAACCATATCCTTTCAATCTAAATTCCTCTAATAAAATTCAAAATTTAATTAAATTAACCTATCTAAATCCCAAAAATACAATTTAATTAATATGGATGCCCTATACATTATAAATCACAATTTTTATGGTTAAAAACTTAATTTTAAACTCTCAAATAAGTCAATAAAACAACTCTAAACTAATAGAATTTAAGTACTAGTTTATCTCTACTAATTAATAGTTTTTATTATTAAAAATCAATACTTACTCTAAGTTTAAACTTTAAAATTTACTCAACTCATAAAAATTTTACTATCATCAGAAAGTTTTAAATGAATAGAAAAATATTTATAAAAGGAGTTTTGAATATAAAATCTTACCTCAAAATCTCTTACCTTCTACCTGAAAAGGCAAAATCACAATTGATATACTCCCTTTCCACTACCTTTCCTCCAAAATTGTTGTTATAATATATATATATATATATATTTTCCTTATACTACTGCACATATTTCTCATTCATCATCATCATCATCATCATCATCATCATAACTTAACATTTAAGTTAACAGGCCTTAACTTTTTTTTTTCCTCCCTAAAAACACATCTTAGCATAAAATTATATTTTAAGTTAAACTGAAAAATCTCCTAATTAATTTATTTACCTTCAAACATTCTTTTTATTTTTTTATTAATTCTAATTAACTCTAAAAATTAAATTAGAATGTTACATTATTCATGTGATGGATAGAAAATATTTTTTTTTTTATTTATAAATTACATCATTAAAATTTTATATCATATTTTTTGACTTTATCCTCAATTAAATGTTAATGAGAGAAAACGTATTATTAAAGAATGTATATTTAAATAAAGTTAATGAATTTTTTTCTGGTCCCAATAAAACATGTTAATTAAATACTCTTTACTCAATGTAAATAGTGTTGATAATTGAGAGTTTGAGACAAGAATATCAAGATGTAATTAAATATAAATACGAGGGAGAATATGATTAAATTTTTTTAAAAGAATTTAATATCTAATAAAAAATTTTAATGAATAAATATTAACAATTAGCAAGTTTACATATCCATTTATATTCTTGTTTGATATTAAATTTTTTTCAAGTCTTTTATTGATATATTCCCATCAAAATTGGGAAGATTCATTCCTCCACCGGTGTGGGCGTTAAAGCAGAACCATCTCCACGGCGTGCCGCCACGCTCATCCTGCGGAGTATGTTCGGAACATGAATAGCGTCCATGGCTCCAATCGCCTAAGTAATATTAATATTAATAATTAATAGCAATAAAAATTAATATACAGCGTGACATAGTAACTTTCATACCTTATCTGTTACATAGTATCTTTTAAAAATAATAATCTTTTTTTAAATAATAATTAAATTAATTTTTTAATTTTATCTTTTATTGATTAGCGTAAACATATTTAATATAGTTATGTCAATATTTAAAATTAAGAATAAAAATAAAAACACATATTATCTCTTTATGATATAAAAAAACTAACATTTATTAAAATATATGAAATGATTGAAAATGTTTTACAATGAGAGGAAGTATGTTCCTCATTTTTTTAGTACAAAGTTTTTCTAATTACTTACAAAAATATATGGAGGTATGGTTAAATTATTAAATTTATAAGCGATGAAGGAGATTTTCAATTTTGCTAATATTGAAGTGAAATTTTTTCATAAGAGATTGATATGGTTGTTAATATAATACACTTTATGAAATATTAATTATATTTTTTAACATTATTTTTATTTAAACTCATTAATTATGAAAAAGAGTATAATTTATATTTAAAAATTTTCATTTAAATATAGGTAGAACTGAAAGTGTATATATATATTTTTTAGACAAAATTAATGACTTAATCATCTCTTATTAATTTTGGTGAGGTGGCTAGAAATAAAGATCATATAAGTAGTTAATTAATTTAAATAGTGATAATATATTAATATTTAAAAAAAAACTGAATCAGTACTGACTTGTAATAAAAATCATTTATATCTTTTAATGTCTTACAATAAAGGTGGATAAAATACTCTCTTCCCATCCAAATACAGGAAAAAACTACCAAATTTTTTTCATCTTAAACATAAGAAAATTCTCCCATTTTAAAGTTCATTTAATAAAAATTTCCAATGCTATACGAGGATTTGCATTTAATGGTGCATTTTAATTAAACATTAATAATATGAATATTTTAGGAAAATATATTTGAAAGGGGAGAGGGCATCATGGATAATGGAATCCTAACACAGGTTGGCATCACCCAACACCCATCAACTCTCCTTCCTTTATGGTGCCGCCGACCATACCCCTTTATAACCGCCGCCCCATATTCTTTTTCAATTTCCAACCGACCTCTCCATTGTTTCTTAACTCATTCCTTGTTTTCTTCTAATGCGATGCTTGGTTCTGTTTTCACAACATGTACCCCCCACCCCCTCCTCAAGCTAACTGCGCTCATTTACTTGTTATATTCGCTCTTCACTGATTGGCCCGTTAACATTTCTCCACCAAATTCCTCTCTTTTTATCCTCTTTTTTCACCAACTAAAGGGTTATTTTCGGCATTGCATGAGGCTTCCATTCGTACATTTATCAGTAGACGACTTTTTGGCGTTCGTCGGTTTGTATCACTTATTTGACAAAAGTCGTTCTCTGCCAATAGGAAAATGCGATTGCCGCGTTCGTCCCGTTGGAAAGCTCCTGCCTTTCTCGGCTGGGCCTTTGATTTACTTTGTGTAGATCACTCACCTCCCACACCCTGCTCATCACTTCCTGTTCTTTCAATCGTTCTTGGGTGACTCTTTTTGATTGAGCTCTCTCATTCCCAGCATTAATTCACTTGGCCATAATTTTTTCACCTGACAAGGTATCACGTCTTTTTCTGATCTTACATAATTGAGCTGTGTTTTCCTTTTCTAATATCTTGATTGCCGATTGCTTTGGCATCCAGTAACATATTCTTTTTAAAGAACAAAATTCTATCTAATGGATTAGCTGATCCTGTGTCATAATACTTGCGAGTTTCGATTCTTGAATACGTTTCTTCTGCTTAAACTATCTGCTGCTGATTATATTGGTATTTTTCTATCTCTTTACCTTTGAGCACTTCAAGATTTCCTGGATATTTATTTTGCATCTGGAACGCTATTGATTCATTGCTAATTTAGCATCCGGTTAAAGTCATCCGAATACAAAAAATTTGACTTTGGGGGTATTTAGATTACGATGCTTGATCTTGTTCTAGTACTTTCCCTGCGACACACCCGTTATTATTTTTGTACAACTTCTGATTCTTGGGCAAAACAGCTATCAGTCATCTAATTCTGTTCCCTTTTCCCAGCACTTTTCCTTTTGCCTTGAACGATACCATATCGAGAACATTGGAGTTCGGCCCATTGCAAGCATTCGGTTTCTCCATTTGGAGTCACTTGAATTGACTCAACAATGGCTACCGCGGGAATCTCATCTGCTAATTCACGCAACCTTTCCGCGGGCGTCACTGCAGCCTTGGCTTCAGCCTTGCTTGAATGGTTGCTGATCTCTTTCCTGTTCGTTGATGCTGTCTTTTCCTTCATCATTACGAAATTCGCATGCCACTGCCAATTGCAAATGCCATGCCTGCTGTGCTCGAGGCTTGATCATGTGTTAGGCAAGGAGAGAAAAGGATACTATTGGAACTTGATTTGCAGAGATCATAAGTTGGAGATTTCTACCTTAATTCTTTGTCGTGCACATGACAAGCTAGTTAATGTTCATGGGATGTGTGAAGATTGTCTTTTCTCCTTCGCTACTGTCAATAAATCCAATTCCGAAACTTGCCGGTTACTGCTCGGTAAATTGGGGGAGGGATCTAAGATCCCGTATGACCAGGACCCGTTATTGGATGACCATAAGGTTTCTCTCTCAACCACAAAACAATGTTCTTGTTGTGACGAGCCAAGGGTCTTTCGGGGTAATGATCCAAGGTTGGTATTGACCAAGTCAGTCAGGTCTGAGGCTACAGAATTTGATATTCCATCATCATCAGGTGATATTGGAACCAATTTTCATGAGAAGTGGACGTCAGAACCGCCTGTATCAGTGAGAGCAACTCACCTAAGAATAATTAGTCAGATTGATCCTTTGTCTCATGTCGGGTACACAGAACTGAAGCTCACCTCTGATGGTGAGTCTGAAGTTGCTTTATCTGATGATGATGATGATGTCATAAGCACTCCAATTCGCGAAACACGTGATACGAAGGAAGATATAAATGCTCAATGTGTACGGAGGAAGCCTTGTGTCATTGACTTAGATGAGGATTTGGCCTCAGAAAAACCTATATGCTCAGCTTCTCCGTGTAAACCATCAATAGAATCAGAGCCAGGGATGCATTCAGAATACAAAGATACTCATGGAAGTAAATCTGCAGCAGCAACCACAGTGGAAGCTTCAAAAGAAACCTGTAAGTTATATTTTAGTACCTCTCTTTGTCTACCTTGCAATTCTGCAGAAATAAAAAATATAATGTCATTATCTTAGTATTAGTTGATGAGAAGTTGAAGTTGCTTTGATGAGAAAAGAAGAACCACGTTTTCAATGTTCATAAGTCCATGGTTTCACCTACATGAACGTCACCCTCGTATAAATTTTTGTTTTGACAAAAGGGGAATAATCGACAATAGAGCAATAATAAAAACAAAGAACTTTTTAAGTTTTTAAAACTTGTAGTCAAAGACCTTGTTAGAATTCGTTTTTTCCCCGAGTTCCAATCAGGTCTTTCATGATTTATAATCAGGTCATCCTAAAGTTATTATTTTTCCTTTTAAACTTAAGGCCATTGAATGTAATTTTTCAAAAGAAAACCTTCACTTAAATTGATGGAACTACCCTTTGAATAGGTGACGATTTGACAACTTGCACGGTGGGACTGACATCTGAGCAACGGTCTACCATAGGGGACGAGGAAATCATTAAACCAGACATTAAGCGAGCAACATCTGAAGCAGGTTTTGTGTTATGGGAAAATGGTCAACAATTTCCTAATTTACTGGATCTTGGAGACGCTTATAAACTAGCTGTAAGTAATAGAGGAAGGCAGTTATCTGGTATGCTTGCTGAGCAATGGCTTGGGAAGGATTCTTCAAGAATCAGTGAGGATTTGAAGATATTGTTGTCACAACTATCTGCTGCTCGGGGCACTGACCTATCAGTAAATGATTTGAGTCCTAGATTTTCTGTAAATAGTGATGAAGCTAAGACTTCTGATGCTTCAAACTCTGCTGGAATACAGATACTTCAAAAGAGGGTCTCACTAGAGAGAAATGAGTCTGGTCTCTCCCTGGATGGAAGCATTGTCAGTGAAATTGAAGGTGAAAGTGTCGTTGACAGATTAAAAAGGCAAGTAGATCATGGCAAGAAACTTGTGAGTGCTCTGTATAAAGAGCTGGAGGAAGAAAGAAATGCTTCTGCAGTTGCTGCAAATCAAGCATTAGCCATGATAACAAGGCTGCAGGAAGAAAAAGCGACACTGCATATGGAAGCTTTGCAATGCCTAAGGATGATGGAGGAGCAGTCAGAGTACGAGACAGAAGCCTTGCAAAAAGCCAACAACCTTCTTGCTGAGAAGGAGAGAGAGCTGGAGGACCTGGAAGCAGAGCTTGAGTATTTTAGGAGGAAATATCCTGATGAGTCAATATTAGAGAAGTTGACTCAATCAAGCTCTGATATGAATGTGAAAGATATTGGTTTGGATCATCCAGATTCTTCTCGTGCGGGAAACAATGAAAGCATTCATAATATCTCAGACAAGCTGAAGGGTTAAACATAGCTCTGGAGGAAAAGAATATGGAACCTGCGAAAAATCCACATGCGAAAAATCCACAATTGGAGTTTGATAATGAAAGATTATATATTTTGCAGGAGTTAAAGAAGTTGGAGAAGCAAGTGTATGGCTTCATAAATGACTGCCAACCAACAGACAATAGCATAAATTCTGAATCTCAAGAAAATTGTGGAAAGATTGTCAATAATCAACCAATGCAAGATTCTGTTTCTTCGTCTGAAATACCTCCAGTGTGCGAGGAGAATGGTGAGCTTGAGTATGATGTGATTGGCAGGTTGCGAGTTCTTGAGGCAGACCTGCGTTTGCTTGAGCATACTATCAACATAATGAGAAACAGAGAGGAAGGACTCGAGTTATTGCGAGAAATAGCATATCACCTGCAACAATTGCGTGAGATTGGGATTAGAGAAATAGACCGTCCTGATAGTCCAGGCTTTATTTTATCAGGAAAGTTAGTACAAACTGCCAATATTTAAGCATAATAGCTCTAGTACGGATGTTCCTGATGTTTCACACTTGGGTAAGTTGGGCGATAGCTTGTTTATATTTTTGCAGATGGAAGCAGGAAAGTCAATGCTAGTGCTCTGGGACTAGGAGGGAGGTATATTGTACTATAGTGAACCAGGATTCCGAGACTCATCCCAACTGTACAGTAAAGATAGTTTGTTTCCGCTCAAGACAGTAGTAAATAGGGTCTTGAATTGTATGCAGCGTTTCTTTTTCCTCCGCCTTACATTCAGTACCCTGCCTTTTTGTTGGGGTTCGTTTCATTTTGCATAGAGTAGGCGAGTTTTTCCTTTAGCCCATTTCATTTGCATCGCATTTGAGTTATTGTTCAATGACCAGATCTTGGACTGTAAGAATGTATTTGGTGTCTTGTTGCATCTGTGCTTTTGCCTGTTCAGAAAACTGCGAGTGGACCAACGTTAGTTTTTGTACTTTAATTCTCTTCAATTGTATGCAAGATGTCTCGGTTCTATGGATGTTTCCGTTTAGAGAAGTTTCAGGGCGTTGGCTTCAAGCGTGTGGGGATATGAAATATCGAAATAGAAATAATCATCTTCAATCTTGTTCTGGTTCTGACTTCACGTCGAGTTCGTCATCCCGAAGGATTTAGTGCCTGAAAAAAATGACAGAAATGGGATTTTACTGCACTCATGTGAGTATGTGATCAGCGATACTGTGTGGACGAACCAGACTGATTAAACACAGTATTTTTAAAATTTTAAGGTTAAAAAATGGAATGGAGTGAAATCAAAATAGTCTCAAATCATATTTGAGTCGTGTATTGAGCTCAAAATATTCCTTTTGCTAGATTTAATTTTCATTAGTTAAATTTAGATGTTATTTGCTATTAATTCCACTAATAACAAGCTCATGCTTATGAATGACATGTGTCCTGTTTTTTTAAATACTGCCATTTCATGAAGTTATAAAGGATCAGTTTAAGAAATTAATTTTAATTTATACTCTTATTTTATTGGATATTTATTTTTTAATCCTCACTCTCATTATCTCTATTATTATAATTGTAACTTCCATTATCTTAACTCCCTTATTAATTTCCTCATTTGTTTATCAACTTTTCTCCTTCTTTATTTTTGTAATCCTAACTTCCATTTCACCTTATCTCATTATAAAATTTAAAATTCTTGGATACAAAAATTCCATATCAACTCATCTTTATTCTTAAAATACAGAAAAAGAAACCACAGATAAAAAAAAATAAACTTTATTTAATTATGAAATTTTTGTCTCGTGAATAATTTTTGCGTCTCATGATCTCTATTCTCTAATATTATTACTCCTTTATTTTTGGATTTCAAAATTTGTGATGCATATTATTTTAAAATTATTTACATTTAAATAATTTATTTAATTAGTATAATAGACTTTATCATTTTAATAACTACCCTTTAATACCTATTAATTTAAATATTTTAAATTCTAAATTTATAAAATGTAGATTTAAATGAAAAATTTTTGAATCATGAATAATTTCTGTATCCCATGATCTCTATTATCAAATATCATATCGTATTTTCTTTAATTTTACAATTAGATGTATCATATTTTACAATTAGATGTGTTTAAATTAATTTATTTAATAATTTCATATTCTAATAACTACCCTTGATTTAACTTCCCATAGTGTTTAGGTCCATGTTTTTGCATATTGCTTCCCATGTTAGCCTCCATATGTTATCTTAACTTCCCCATAATCTTTTAACTTGCAAGTTGTGCCTCCCTCAACTATCATGATGATTTTCCCTCCCAACAAGAGCCTCCTCATTGCTCTACTCCATGCTTTCCCGGTCACATTTAGTTGATTGCTTGAATACGAGGAGATTATGCACCAACTCTTGGCTCCTTCACAATGCAATCTTAGGTGACCCAACCAAAAAGTAAACTAATATATGAAATTTGCTATCTTATTGCGAGCACATTGTTAGATATATAAGTCATACATTATTAACTTGTCAAGGGCATATTAAAATTTCTTGATGAAGTTGCGGACATGTGCAACAATCTCCAGTGGCATTTCTATATTATATAGTGTTATTTTAAAATTCTTATTTTATTTATTCTACTTGTAGATTTTTTTCTTTTTCAGTGCATTGATAAAGAGTACTAAGAATTTATTTTCTTTCATATCTATGTATTGCAGGAAGATGTGCCTCTAATGGTAGAAAGAGACCTTGACACCTATAGATTCCTTTTTTTTTTTTTTGGCATCAATGATGCAATTCTTTTACGAACTGACAATCATTATGTTAAAAAAACATATAAATTCTTTTTTAACATATATTTATCTTACATTTCACGTATTCTTTTTCTCCTATTTATTTGTTGATTATCTCTTGAGTTTTTTTTATCACTTTCTGTCTATATGATATATGCACTATTTTATTTTAATTTGTAACTATTATCACATTTGGTGGGCATAAAAAATTGCTTGCAAATCTTATCTACAGGATTTGGTATCATAATTTAACTTGCTTTTAAATTATTGGGGCTGTCACTCTTTTCTTTCTTTTCCTTTTTTTTTAAGATTTTCTTTTTAATTAAGTTTTGTTGCATTGACACTTTTAGTTGAAGACAATTCTTAATTATTAGTTAGTATTGAATTTTTCACATTTTATGATTAAGATAAATGACTGTATTATCTGCCAAAACAAAATGTTAAATTTTTTCAGATTTATATAAACCTTTATACATGGGTGGTAATGATTGATAAAATATTTTTGTTATATTTTAGTTTTATTCTATGCCCTTTAGTAAATTATATTTGTGTTCTTTAATTTAATTATATAGAAATTACATCTTCAATTTTTTTAATCTTAATTTCCCTTTTCCCTTATTCCTCACCCATTATCCCTACCACTCTCTTATCATCTTAACTCCCAATCATCTTATTCTTATTTTTAAAAGTTAAAAATTGACTTGGACAATGGATATTTGATAGTTGCATGATTATAGGAAGAAGGGGTTAAGTTACAAAAAGTTCACTTTCTATGACACTATGATTTAGGGTTGAGGCCTTTAATTAATTTTTTAAAAAATATTAAATTATATTTTATTATTCCACACGTTAGTGATAATAAATTGTTTATGACTTATGCTAAAATATACACGGGATACTTACTAGTATAATATAACTTACGAATATACCGATAATTCAGCAGAAAGCTTACGAATGATACGTGTATGTACCTTTTCAGGAATTACATAAAATTAAAATTTATCACTTAGTGAGTTAGTGTATGTACTTATGTTTTGAAAAATGTTCTATTTTTTAACATTAAAGAAAGGCTTTGCAGTTTTAGAGGTTTGGCTTCCCTGTCATGTTCAAATTTATAAAATGTCCAAATGTAATGTATTGGGGAGGGGGAAATTACTGTAAAAAATAAAAATATAGAAAATAGACTTTTAATGTTATAACTATACTTGAGCACAAAATGGATTTGGCAGGCCCACTATGGCCTCTACCGTAGACCCGTTCAAGCCTAAATGAAAGAAGGAACGCAGACGACTCTTTCAAACCGAGACTCCAAATAAAATACATGTTACCTCGTTTCCAGTCCAAAAGGGAAATTGCCGAGTCTTTGATTTAGACTATGCTCTACTCTTGCTTTAAACTCCGAAACGCGGCTTTTGATCTACTCGGACGTTCAACAACCCTCACCTTACCCGTTCATACGCATACACCATGGTACGAACATCCATCTATAAATTCCTCAACCCTATTCTCTCTCCCTTCATTATCATTCCCCCATTTACAGATATTATAGTTCTTTCTTCTCCTGGCACACTTCACAGATACCAATTCTTCTCAAAAACCTCGGCCAAATGGGTTGCTGCACAAAGATATTTGCAGTGCTGGCAACAATCATGATATTGAGCCTGCAGCAAATAATGGCGGCAAGGCCGTTGGAAGGGGAGCTATGGTTACAGAAGAACCTAGTGATTCAATCACTTCGGCGAGGCCCCGTGGAAGGTCCTCACAGAAACCCTTGCTCCACCATCCCCGGCCGTAGTCGCGGGAGGTGCGCTTTTCAGATCAATGTCGACGCCGGCCACGTTGCTTATGCTCAACCTCCGCCCGCATTTCCAGATCAACCTGTCAACTTCGGTGCAGCTTCCATGCTTTATAACGACACCCTCCACCAGAACTCACCGCCTTCCTCGGATTAAGCCTCTCACATACATACTTATCTATTCAAACTGTACATAGATATATATACATCTTTTCACTTTTCAGGCCGTGTTAGCGTTTTTCCCCCTCCATTCTCGGGGTTGCTTGAAGGATTCATTTCCCTGTTCATCCACAACGAAATAAGTTCATTCTTTTATTCATTTAAGGATTTGACTCTTTGGATTCTCTCTGTTTGATCGAGTTTCTTTTCTGGTTGAGGGCTGTATGAGATGTTATTGTATTTCATTCTTTAATCTACCTTGATTGACATTGATGATATTGATGGAAACAAAACATGGATGATATTAAGATTTCGAGTTCTTATAAATTCTACACTTGATCTTAGCCAAAAGGCCGAGAAATAATTACTGCAGTAATGTAATGATACTTTTTTCCTGTGAGAAATAATTATACTTTTTATTCGATCACACAAATGTTTAAATAAACTAAATTAAACGCTTCTTCTTTTTAAATCACGGGAGAAGCTAGATATTGAAAGAACTGTGAATGCCTGGGAAAAAGTCAAAGTCAAACTCGTATACATCTTAATTATACGTCCGTATCCAAGAAAAGTAGTGTCACTTTATACACTTTAAAATAAATAATATTAGATTAGTTTTAAAAAATATTGGGGGAGACAAATATTAAAACTCTTCCATTGTTGGGAGTCAAAATTTGCGGGCAATACAATTGATACTTGTAAACGAAGTAAACAATTGACGTCGGATTTAACAAATCAAGTTTAAGATGGAGAGAGGCGATCGATGACTTTTACACTGCGAACGTCAAATTTGCACGCGTTGAATGTCATGTACTAGTTTCGGAACTCTCGGCCATGCGATAATTGTCTGTGATTTGTGGAGAGAGACCGATTCAATATGTCAAACTACTGTTCTCGTCAATTATATTTTTTTAAAAAATTAAAGTCAAACCATCGTAAAAAGCTAAACCAGCAAGCTCCAACTGCTTCAACTTTATATGATACCTTTTTATTTCGTTTTTGCCCTCAGGGTCAAGAACACTTCATTTGAATTCTGAACAACAACTCTCTTATGATCCCGAACCAAATTAACGCCTTCTCAACATATGTTTCTTTTTTGGTCTGATTAGTCGACGGGTGCCTTTTTTGGATCACCGTCGATATATAATTTTGACAAATGACACCGCGATAAGCGTTTCTTTAAAAAACAAAACAAAATATCATTTTTAATTACCGGAAGAAAAACGCGTGCGTGCGTGGGTATCAACACAGATCCGATATATTTATTATATAGACGCGAATGAGAAATGGAGACTTCAGAATATTTAAAAAAAAAGTGGGATCCATGGGATGCCCTGTGTAGTGTAATCGTCATTAGATTCATATATAAGGTCTTGGCATTGAACGTAAAAAGGAAAACCCAATCCGCTTAACATTCTGTTCGTGACAGATCAGATTCGACTTACCAGCAAGAAGTGATTTTGCTTCTCCTTCTTCTTCCTCTTCCTCCTCAAAACTTTTTCGGGTGAGATGTTTTAACCAGTTCGATGCGAAAGAAGGAGAAAACATTTGTATGAAGATTAAGGAGCCCGTAAGCCATGTACTGTGGAAGAAATGAGTGTGGAAGTTATGCACCAGAGGAAAAGGAAGTGTTGTGGAGCCCGGTTTCGGCGCTCATCGGATATTGTTGAGATTCACAATTTTTATTTTATTATTTAATTATTAAAATAAAAATTATAAAAAATTAATAAATATATTTTATCGCTAATATGTATGATATATATTTAATCTTGATGGCTTAATTCACTATTAAAAGCCTTTAGAATTTTATCAATTAATTATCCATAATTACTCTAAAGTTTGAATAGTTCGATTTTAAAATCTTTGACTTGCAACTTTTTTTAATTTTTTAAGTATTAGTTTAAAAATTATCTTTATTTTTAATATTACATTTACTAAAATAAAAAATTCTAATTTTTTAAAATTAATGCTAAATCTAAACTATTCAACATACATATAAATGATCAATTCATAGCAAATTTAAATCTGAACATCCATGTTATTCGTTATATAACGAGTACCTAAACCAATTCCAAATGCCGAGCTAAGTGCACGGAGAAGGATGGAGGGGACATGGAAGAAAAGCCCCTTGTATTGTCCCGTCTCTTTTATTTTAGGTTCAAATATATATATATATTTTCTTTCAAAGAGTGTCGGATACTTTATATTAATAAGTATGAGATTTTCCCTTCTAAATCATTTTTTGGGAGAGCCAAAATCACCTTTCATTAAAGGATTTTTAAAGGAGGAGAATTTTGCTCAACTAAAAAATAATTTAGAAGAAAAAAATCTTATTTATTAATACAAGGTGCCCTACGCTTTTAAAAGGTAAGCAAAAGAGCAAAAATACACTCTAACATAAAAATAAATATTAGTAACTATTTTAATTTAAGCAATAACCAAAATGAAATAAGCAATTATAATTTTTCCTGTGCAAAATTCTAGTCATTTATAGAAAAAATATAGTTATTATTTAAATTAAAGTAATTATGAATATTTACAACATTTGAATTTTAATAAATAAAAAATTTGTATAAAAAAAGTTGTAATTAGTTGTTTTATTATTATCACTGCCAAAAGAAAAACAGTTACTATTGCTAAAATTAAAATAGTCAGTAGGATTTATTTTTATTTTAAATTGAGAGTATTTTAATTATTTTATAAAAAATAATTAATGCTTGAAAGGTCCACAGGGACTTGCATATTTTAGTTATTTTCACATTTTATGAAATTTTATTATCATTTGCATATTTTAAAAGGTTAAAATATTTTTTTTCCTATAATCTCCTTCAAGTAGTGTTAGATACTTTATATTTGTAAGCGAGAAATTCTTTTTCCAAAACTACTTTGTAGAGGAGCAAAAATTCCATCCATTAAAGGATCAATGATAGGGATTTCTGCTCATTTCAAAATAATTTATGAAAAAAAATGCCCCACTTACTAGTAAAGAATGCTTAACATTTCAAAAAAAAAATTACAAGAACAAAAATATACTTTTATCATTTTTTATTTATTGATTAGCCGATATCAATGTTTTCAGACCTGAATTGGTTAGGGGTGGTCATATGGAGAAAAAAGTAATTTGATTCAATCATTTAGCTTGTTTTAGCAATTGCCTTTAATTGACCTACTTTGACTTGAGCATTCTTTAACGACACGTGAAAGTTCAATTTAAACTGTTTTAACTTGTTTTTTATTTTAATACTATTTTTATTTAATTATTATTTTTTAATTTTATTTATAAATTACATTTTAAAAAATCTGTTTGGTACCATTTATTAGTAACGGCACAGCTTTTCATATAATAATTAAAAGGTATGTTTAAAATTACATTTTATGAGAGAAAAAAAATAATACGACATAATTTTTAAATTATTATATAAAAATATATTTAAAATTTTACATATTTTTATTTTTTATATTTTTTTATAAAAAACACCGAAGGAGTATGTTATTTTGATTATCTATTCAGACGGATTTGAATTATGAGAATTGCAACAGGCTAACTTTCTGGTTTATTCGCTCATCCAGTCTTTAAAACATTGGCGAATCGACAATGCGCATGCCTCACGTCTCATCACCCTGACAGGCCGACAACAGACGAAAACGTGAATCAAACCCTAACCCTGTCCTAGAAGATGCTAACCATAATTGGTCTCACATATGTCAGGATTCACTGTGATATATTAATCGTTTTTCTTCTATAATTAATTGATCGTGCCGAGCCGTCACAGCATTGCTCCTGAAAGCCACCCAACATTCACAAAATCCAGATCATATCATGTACCTCTAAGTTCGACATCACAAAGACATGCTCTCCCAAGCCGCGAAGGGTAATTGATTAAACTGGGACGAGTTTGGAAAAGAACACCTTTGTCTATGTTATAATGCGTGTGGACACCTCATGGAATGTCGGATAACTGAGTGCGTTGTCGCGAGAAACAAATTGATATATTCAAATGTAATTAACAAATCTTTAAAGAAGAGCTGTCGTATAAAAGCATTCATTCATTCCATTAATACAAAATCAAATGTGAAGTATGCATGTCGCCTGGACGTCTAGGCAGATGAAACTTTCAGAAATTCTAACACCGACCGCTGAATTATTATAACGTACATGTTCTATCAAAATAAGACAAAGTGGTCTATACATTAAAATTACTTGTCCATGCATCGTTACGTTGTTTCTCTTAACAAGCTAAGAGACCACTCCAAGTACACGCTATTCACATGGCAGATATAACTGATATTTTGATTTGAACTAGATTTGTTGGACTGACCAAGTAATTATTTATACAGTTTTAAAGATATTTTTGTCAAGAACGATAATTTAATGAACGGATCGGCGCTGAAGTGTCAGTTCTCTAAGAGATTGCAAGTTGTTTTATGCCACGTAGCGATTGTAGCGGAAGTATGCTATACAGCAATTTGGCACCAAAAAATAAAGAAAAAAAGAAAAAATTAAAGAAAGAAAGAAAGAAAGAGGGATGGTGATGTGGTGTGGCTGCAGGAATTGAGCTACGCACGGACTTCCTTCGTCTCAATAAAAGATACTCTCTATATTTAAAAATATAAAATATTTTTAGTTAAATCTCACCTCTTAATAAAATAATTACTTACTCTTTAATTAATCATATTTTTTTATATTTATTTTTATTAAACATCTTACAATAAATATAAATTCATTATTAATAAAGATACTTTTGAAAAAAAGACAATAATTACACTTTAAAATATTAAAAATGTCTTATATTTTTTAAAATTTAACTTTTTAAAAAATACCTTACATTTTTAAATGAAGAGAGTAGTGATTTAATTAAAAGTATAACATTATTTTAATTTTAACTCTGATTATTATAAATAAAAAATAAATTTTTTAAAAATAAATAAATGAGAGTACCTATTTTTTTCTCTTTTCAATTTAATAAGAGTATAATAATTTATTTATTAAAACATATGCTAACAATCTTTTATATTTAATGACAAAAAACATTATAAAAATTTTTTTATATATAGGGCCGAAAGGAGTACCTCTTTAATTTTATTTATAAATTATTTTTCATATATTTTATTAAAATTAAAAAATTTTAAAATTTATTAACCCTTTTCTTAAAATTTAATAAATTCTTAATTTTTTTCCTATTAAATACTCTCTTTATTAAAAAATATAAGGTATTTTTAATTGAATCTTACCCCCTAATAAAGGAGTTACTTATCTTTAAATTAACTTTATTTTTTCATATTTATCCTTATTTAATAAGGTATTTCACCCTTAAAAAAATTCCCTCTATTTATATTTGTAGGAAAAAAAATGCATCACACACGTTAAGAAGATTGATTAACTATATTAATTATGTCTACAAATAAAAAAAAAATAAACTACAATACCCTTTATTAATTGTGTTATTCAAGCCGTCTTAATTGTTTCTTATGACTATTAATGATAAAATCATGAGAGGTAATTTAAAAAATTTGTAAAAAATGCCTATTAAAAAATATAATTTTTCTTATATAAAAAAATAAATTAAAATTGATTTTTAAAAAAAATGGGAATGAATCTTTCAAAAATAAGGTAATAATTATATTTTAAAAAATTAAAAATATTTTATATTTTTTAACATTTAAATTTTTAAAAAATACCTTTTATTTTTAAATAAACAGAATATATATATTAATAACATATTTGTTCTCTTCAACACTTTTGGGTAAAACAAAAAAATTATATTAAAAATTTAATAAGGTACTCCTCCTATTCTTTTTATAAATCATTTCCACCAATCTCATCAATACCAATATAAAAAAATATAAAAAATAAAAATGTGTAAAATTTGAAATATGACTCTATATAATAAATTTAAAAAATAATATCATATTACTTTTTTTTCATAAAAAGTAATTTTGACAATATTTTTCAAACATTATTTAAAAAACTATACCCCTTTTATTAAAAAATATAATATATTTTTAACGAAATCTCACTCCTTAGTAAAATAATTACTTACTTTTCAACTAACCTTATCTTTCTATACTTATCTTTATTAAATACCCTATAAGTAATATAAAATTATTATTAATAGAGATACTTTAAAAAAATAATAATTATATCTTAAAAAATTTAAAATATTTTATATTTTTAAATATTTAATATTTTAAAAAATATTTTATATTTTTAAATTGGAGAAAGTATCATAATTTACAAATGAAATTAAACGGAGCTATTTAAGGTGTGCATTGTAAATGGGACAGGAGGGAGCACGTCTTATAAAATTAGAAAGAATTTTTTTTCTAGGTTTGTACAACATAAACTGACATAATAGTTGCTCTGATTTGACTCCACGTCAGCTTTTACTGCGGTTTCATGTCTTACAGGTGACCCCATGCGTGGTTTTGTGGAGGGTAAGTTTGATACCTGGTCATGCTCGGCCTTCCACTACTTAGAGAGTAGAGACTCATACTGTATTTTCACAGAGTTCTCCTCTGTTCCATCTATCAATCAGGTAACATGTGACGTGCCATCCTCGCGCAAGAGTGAAGAGACACGAGAGGAAGCCTACGCAAGCATCTACTCCGCTTCTATATATTAATCACTCTTTAAAAATATAATTTAGCTCATTTTATGAGTCATTAATTAATGTAATTGCTTTATTTTAAATTAAATTTTTTAAATTATCTTTAAAAAATAAGAAATAAAAAAATAAAAAATAATATTATATTATATTATATATTTTTTATTTAAAAATTATATTTAAAATTTTACTTACTTTTATTTTTTATATTTTTATTATATTAATATTGATAAAATTAATAAAAATAATTTATAAATAAAATTAAAGGAGCATTATGTATGAAATAAGATTAAAGGAGCATGATGTATGAATAGAACTAGGCAGAGCATAGGCCTTGTTAATTTCATTTTGGCATCGCTTTTTTATTCTGTAATCAATCAATCAGTATGCTCATCAAAATTATTGACCACATTACAGTCCGTCAACAAAAATTCTCGAGCCTTGGATGATATTTCTTGCCGTGAGGAAAGGATCAGATTGTTGCAGATTAAAGCTAGCAGAGCTATAGGGTATATGAAGACTGTTGTATCCTCCCTCCGATCTCATTAAACACCTTTTAAAAGGCACATTTAATATCATTTACCCTCTTTATTTAAAAATATAAAATATTTTTTAAAAAATTAAAGATTAAAAAATATAAAATATTTTTAATTTTTGAATGATTTGGATTCTATGCCTGGAACAAATCCACACACCCAATGCATGGCAACACGTGGAAAATTTATAAGTGTGTGATTAAGTTAACGGTCGGAGGCATATGCACATGAGAGGGAGTAGGCGCTCTGTTTTTCACTCATTGTCATTTATGATGAGCTTGGAAGATCTGATTCGACAACAAATCAACATTTGGATCTCACTTCCTATTTTTTAAATTTTTGAGAGATTCCACGAGAATGAGAAAGCTGATTTTGATTCCGGATCTATTAATGAGCATGCTTTTAAATTTTTTAATTTTAAATTGCAACCTACATAGCCTCTACTTATATAAACTTTACAGAATATGGTGCATTTTAAAAATTATATTATAATTCACAATACTTAATTTCTCATTATCTTTACCACAATCTAAGAAATAAGGCTCATTATTGAACAACCTAAAAATAATTTCAAAATTTCTGAGAGATAAAAATTACAAGGGAGTGGAAAGAGTTCCCTAATAATAACACTTTAGAATTGAAGCATGGATCCAAAACTGAAACCATGCTATTAACTGCTTCACTTTAGATTAATCGCTTCATCTTCATCATCCTGATTAAGGGTGATTCCATAAAGAAGAAAATAAGTACCAATACGTGAAAATATCCACCAATGACCTCTCATGTGCGTTTACTTGTAACCGTTAATTCGATTTTATGCTTAAAAATTTGCCGCATGTTGCCATGCATTGGGTGCGTGGATGTGCTCTAGGCATGGAATCTAAGTCTTCTTTTAGATGTAATTATTATTATTTTTTAAAATTATTTTTAATGATAACTTTATATTTATTATAGGGTGTTAATAGGAGTAAATATAAAAATATAGGGTTAGTTAAAAAGTAAGTAATTATTTTATTGAATGAGATTTGATTAAAATTTTTTATATTTTTAAACGGATGAGTTTCAGTTATGATATAATTTTTTAAATAATATTTAAAAAATATTTTTAAAATTATCCTATGAAAAAAATAATAATATAATATTACTTTTTGAATTTTTTATACAAAAACGTATCTAGAATTTTATACACTTTTATTCATTATATTTTTTTATATTGATATTGCTGAAGTTAATAAAAATAATTTATAAAAAAGATTGGAGAGGTAAATAAAAAGTTACAGATTCAAGGCCATCTCAAGCGGTTAACTAATTATTGCAATAATAATTTTCTTTTATCAAATTTTATGCATAATCAGAAGATACACGTACCTATGCATGCCTGCAAATATGTTAATAACGAGTTTGAACGTAAAAGTATTTTTAAACGAAAAGGATGAGTAACTAACAATTGATAATTAAAACAATTCGAAATAGTTTATAAGTTATATTTGCAAGGAGGCAGTCCCATCCATATTCCGGCGACCTTACTGGATATTTACCTTTTTAAAACTGAACTCCAATTGAAACCTAAAATGATGTGGACACGTGCACACAACTTCCCAAGATGCGGTGTGCTTTGGTCTGTATCAACAATCAACAAGTACCTAATAATATTTGTACCAAAAAGAACTAGAAGCCAATATTTAAAGAACATATATTTTAATAAAAAAATACAACGCTACATAAGCATATTCTTAAAAATATTTGCAGTAATTATACTCTCACATAAATACTTTTTAGTTATTGAAGAATAAATATAAAAAAAATAATATTTAGGGTGTGTTTGAATTTTAATTGAAAAAAATTGATTATTAGAATGTGATGGTGTTTGGATAAAATTTCAAGAATTGATTATGATATTAAGTTTTTAAAATGAAACAAATTTCAGCTTATTTTAAATGGAGTTTTAAAAATCAAATGAGTTTAAAAAATTGAATGTTTGAATAAAATTTTTTAAAATTATATTTTAAATTTTAAATTAATTTTAAAAAATATTCCAACAGGTCCTTACTTATTGAAGGTACATCGTTTTGAAAAATAACGCAGCTGACTTCTAGGAATAACATCCACGCTACATATGGTGGAGAAGCAGCAACGTCGAAATTTTGAACAATATACTCGCACACACGCGCACACTTTTTTCATTCCCCCGCCGGAAAACCATCATGGTGGTAAGCTTGGAAAAAATAGAGGAGTACAAGAAAGAAGAAACACGGTGAAAGGATAAGCACGGCTGTGGGGCACTTGTGCAGGGGAGCGAGCAATGGGGCTGGGGAACGCGTGATGGGTGCGCGCGTTGCAGCGAACACAAGCCTCGGAATCTCTGACACCGGTCCAGCGTCAGCTTAATCAGCTCCTCATACCAAAGCGGCCCGACACCACTAACACCTCCCGCCCTGTTGTCATGTTCACGCCACCGTAACATTCAAAAAAACCCCCCTCATACGTACAACCCAAATAATGTCATTTTCCCCCATTATTCTGCCAAACAACTTTATGTCGTTTTTTTAAGAATATTTAAATTCATGATTTTATCTTTAAATAAAAATATTTGGAATCAGATTACGTTGCTGCGGAGAAGAAATTGTGCTATGATTTATAACATTTTAAAGCGACGATTTACATATAAAAGGTGAGCAATATAAGTTATATGTTACATTGAGAAAAGGCCTTGAGATTTTGATTCTCCCAGCCTGCTCTGTCTCACATCTATCACGTGACCTACTTTTTAGATGGAGAGGAGCACGCAGTGGAAACATGACTATTCCGGAACGGCCAAAACAAATAAACACGAAAATGAAAAAAAAAAAAAAAACTGCTCTCTCTCTCTCTCTCTCTCTCTCTAATTTGTAGTATCTTCCTCTGAGCGGCAGTAACATTGTGAGGGGAGGGAAATGTGGGAACAGAGAAAAGCAGAAGCTTTTGTTTCTCTTTGCAGTCGCAACTCTTGAGAGGTGTGTTTCCTGCTCTGCTCTAGTTCGGAGAGTTAATCAGATAGAGAGCGGGGCTTATACTTGTATAAATATAATTTGTGTGAGAAATGCAGCAGCACCTGATGCAGATGCAACCCATGATGGCGTCCTACTACCCCAACAACGTCACCACTGATCACATTCAACAGGTTTTCTCTTCATCTCCTTCTGCAGCTCCATGCCTTTCTTTCTCCGCACCCTCTATCATACCATAATTTTCGCTTCTTTTATTCTTTTATTCGTCTTGGTTTGGATGTTACTTGTATTGAAACCGACCGGCATCCTTTTGTCTTTACCACCATTACTTGTGGGTCTTCCCTGCGCCACAACCCGCACCTAGTACCGTTTCAAGGCTTTCGCGTTTCTGGACTCTCTTCTCTTCCCTGATTCCCTTTATTCTGCTCCTTCTTTGTCACTTTCTGCTACTAGTTACGTAATTGTTGGTGGTGTAGATGTAGAGTCTATGGTGTTTGCGTCTAATCTGCTACCCTGGAGTGGCTGTTCTTTGCTTCTTCTTTTTTCTCCTCTTGGCAGTGCGTGGATGATCTGACTCTGCTAGACCGCAGGAATGATAGTTCTTGCCTTTATAACATCAACTTTTGGTTTGCCCTCTTGAATGACCTTTTCACTGCCCAAGTTTCATGCTTCAATTGATCACACAGGAACCGAGTCTTTAACACTCTAGATTGGTTGGTATAGGCTTTAGCCGACTTCGTCTCATAATTTGAGATTTGAGCTGTTCCGGTTAACACTACTTTGGGTGCGGCGTTCTGCCCGTTTGCTATATGCCTATATATGCTTCCTTATACTCCACGACGCATATAACCTTTTCTTTCTATTTGTTGGAATGGAAGCAGTACCTGGACGAAAACAAGTCCTTGATTCTGAAGATTGTTGAGAGCCAGAACTCCGGGAAGTTGAGCGAGTGTGCGGAGTAAGGATCTTGCCCAATCCTGATGTCAGCAGAATAGAATTAAAATGTTTCATGATTTGAATGGAAGCATGCGTGTTTTGTTTTTAGGAACCAAGCAAGGCTTCAGCGAAACCTCATGTACCTGGCTGCAATAGCGGATTCTCAGCCCCAACCACTTGCCATGCCTGGTCAGGTAAAATACTAATACTAATAGATTGCAACAGCCAGGCAGCAAGTAACAACCTGTGTCAAATGCACGCCCGAGTTAGGTACATGTGTTTATTTAATGAATGAATACGGTGCAGTATTCTGGTAGCGGGATTGCTCAACAAGGAGCACAGGACCTTCAGGGTCAACAGATGACACAGCAGCAACTTATGGCTGCACGCTCTTCACTTTTGTACGCTCAACAGCCTTTCTCGCCACTTCCACAGCACCAACCCTTCCACACTCAGCTAGGAATCAGTTCCGGTGCTTCAGCTCCACCGCCTCCATTTCACTTGCTCAACACTGAACCCGCTCACGTGGGACCCGGCTTCCCTGACTTTGGTGAAGCAAGAAACCGGGCTAAGCAAGAAACCGGGAGCTCAGCCGAAGCCGGTGGGGGAAGCTCCGGTGAAGCCCTCTACCTCAAACCTGCTGATGATTGAACAACGGAGTTAGCTGCTAGGGGGGATGCCTGTCTGTCTCAGGATACGGCTGATCATCGGACCTCGCTTGATGCGTCTTCTTCGTGGTGTAAATTTGGGTCCTCTAAGCATAAGCTTCTATAATTTCCCTCCTGTCTTGCGATAGTGTTTTTTTTCCCCCTGACCTAGTCCTGCCCGTTGAGATGAGATCTTTGGTCTCACAAAAATGGAGTGTTTAGAACATGGTGGTTCGATTTTTAAAAGAAGTTATCGAACATCTTTAGATTGATGTAGAGAAAATTACGCTAATGGGCTGAGAAGATGCAGAGCATTTGAGAAACTTTCCAAGGAGCAGACACTGGAAGATCTTGCAAACACGCATACGATAATTAGTGGCAAAGACCATGCAGTCGCATTGAAGGATTAAGACTTCAAAACTAAGATTCCAAAGTGTTAAATTACTTTCCCTTTTTGGGCCTCTAGTGAAATGAATTACCTACTACTACTACTATTATTATTATTATTAGTATTATTATTGTGGTCAAGGCAAATTACCTCTTTATGCTATGTTTGACCTTTTTGTAAAGGAGAAATTTTTTGATGGATTTGAAAAATCACATAATTTATGGTTTCTAATATAAAATTGCATCAATGAGATAAAATAAAATTTTATATGTTTCTTCTTTTATTTCAAATTATGTGACATTTTTAAATGAATTTGTTCGTCTTAGATGAAACATTTTGAGTAGGTTAAAATTAATTTTAATATTACTCTTTTTTTTTTATAATTAATTTATATTTTTTAATATATTAAATAATAAATATTTTTAAAATTTTATATTTTTATTTAAAAAAGAAAAGATTGTTAAGTATATTTAATAAAATTTATTAATATATAAAATTTTATTTAAAAATATTTTATAATAATTTGGGACGGAAGGAGTATTATTTTTAATAATTTTATTTTTATAACAGAATATTTATTTATTTATTTATTTTGCTTTTTATTATCATTAATATTATGATCAATTCATATTTAATATTCAACTTAACGCTATATTTTTATCAGATGGATCATATATGACGGCGTGCAGGTTCATCCATTTTAGTGAAAATCTATATCATTAAAATTTCTCAACTTGTAATTCTAATTCATTCACCCTTAAAACCATCCGCACTAGTTTTCCAGGATTGCCTTGAAAAACTAGAGCCCGTCAAACTTCAAAGCACCTCAATCTCGTCCTTTTCCTAGGTTGAACCAAATCCACCTCCACGTACCCTCCCCACACTTCAAATTCCCAATCACCATCTCCAACTCATGATTTTCACAACTTTTATTGATCCGTATGTGACAAAACAGTTATATAAGAGACGTTTAGGTGTGAGAAGACTTGCAATAATTAAAAAAAAACAAATTTTAAATAAAAGAATCTATGCACTCAAGTTTAAAGTTGAGATAAAATACAGTGCGATAATGAATAAAAACGTGTCTACCATAAAAGTGTGTGGAATCGAAATCAAGTGAAGCCAAATACAACCAAAATACCCGCTAGTGTGACAGAAAGTTATTTTCGTGAAACCCAGGGTAATTTGCTAATTCCAAGTTTGGCATCAGGTTGTTTGGTTCTATTAATATTCAGGAAAATGACAGAGATCCCAAAATACCAATTAATTCAACTTAGATTTGAGAGCTGAACTTATAACTGATTTTTTAAATTTTAACATGATTGAAGAATAAATAAATTTATTTTACTTATTAAAATTTGGAACACAAGTTACAAATTTGTCACAATGAGTTGCAACATTGAGAATTAAGCTTTTAAATTTATAGAGTTTGATACTTGGGACTTGAGACTTATTTGTCATTTTTCCTTCATAATTTCAATTGCCAGTCTTCAATAATAAATAGTTAAATGCTGTCGTTTCATCCTCCTACCTCATTCTCATTCGGTGTAAGTTTTCCTTAGATGTCATGTATTTCATCTTCGTATAAATTTTTAATAACAATTTATGGATTTGTAACGATATTTACTAAGATACTTGATGCATACATTGCTTATGATTGGTGTCCACATTAAAGAGAAATAAATATAAAAATTTATTGTGTCTCTAATAAAATTACTTAAATTATTTAATAAATAAAGAATATATATAAAATTTATTGTGTCTCTAATTAAATTAGTTAAATTATTTTAATAAAGTAAACTACTCTTAAATTTATTTAATATAAAAATTTTAACTTGACATAAGAGTCATTTCACTGGGGACCAGCAAAAAAAAAAAAGAAAGAGAAAGAAAAATGTGGAAAAAAAAGAACGGAAGAATGGTATCACTATCAGAATTCGGAACTACAAAATGAATATATATATATATATATATATATTATATATATATATATATATATATATTTTTGGGGGGAGAGGGGGGTGTGGGGTTTCCCTTGCATTTAAGACGCCTATAGTTTTCTATGCTGCTTAGCCTGGATTGGATGACACTGACACATGCAATAATTTTTCCAGGGGTACGGAACTTCGGTGCTTGTAAATATGATTTTCTCTATTAGTAAATTAAAGGAAGAATGACATTAAGGATCTTAAAAAATAAAAATTTTATATTTAAAATTTAATACATTTTGAAATTATTTTAAGAGCTTAAAGGTTTTATTTGTAATTATATTTTTTGATGAAATGACCAATTTATCTCTCTCATAACCTGTTGAAGGAAAATTTCTTTTTCTTTCTCTGTTCTTCCTCTTTCAATACTGATGCAATAATTAAATTTGTTTTACTTCCCATCATACTTCTCTATTCCCTCTCTTCGTCTTCCTCCTCCTTCTTTCTTTCTTTCTCTCATTTGCAGCTTTTTCGTTTAATAGATATGAGTGAGCGATCCACTTTTATCCAGATGAGTATGGAGAAGATGATCAGGCATTCATTCGATTACATTCCTCTCACGCTAACCAGCTTCTTGAAACGATCCCCATAGTGTGAAAAGAATGGATCAAGTGTTGCATCTATCATTATCAGTTTTATTTTCTCAAAAAAGGATATAGAGAGAGTTTGAGTCATATTAATTTTATCTAATTATAATGTACGCGTTCATGTTCATTTAATGAAAATAAGTTATTATTTATGAACTTTTTGTTGTTTCTGATACATATTTTTTTGAAACTGATATAAATGTTCTGGTGCAGATGTTGTTTATGAACTTTATGTTGTTATTTATGGAGTTTACATTGTGTAAACTTTACAATTAACTTGTGCGAATATTTATGTGTATCATATTGACAAACCTTGTATTGTAAATATATGAACATTGTGTTGTTAGTGAATGGATACTTTCATGTTATATACGGATCTTTTGTTCTTCATAAACTTGAGAAATTTTTTCAAATGTTCAGTTTAATCACACAAATCATGTGAAATAGATGGACATTGTGGTGTTAATAAATGGCCCTTATCATGTTATATACAGATTTTCTATTGTTCATAAACTTGAGAAACTTTTTGTTAAGCCTAGCCAACTGATAAAATGGACACATATGGACTTTCAGTTTAGAATATATGAAGATTGTGTTGTGCATGGTGGATATTGTGTTGTGCATTGTTTGCTTACTTGTGTATTTTGTCAAGCCTAACCTACTGATAAAGTAGAATCTTATGGACTTTTAATTGAAAATAAATGAATCTTATATTGTGCATAATGAATATTATGTTATGCATTATTTATCTATTTGTGCATTTTGTTAAGTCTAGCCTACTGATAAAGTAGAATCGTATGGACTTTTAGTTGATAATATATGAACATTAAGTTATGCATAGTGGATATTGTATTGTGTATTATTTGCATACTTTTACATTTTGTCAAGCCTAGCCTACTGATAAAGTAGAATCTTATAGACTTTTAGTTGAGAATAAATGAACCTTATATTGTGTATAGTGGATATTATGTTATGCATTATTTACCTATTTATACATTTTGTTAAGTCTAGCCTACTGATAAAGTAGAATCGTATGGACTTTTAGTTGAGAATATATGAATCTTAAGTTGTGCATGGTGGATATTGTGTTGTGCATTGTTTGTTTACTTCTGCATTTTGTTAAGTCTAGCCTACTGATAAAGTAGAATCTTATGGACTTTTAGTTGAGAATAAATGAACCTTATATTGTGTATAATACATATTGTGTTATGCATTGTTTGCCTATTTGTGCATTTTGTTAAGCTTAGCCTACTGATAAAGTAGAATCATATGGACTTTTAGTTGAGAATATATGAACCTTATGTTGTGTATAGTGGATATTGTGTTGTGCATTATTTGCTTACTTGTGCATTTTGTTAAACCTAGCTTACTGATAAAGTATAATCTTATAGACTTTTAGTTGAAAATAAATGAACCTTATATTGGGTATAGAAAATATTGTGTTATACATTGTTTTTCTATTTGTGCATTTTTTAAGCCTAGCCTACTGATAAAGTAAAATCATATGAACTTTTAGTTGAAAATATATGATTCTTATGTTGTGTATAGTGGATATTGTGTTGTGCATTATTTACTTACTTGTGTATTTTGTCAAACTTAACCTACTGATAAAGTATAATCTTATGAACTTTTAGTTAAAAATATATGAACCTTATATTGTGTATAGTAGATATTGTGTTGTGCATTTTGTTAAGCCTAATTTACTGATAAAGTAGAATCTTATAAACTTTTAGTTGAAAATAAATAAACCTTATATTAGGTATAGTAAATATTGTGTTATACATTATTTACCTATTTGTGCATTTTTTAAGCCTAGCCTACTAATAAAGTAGAATCATATAAACTTTTAGTTGAAAATATATTAACCTTATGTTGTGCGTGATGGATATTGTGTTGTGCATTATTTACTTACTTGTATATTTTGTCAAATCTAACCTACTGATAAAGCAAAATCTCATGGACTTTTAGTTGAAAATAAATGAATCTTATATTGTGCATCGTAAATACTGTTTTATGCATTATTTGCCTAATTTTAATATTTTGTTAAGCCTAGTATAATGATAAATTGAAATCACATGGACTTTTAGGTGAGAATATATCACAAACTTTTTTTTTTCTTGCAACCGTCTTTAACTAGCCGTTCTCCCAGAAGGCCACGAACAAGGAGGATAAAGTCTTCAAAGATAAGAAGATCTATCATTGTTCAAGATGTGAGAAAGTCAGACACAATCGCAAGACATGTAATAATCCTAACCCAGCATGAGAATTGATTACATTGTACTTCTTTAGTGTACACAAGCAACTATAATTATGTATATAAAAGAATTTTTAAATACTATTTTTTGGATGAGTGAGAATCACAAATATTTTTTGTTTGTATATAGAGAAGCAACTGTCAAATATTTTACATACAGTGGCTAACTTTTTATATATATCAGACTTGAAATATTGTGTCAAATTTTATGTGGGTACTTGTTTTAGTACGTAGACTAATACCAACATAAAATTATTCATATATAATGTAATTGTCATTTTTAATATTAAAAATGCATAGACTTTCTATTGAGCATCCGTGGACATCGTTTTGTGTATAGTGGATGTTGTGTCGTGCATGATCTGCCTAATATTATTTTGTTATAGTTTAGGCTAGTAAAATACTGAAAATGTATGAATTTTTTGTTCAGCACACGTGGACATTGTATTATGTATAGTGGATATTGTGTCGTGCATGGTCTGTCTAGTCATTTTTGCTAAAGTCAAGGTTAGTGAAATACTTAAAATACATGGACTTCCTGTTGAGATGCGTGGATATTGTCTTGTGCATAGTAGATATTATATTGTGTATGGTCTATTTTGTTGTTTTGAGAGTTTATGCAGGTTCTAAATTCAAATCAAACAAAGGGCAAAATCATACTTTTGGTCTTAAAAAATTGACAATAAGGGCCTGCAGAGCAATATCAGATTCATTTAGATTCAAATTATAATAAAGTCTATTTTTAAGACCCTTAATGCCATTCCTCCTAAATTAAATTATGAAAAATAAATTACTAATCTACTATTCAACCCCTAGACGATTCACGATAAATAATTTTATATGTTAATAGTTTTCATTAAATATATTTAATAATTTTATTTTTTAAAAATAAAAATATAAATTTTTTAAAACTATTTTTCATTTAATAACTTTAAATTTATAATTAATTAATATTAAATAAAGATAAAAAATAATATTAAAATAAACATATTTCATAAAATTTTAATTTTTTTAAAGTGTCTTTTGATATAATTTTTTTTTAAAAAATGTCTTAAAATTTAAGAGAAATAAAGTAATAATCATAACTATCAAAACTGAAATTTGAAAGTTAATAAAAAAAAAAAAAACGAACTGTAAAGGAAGTATTGTCATGCAGCGCGTCCACTGGTGCAACACGGGGATTTGCGATTAGAAGGCAGAAAGGGAGACTTGATCAGCAGCCACGAGTTGGCGCGAAAGCAAAGGGAAGGGAAGCTCCCGAAGTTGCAGGTGCTCTCGAAGAATGTCTCTTCCACGAGCCCTTCGATCCGCATTCTACTTCCACTCACAAAACTCTCTCTCCTCAACAGTCTCTTCTTTCTTTTTTCCATTTCCCATTCCTTCTCTTTTCTTTCAATGTCTTCCCATTTTCCCAACAAAATGGCGTTTCCGGGCCTTAGCTTCACACTTATCTCATTCGCTTGGGATTGGGGTTCAATCTTTTCCTGATGCGCCATCTTTTGAATTCTGGGTATTTATGATCAATAATGTTCAGGCTCTTACGTACATTGGCGATAACTGATCGGATCCTGACATTGTTATCCGTACTTGATGAAGATAGAGGTTATGGCGTCTAACAGCTTCGGATTTATAGCTCAATAATGGTATGCGAGTTTCAGTTCATATTCTGGACTTGGATGCACTGTATTTTTGTCTTCCAGAAAAGAGTCTCTTGCTATTCTGTTACAGACGACTTTCCTTTTTCCCCCCACTTTTCTTCTAACAATCTTGTCAGCTCAATTTCCGTCTTTCTGATACCATGGCTGACAGTCGCATTCAACCTAAGCCGTTTGCATGTAAAATTAATAGGCTATGGCGGTGCATACCTAGTGAGGGGACAAATAAGTCTCAACTCAAGCGATTCCTTAAAATAGAGCACTTGTATATTTTTTTGGGCAACGAGTACCAGCTTAATTTCGTCCCCTTGTAGTATCAACTTACAGTATTCGGAATCTGAAAGAACATGGAAAATGGATCATATCATCACTGGTAAAATGTGAAAGAACATAATCATATTGGAATATATTGCACTCAGATAAGCATTCATGTATAGCTCTGTAGATATTGGAAGAACAGGTTTCTACCCTCTCATTGGATGCACACCTGCACTGGTGCACGCACACATGGCCTGAGCAGCTGTTTTTTTACGTAGTAAAATTAATACAAAAGTTAGTTGACTACGAAGAAGTTTTGTCACGAGCTAATGGGTAATCTTAGTTTCTGACTGGGTGCTGAACCTGAACATCGATTGAATATCATGAGACATAGATTTATAGATTCTGAGTTAGTGCGAGGATGCCATAGCAAGTGATTATTTACGTTCCTACTGGATCCAAAGAAAGTTAGTGATCTTCCAGTTTAAAAACACGAGGGGGAAAAAAAGATGATGTATGAGATCTTGCCTATAGCTATTAACTCAACCTATCCTCTAACGTCTGGTTTGTGGCACTCAACTGCTTGGTTACTATTTATTGTTATTATTTTTGTATTAAACAATCCGGTGCACTCCAGTACGTTCTATTTGGATGTTAGCTTTTTGTGTCTAAATACAAGGAAGGAACTAATTTATTGCTTTGAATTTTAGAATTTTATAATCCTTCTCCCATTCACATTATAAGAATGTAAAGTTTTCTGTCAGTCTATTAAAAACAGAAAAGGTGATTCCGCATCTCCATCTGTAGGGAACTCCGGTGAATATCATTGCAGGTTCTCATGTCTGGATTGAAGATCCAGATGTTGCTTGGATTGATGGACAGGTATCAAAAATCACTGGAAAAGATGCTGAAATTGAAACTACCAATGGAAAAAAGGTTTGTATATTGCCAATAAATTGTTCCTTCATCCTTTATATCTGGGCGTTTTTCTTTTTCAATGTTGTTATAGGTTCCCCATCTGCATGGATATGATGTCAGTTTTAGCAATAACAAGCCATGTATCTCAATTATCAGACTTTCATCCTGGCATTATTACTCCGGAATCTTGGATGGATAAACGATTGAGTTTTATTTCTTGTATGACTACAGTTAATGCAAAAGAAAGAGAAAATCATAATGGCAAGAATGATTTACTCCTCCTTATGGACTTGCTACATTTTTAGTAAAATAATGTAAGGGCAGGATCCATGCACGAGCCTTCTCTCTTTCTCATAGTTCCTATGCTGTGCTTTATCTTTAAATCGCCTTTCAAGATCTACAATCACACTTGTACATGTTTAAGTTCCTCAAAATTGGCTTTCAAAATCATTGACCTCCTAATTCTACCTCTATTTTGTTCCTTGCTTTTTTCTTCCCTAGTTGAATGACTGCAGGGGCATACTATGCTGCAGTAAGAAAAATATGTCTATGATTCTACTTCTGTAAGCATAACAATGCATTCTCTTATGAAGCATCAATTTCGCTCATGTTTGTATCATCAATTGGAAATGGATACAAAACTACAGAAACAGATTAAGGCAAAAATTAAATCTGAATTACCACCTCAACTTCTACTTTGGGGTTTTCAAGGTTTCTGCAAAATTATCAAAAATATATCCCAAAGATATGGAAGCTCCTGCTGGTGGAGTGGATGATATGACAAAGCTGTCTTATTTGCATGAGCCTGGTGTCCTGCAGAACCTAAAATCTCGATATGAATTGAATGAAATATATGTAAGGCTTTCTTTCCTTTAATATGACGTGCTATGCAAAGTTCATCATTCTAAAATGCATATTTCCTTCTCATTTTGTCATTGTAACCGCAGACTTATACTGGAAATATTCTCATTGCCATAAATCCATTCCAAAGACTACCTCATCTTTATGATCCTCACATGATGCAACAGTACAAGGGAGCACCATTCGGAGAACTAAGTCCTCATGTTTTTGCAGTAGCTGATGTTGCATATAGGTATTTGTTTTATGGCCAAATTTTGTTACTGTTATCGAACCAAATATCTAATTGATGCTTTTACAAAAATCAGGGCAATGATTAACGAAGGAAAAAGCAACTCAATTTTGGTCAGCGGGGAAAGTGGAGCCGGTAAAACTGAAACTACGAAAATGCTTATGCGATACTTAGCTTTCTTAGGCGGTAGGGCTGCTACTGAAGGACGAACAGTTGAACAACAAGTTCTTGAAGTAAGATTCAATGAACTACTCATTCTATACTTGTAAAAGAACAATTTGAATTCCTTTGTCAATAACATTCCATTTTTTAATTTGATATGGAATTATATGTGACCCTGAATAATAAATTGAATGCAGTCAAATCCAGTTCTTGAAGCTTTTGGCAATGCAAAGACTGTAAGGAATAACAATTCGAGGTGTGCCTCTTTCACAGAGGCAGTGAAGTATTACTTATTTTTTGTTCACCATGATAGGCTGATGCACAAGATACTTCACTTCTTCTCACTACATTCTGTCATACCACATGCAGCAACAAAAACTCAATTTGGCTTTGATAATAGTTGTTGGATAGATTGCCATTTATGAAAATGTTCTTTTCCTGGATTGTTGTTGATTATCTCAAAATTTGTTGCCGACAGTTGTTTTCAAATTTTCTGTTTTTTTTTTCAATGATGCAGCCGTTTTGGCAAATTTGTTGAGATCCAATTTGATAAGAGTGGAAGAATCTCAGGAGCAGCCATTCGAACTTACCTTCTGGAGAGGTCTCGGGTCTGCCAAATTAACGATCCTGAACGCAACTACCACTGCTTTTATCTCCTTTGTGCTGCACCACACGAGGTGTCTTATTGTCAGCAATCTACTCATGGCTTGTGATAATTCCTTTTAATAAATTATTGCAACTTTTGTTGGCAGGAAATTGAGAAATACAAATTAGATAGTCCTAGATCATTTCACTACCTGAACCAATCAAATTTTTATGAACTGGCTGATGTAAGTGATGCTCGTGAGTATCTTGCCACCCGTCGAGCTATGGATGTTGTTGGAATAAGCCAAAAAGATCAGGTATGTCTAATCATGGCCATGTATTTAACTTCCATACTGCTAGAATATGGAATGGTTGAGTTGAGACTCTGCTTTCCCCTACTTTTTCCCCCCTCAGGATGCAATTTTCCGAGTTGTCGCTGCAATTCTTCATCTTGGTAATATTGCTTTTGCCAAAGGAAAGGAAGTTGACTCATCAGTTCCAAAAGATGACAAAGCCAAATTCCACTTGAAAACAACTGCAGAGCTTCTCATGTATGTTTGCTGCTATGGGTTTCAATTACCTTTAAGATGATTGTCATAATCATATTTCATGTTTTATCAGGTGTGATGCTGATGCCTTACAAGATGCATTGTGCAAACGCGTCATGGTCACCCCTGAAGAAGTTATAAAGCGGAGCCTTGACCCCCAAAGTGCATTAATCAGTAGAGATGGCTTGGCAAAAACAATTTATTCTCGGCTATTTGACTGGTAAGATGCTTTAAATGGAGAAAATTTCATATCTTCTGCCTTTTATAGTATAAGACGTGGTTTTGGTGCTAAGTGCAATTGTCTGGGATTATGCAGGTTGGTGGACAAGATTAATAATTCAATCGGACAAGATCCAAATTCCAAATGTTTGATTGGGGTCCTTGATATCTATGGTTTTGAAAGCTTTAAAACTAACAGGTAACCTATAGTGGAGTCAAACATGTGTATCAATGAGTGTGCAATACTTTACGTGTTGTAACAAACAGCCACTGCTTGTTTTCAATCCTTTGTAACTTAATTTCAGCATATCATGCTCTGCAGTTTTGAGCAGTTCTGCATCAATTTCACAAATGAGAAGTTGCAGCAACATTTCAATCAGGCATAATCTCAGACCGCATTGAGCATTTCAGTTTCTTGCATATATTATATTTCCACATTTGATAAGTCTGACGATCTGCAGCACGTGTTTAAAATGGAACAAGAAGAATATACAAAGGAGCAGATTGATTGGAGCTACATTGAATTTGTTGATAATCAAGATGTTTTAGACCTTATTGAAAAGGTTTTCTCACACACTCTTTTTTCATGAAATTGTGACCGATTAGTTGATCTCTTGCAGAATGGTCAACTGAATTGTCCAGAGACAAAAAAGTTGGAGATATTTATGCTTTCAAATATTCTAGTGATGATCCTTTTGATGTTTCCTAGTGTAATTTATCTATTGTTTTAAGGCTATACTGCAGTCTATTTTTGTGAACCTGCACCATCTATAAACAACGAGAAAACAAACTGTTGATAACTTTCTATGAATGTTAGACACGGACTTGCGGAACACTTACTACCTTATTTTAACAGAAAAGAGAAACAGGGCAAAGTGTACAGGATATGGGGGACTTGTGCTTTAAGTAAACCATTGAAGAACCTTCTAACAATTTTAGCTTTTGGAATGCATTGGTTCTTGACAACAAGTGAACAATCAAGAAGTTTACTTCTGAGTTAATTTCTACTAGTTTTATGCTTCTCGTCTTATTTTATAGTCTGTCAAAATTCATTACCTTAATTGGCTTTTCATCTCTTTTCCCCATTTTTTTAACTAGTCTTTCTTGTTGACTTTTCTTTTGCAGAAACCTGGAGGAATCGTCGCTCTGCTCGATGAGGCTTGGTAAAACAATGTTATTATCTTTTCTTGTTTTGGGTCCTCTGAATTTCTTCCTCCAAAGTAGGGCTCCCATAACTTGCTCAATGTTTTCTTGACTCATGCCTTTGGATGGAAAGATGGAACATGTTTAGCTTTCATCCGATTCTTTTTGTCTAATTGTCCTCGTCACATAGTTATATACCATATTGAGCTTACTCCTTCATTCTCTTATTTCTCTTTTTTGCCTTTCAGCATGTTTCCCAAGTCAACACATGAAACATTTGCAAATAAGCTTTATCAATCATTCAAGACTCACAAGCGTTTTATAAAGCCAAAATTGTCTCGAACAGATTTCACCATTGCTCATTATGCTGGGGAGGTATGACTAATTATCATCACGTAAAATGCTTAAGAAATGACACATTTTGGCTTATTGCTTTTTACACTCATAAAATGGGCAGGTCTTATACCAGTCGGACCAGTTTTTAGATAAAAATAAAGATTACGTGGTTCCTGAACATCAAGATTTGTTGAGTGCTTCCAAATGTCCTTTCGTAGCAGGTCTTTTTCCTCCTCTTCCAGAAGAGACATCTAAGTCGTCGAAGTTTTCTTCAATAGCTTCCCGTTTTAAGGTGTCATTATTTCCTCGTTCACTTGTATACCTGCACAACATGTCCTTAAATAACAGATAATATTCCAGCTTTGACACGTAGAAGCTCATGTCACAACCTTAAAAAATTGAAATGTACTTTACTATGGGCAAGCTAAAAAACCATGTTTTCACAATCTGAATGGTGCAGCTACAACTACAGCAACTAATGGAGACATTGAACTCGACAGAACCTCATTATGTCAGGTGTATAAAACCAAACAATGTCCTTAAGCCTGCAATATTTGAGAATATCAACATTATGCAACAACTTCGCTGTGGCGTAAGTATGCCTTGATATCCAACTTCTATTTCTTTCTTTGGATGATGGTTTGTATAAAAGTATATCCATAATTGTGTCTCTAATTCCCCTCCTTTGGCAATTGCTTACACTTGCCCCTATAGGGTGTTCTAGAGGCAATCAGAATTAGTTGCGCTGGTTACCCTACTCGCCGTCTTTTCTTTGAATTTGCTCACAGATTTGGAATCCTTGCCCCAGAAGTTGTGGATGGAAAGTAAGTACTTTTAGCATATCACCTGCTTCGTGCCAAGACTGCACTGATCTACAAGTTTATTTCCTCTATGAGCAGCTCTGATGAAAAGGTTGTTTGCCAAAAGATTCTGGAAAAAGTGGGTCTTAAGGGATATCAGGTACTTAAAATGTTTAGCCAAAATAGTTACGCTCATTATATTTGTCACAGACCGCTAAAGTAAATCACTGCTCGTTTAAAGAACTAAATTCTATGGATGCAGTAGCATTAAAATATATTACCTCTTGCAGCTATTACAAACAAATGTGAACATGGATCTTGTATGATTGTATTACATGCATAGAAATATTAATGGCACCATATTTCAAGGCCTGAAAATATATTTGATTGGCTGTGAATTGTAGATTGGGAAAACAAAGATATTCCTGAGAGCTGGTCAGATGGCTGAACTTGATGCACAGAGGGCTCAAGTACTCAGTCGGGCAGCCAAAATTATCCAACGTCGCATACGGACCCATCAAGCTCGTAATCATTATCTTGCATTGCATAGAACTACTGTATTCATGCAATCTCTATGTAGAGGTGAGATACTCCAAAAGTTTATCAACCAAGTCAGTTACTTGCCAGATGCTATGCAATTTTCAAGATTATGGGCTTCCCCAATTAGGATGGAGTGTAGGACACACTCCACTGCTTAATCAGTCTTTTGTTACTATATTCAATTAACATGCATGATATATGATCCGTAGGAAGACTGGCATGCAAAGATTATGAAAACATGAGAAGGGAGGCTGCTGCAAAGAAAATTCAGAAAAACGTGCGCGGATATGCAGCTAGGAAAGCCTATAAAAGATTCCATGCTTCAGTACTTATCTTGCAAACAGGTTTAAGGACAATGGGTGCTCGTAATCAGTTCAGATTTAGGAAGCAGACTAAAGCTGCAGTCATTGTTCAGGTCACTTTGTACTATGTGATTGAGATGATCTGCCCAGTATCAGTCTACAATGTTCATAAATAAATACTCTCACTTAAAAATTGCAGGCCTGGTGGCGATGCCGGAAGGCTACTTTATACTATAAAAGGCTCAAGAAAAGTACAATAGTTGCACAATGCAGATGGAGGGGGCGGTTGGCCAGGAGAGAACTTAGGAAACTCAAAATGGCATGTTTCTGTCCTTATTGTGATTTTGTATTTTTTTATATTTATCCTATTACATAATAGAACTCACATACTGTCTTAACTGTGATATCTGTGTGGCAAGTACGTCCTCTTTTTACTGATTTTCTTGCTATAATTTCTCTTTATCTACTATAAGTTAAAAATAACTTTTATTTGCTCTAGGCTGCAAGAGAAACTGGCGCGCTTAAAGAAGCGAAGGATAAGCTGGAAAAACGAGTGGAGGAACTCACTTGGCGTCTGCAATTAGAAAAAAGTTTAAGGGTAACATGGGTGTTTTGTGGATGGATATCATGTTCGAAATTTTTGTTTTTATGATATTGTATGTAATCATGAATTTTGGAGAAAAACTAAACTTTTGTATTTTTAAGCCCTAAAAATACTACAAAATTTTGTGCAGACTAACCTAGAAGAAGCCAAAGCACAAGAAGTAGCAAAACTGCAGAACTCGCTACAGGAGATGCAGAACAAGATTGATGAAACTAATGCTTTACTTGTCAAGGAGAAGGAGAATGCAAAGAAAGTTGTAGAAGAAGCACCTCCTGTTATTAAAGAAACACAAATTCTTGTGGAAGACACACAAAAGATTGAGTCACTAACGGGGGAAGTTGAGAGTCTGAAGGTAAGAAAGTTCATTCTAACTAGACCTTAATGTGCTGCTAGGCAACTTTACTTTCAAGCATGTGTCTTGTTTTGCATCTATGGCTCCTTTAAATATTGGAAGCATGTTTACCTATATGTACTTTGTAAAGAAACAACTATGTCAGCCTCCAAACAAAAGGTTGCTCTTTTTACGCTTCCTTGACTGGTTAAGTCAAACAAAAGTTGGTGGAAGGTTTACAAATCAGTATATCAGATTGAACAACATTCCTAGAAAACAACGTTTTTTGTTCTGTTCTGGACATTACATTGAATGATACAACAATATATATAACCTAGCTTATCAAATAAATGGATCATTCATGTCATTGTAGAATTTTCCAGAACTGAGTACAAGTTTTATTGTCTTTAGAGTGTTGATAGGAGAACTGCCTTTGGATGGCTCTCAATGTAATGACGTAATTTGTCATGTCTTTCTTGTAAATTTGAGAAGCGTAATGAAATCATATCTTGTGAATTCCTTTCCTTTTATTATTATTGCAATGGAATAATTCCTAGTCAATGGGAAACGGAAAAATAGTTAATGACAGCTTATTTCGAGTGGCAGTGATGGTTCAAATGAGGAAGAACGGATTATTTCTTTCAATTAAACCACAATGGTACCAAGGAATGCAAATAGTTTGCTGTAAAATTCAGATTTTTTTTTTAAAATTATCCTTTGACTGGATCACTAAATGAATAGAGGTAGACTAATTTCCGCTCAAGTCATTGGTGATGAACTGAAGTTATTGTCTGCAGCATATCATGATGAAGTTACCTAAGTGATGTTATCTTGGGCTTTATGTTCACACAGACCTCATTAGAGTCAGAGAAACAAAAAGTTGAAGATTTTGAAAGAAAATACAATGAATCTCAAGCTTTTATTGAAGAACAGGGTAAAAAATTAGAGGAGACAGAGAAGAAGGTTGGTCAACTCCAGGAATCGTTAACCAGGTAATAAAGGTGCTTGGTGTTATTGTTTTTCCATGATAATCAAAGACCAACTTTCAAAATGTTGACCTAAAGCATCCATTTATTATTTGAGATTTTACAAATTTCTTGCATTACTGAAGTCCTCTTTTGCAAGATTTACTATTTTCTTGTGGAGTACCTGGGTAAATTTTTTTATACCTAATTTCATCCTTAAAAATGGGTCGTAATCACTCATCAATTTGCTGAGATAATTGGTTAAAATCTCATAATTGATTGATTAGGTTGGAAGAAAAAATTACTAATTTAGAATCAGAGAATCGGGTTCTACGTCAGCAAGCTGTATCCATGACACCAAACAAGTTCCTTTCTGGACGCTCTAGATCTATCATACAGGTATTCCTTGGAACGCTTCTTATGTACATGATAACAACATAAAGCTTGGTGTTTAGTTTAATATATTTTCTGACCTCATGTCAGAGAGGTTCTGAAAGTGGCCATATAGTCGGAGAAGCGAAGGTACCCGTGGTATGTAACTATTTTGTATCACTGTTTATTTGGGTGGGATACTACGTGGATCTGACTCTCTTTTTTGCCACTTGGTAAACTAATCAGGATCTTTATAGCTCGTCAATTAACCAGAGGGAACACGCTGAAGTAGATGATAAACCACAAAAGTCACTAAATGAGAAACAGCAGGAAAATCAAGACTTGCTCATCAGATGTATTGCACAACATGTAGGCTTTGCGGGGAACAGACCTATTGCTGCATGTATCATATACAAATGTCTCTTGCATTGGAGATCATTTGAAGTAGAGCGTACTAGTGTTTTTGATCGTATCATTCAAACTATTGGCAATGCAATTGAGGTGTCAAAGGCGAAACTCTAGCATGCTGTACTCTTTCACTCTTGACTTTACTAACTTCCTAACTCCAAATTTATTTGGACTTCAGACCCAGGACAACAATGATGTCTTGGCTTATTGGTTATCCAATGCATCCACACTTCTATTGTTACTCCAGCGCACACTCAAGGCAAGTGGTGCTGCTGGAATGGCCCCACAACGCCGTCGTTCTTCATCCGCAACCCTATTTGGGAGAATGACACAGGTAAAGATAATGTTCTTATTTCAACAGAGTCATACCTGTAGAGAAGCTTTCACGCTCCAGATAATTATCCTTGTTGTTTCAGAGTTTCCGTGGAACCCCAACAGGAGTTAATCTCTCCTTAATCAATGGTAGCATAAGCGGTGGTGTAGACACATTACGACAAGTCGAAGCCAAGTACCCAGCTTTGCTTTTCAAACAGCAGCTTACTGCATATGTAGAAAAAATATATGGAATGATTCGAGATAATCTAAAGAAAGAAATTCCCCCCTGCTAGGGTTGTGCATCCAGGTAGGTAACTATTTCTTTGTTTTCAAAGATCTTTGTTGACTTCATTTGTCGTCCTTCTATCAAATTTAGGGATTTGAATTGTAATTGTTTAATTGTGATGAGATAGGCACCAAGAACATCCAGAGCAAGCTTGGTTAAGGGATCACTCTCACTTGCAAATACTGAAGCTCAGAAAGCTTTGATTGCTCACTGGCAGGGGATAGTTAAGAGTCTTGGGAACTTTTTGAATACTTTGAAAGCAAACCATGTTAGTAGAATCTCATTTGACATCATCCTTCTGTCTTTGCCCCTTTATATTTGTTATATTTGTATTATGGTCATGACTCATGGGTCTTCATGCTTTTTTTTTTTTTTTTGCTGACCCTTATGATTCTAAATTGCACGGGCCTCTGTTATATTGCAGTCAAGTTCTAAATTAACAAAAATATTCTCCATTTCAGATATTAAACATAACTTAAAGGGGGCTTAAACTTAAGACGAACTTTTTCTTCAAAAGGATGAAGGGGGTTCTTCTTTCTCGTGTGTTTTATTTTTCTGCTTCATTTGGACAGGTTCCCCCATTTTTAGTTCGTAAGGTGTTCACTCAAATTTTTTCTTTCATCAATGTCCAACTATTTAATAGGTTAGTATACTTCTACTTACATAGTTTGTGGGATTGTTTTCTGTTCTGCAAAATAATTTTATCATTCCACATTTTATTTCTTGTCACAGTCTCCTTTTAAGAAGGGAGTGCTGCTCATTTAGTAATGGAGAATATGTCAAGGCTGGTTTGGCTGAATTGGAGCATTGGTGTTATAAGGCAACAGATGAGGTGCCTTAATTTCTCTGCTCTTGAGCTTGTGCAGTTCTGTTGATGAGGTGCAACTACTAACCTCCCATTTTCCCTGCCCCCTTCCCACTCCCAAAAATGATGCAGTATGCAGGTTCAGCGTGGGATGAGCTGAAGCATATCAGACAGGCGATTGGATTTCTGGTATCTTTCTGACCTGCGTAGCACTTGTTCTGATGCTAAGATAGCACATATAGCATCTCATCTTTTCTGCCCTTCGTTCAGGTCATACACCAGAAACCTAAGAAAACACTGGATGAAATAAGCCATGACCTGTGCCCGGTAAGTGAAGGCAATTTTACTTATTATGGAGGAGGAGGATACAGTTACCTGAACGAGTCCCAACCTCATTGCACTATTTACAGGTCCTCAGCATCCAGCAGTTGTATCGGATTAGCACAATGTACTGGGATGACAAGTATGGAACGCATAGCGTGTCACCTGATGTGAGTTTCTTCAGAAAACCTTGTTCAAAAATAGGCTTGGAGTTATCTTTTCGTGAACAGCAGCATGATAGCTTCAGGAAGAAAACGTGCTGGAAAACTGTGTTTAAGCTTTACCTTATCGATGTTTTCATCTAGGTCATTTCCAATATGAGAGTGTTGATGACTGAAGATTCAAATAACGCTGTTAGTAGTTCTTTCCTGTTGGATGATGATTCAAGGTAAGGTGATATCAATCAAACAAGTGATTTTTTTTCTTCATTTCAACTATCACTAATATTTGATTTCGCCTTTTTTGTAAGTTTGAAGGCCAAATAATGCTTAACATTGTAAATTAATTTGAGAAATTCTTGAAGCATACCTATCGAAAATGAACTGCATAGTAAATACTAACACAGTTGCCCTGCCGTTATACTGCACACTGGATTTGGAGCGAAGGAAAACCCGTATACTTTGTTTACATGTTTAATAATCTTCTGTAAGCGAAATATCTCGTTGGAATCCATATGGAGAAATTGTGGTTGGCATTAACTGTTTGGAATTTTTTGCTTTACAGCATTCCGTTTTCCGTTGATGATCTGTCAAGGTCGATGGAACAAATAGATATTTCCGATGTTGAGGCCCCACCACTTATTCGGGACAACTCTGGCTTTAGTTTCTTGTTGCCAAGCCCAGATTGACGGCCTTGTTGGCGGAGTTGATGAACTGCACGTCGAGAGACAACAAGTCAGCTAATTGTTATCACGGAATGCTGAATTGTTGACTTTGGATGCATCAGAAAGAGGTCAATGGAATTAACATCATGTATTTGTTTCATCACTTCCAACAGCGACCATGCAATGCCGATCTTCCATAGTTGTACAAAGGGTGCGCGACTGAAAAGCATAAAGCAAGTATATTTGGCTTTTCAGCACGTTGTCTTAGATACAACAGAAAACAGGATAATTCTTTTACTGTTTTATTTAAATAATCAAGGTCAAAATGGAAAAATGCAAGTATATTTGTATCAGCAGCGAAGTTGGTTGTTTTATCCTGTTTATAAAAAATATGCATAAAAAACAGGTTTTCTTAACTAGAAAATATCATTTAAGAACTACTGATATATACTTATCCCTTCTCACAATCAAGCTTTTTCAATTTTTTGAATTTATCAATTAGCGAATGACTTCTTATTAAATGTGAATGGATATTTGTTTATTAACAAATTGTTACTTATAAAAATATGACCTATACTTATCTTTTCCCACAACCATACTTTTTTATATTTTTAAACTTGTCAATTAGCGAATGACTTCTTATTAAATACAAATGGTTATTTATTAATTAATGAATGATTACTTATTAATTAAAAAAGATAAATAAGGGTATTATAATATTTTTTTCATATACAATTATTTTTAAATTAGCCTATCAATCTTGCAATGATATTTTATAATTGTTTGGTCTCTAATTGATATCAAATATGCTCAATGGTCCTTGAATGATATTTTTTCTAAAAGAATATTGAGTCTAAAAGCCCATTTGACAGGATAAAAGTTGAGGGGTTGGAGCTCTGATTTTTAATTGTTTGGGTGTAAGAAATTATGACCCACTTAAAAAGATCGATAGAATTGGCTATCGTAAACAACTAGTGAAGATTGAGGTTGTGGTTGAAGATTTCAAGAAATGTCTTTTTTTCTCTCACCATTATGTCCTCAATTATTTTATGTAATGACAATCTTTCCCTCTCAAATTACTCCCTCTTATCCCTATTACAAATTACTTTTAACTAATTCATCAAAATCAAGATAACAGTTAAATTCATTAGATTTATCTTAAAATTAAAAAATATTTTAACTTTGCCTTTATTAAAGAGAAAATATAATATTTCATGAACAATACAGAAACGTTAAATTAAAATTAATTTTTTTAGTAATTTGCATCGAGGATGAAATTAAAAAATATTAATTAATAACCATTTATATAATTTAAAAATGAATTTTTTTAAAAAAAAGGGGGTATAATAATTAGCAAAGGGAGTACAGCCGAATCCTATTCCTCTTTTCACACATATCTCACGCAATCGCCTCCCTTTCCGACAACATCAATGACAAGGATCATGCCTTTCCCTTTTGAACAACCACATGTGCCTTCGATTTTTAATCTATTAAAAGTTCCTGTTAAAAATTTATTTAATCAAAATTAATTTAAAATATATATTTAAATCTTTAACTTTATATAACATTTCATGTCAATCTTTTAATTTTATAAAATATTTTTTTAATTCTTTAATTCTAATATTATTAGTTTTTTTTCAACAAATTTTTATAATAAACTTTTAAATATTAATAAAATATTTTCAAATGTTGACATTTTATATTTATATTTTTAAATAATAATAATTGACATAAAAAGTAATCATTTAAAACAAACAATATTAAAGTTAAAGGATTAAAAAGATATTTTATAAAATTAAAATTTTATATAAAATTAAATGATTAAAAGTATAATTTAACCAAAAATTAATTATTGCAATGAAATTTATATTTAAAATTTTTTGAATAAATGAGTGTATGATTTTGGAATATAAGTTTCAAAAGTAAGAAAATTCTAAATTTTGGCCAAAAAGCACATTTAACAATATCTAAAGATGACTTTTTAAATGAATTTTTTGATAGAGATTGAAAAACCAACAACATATGATTTCAAATTTCATTTCAAAGGTCTTTTTGAAAATCCAAATTAAAAATCAAACGGGCAGTTTTTTTTAAAATATTGATTAAAATCTTGATTTTTTTTTTGGACAAAAGTATCTTGATGTTTTGATACTATAAATGCATGTATCGCAATAAAGTTGTTGTTGATTTTTCACCCCAAAAAAAAAAAAAAAGTATTCTTGGGTTACATTTACCTACCAAATATTTTCGTGTCTGTTTGAATCCATGCCAAAATTAATTAAAACCTTGATTTTGTAAAAATATATCAAAATTAATGATGAATTTAAAATTATGATTTTACTTTATTTTCAATACTTCTTTTTAATTATACTCAAAATCAATTCTATTTTATTAATCAATTTTATAAATCAACTACTACAAAACAAAATCAATCATGTAAATCAATTTCGTACATAATCAATTTTATGCAATATCAATTCAAACGCCTCAAAAAAAAAATTGTGAAAATAAATACAAATATATGTTTTTTTTTCACGTTCATTTCCATCTCTTTCCCTATCCCACTTCTTTTCCGATTTCTGTTTCCTTCAAAAACCCTTGATACCAAATGGGCATCATATCAAGAGCACTTTACGATTCTAAAGTACCAACAATTTATTTTTTATGTTGGTAAAATGCTTAAAGCCTTCATTTGTTAATAGAAACGAAGCTACCCCCAAAAACAAAAGGGATGTATCCATCCAGTCGAGGCAAAATCTGATTCTAGAGTCTTCAAGCTCCTAAAAAAATTGGGGAAAAGAAGTTCTCTACATTCATCTTACCTTCTAACATACTATTACAAAAGAAATGTTTTCCTTGCTTTAATTAAACCCATATGACGCAAGATAGCCCAAATGTCTTGGAACCATGAGAAAATGAAGGTCCTATGATGGAGAGAAGTTAGAATTGAAATTTCATCACCCATACATACAACTTAAATACATCAAACACTGTAAGTTTTCTACTTAATTCAACAGAAAATCCAGCCTCGTGTCAAGACTTTTGTTATGACACACAAGCCAATGGCCAAGCTGGTAGAAAGTAAGGTACAACTTTACTTGACTCCCATGAAATGGCAGCTCCACGGCCCTGATAATAAATTATTTCCACCGTTCTGGTCTCTAGATCACATTGAAAAATGTTCCACCCCGATCTGATAAAGATAGATTGAGAATTCTGAGGAAGGAATGATAGTATCTGAGATTCTTTGCATTGCATGCTGAGAGATGGGTTTTGCTTCCACATTACTTTAAAATTTAGCCTCCACCTTAAAATCCACTTCTTCCTTACATGTGCACAGTTTCTGTAAGTGGATGAGTTAGCTCCTTCTTCATTCTCAAGAACCCATATCTCCACACCCAAGTTACTGCTCTGACCATACTGTAAAAGCCCATCAGATGACTCCCCAAGAACTGACTCCTCATGCTCATGTGATAGCCCACCTGCTGGAAGTTTTACCAGAGCTATCCTCCTATCTCCAAAACGTGGATCATAAATAGCAAGGTTTCCCCACATTGCAAACCAGTGAACAACGCCCTTGACCACCATAGCTACTGTCCTTGGGCGCAACGCAAAAGTTGTAGAGCATGTTAGAGTAGACTGCTTCCAAGTTCCAGTTTGTGAAGAGAAAGTCTCAATAGAAACTGTGTTGCGCACCTTAAGTTTGCACTCGCATTTAGCTCGAATCACCTTGTAGCAAATGGCATCATCAATATACTCCTCAACAATGAATGCCATGCACAACATTTTGTAGAACTGCTGAGGTTCTGGGAGACTGCATTGTTGCTTGTTCTTAAAATTGTACACATAATAAGTCTTTGGATGACGACCACAAAGAAGAATGCCATGGGAACAATCAATAAAGTAGCCCAATTTTTTGAGAACCCCAGAAGACTTCAGATCATCACCCTCTTTACAAGTGGACAAAAATGGTAATGCAGGTTCCCAAGAGGGGCGTTGGTAGCCATCACGGGGTCTTCCTAGGTATAAAAAGTTGCATACGAAGAAACCCAAAAGTCTAAACTTCTGTCCCCATCTATTCACATAGCAACGATAAAATGAAGAGCTGCATATCACACGCAGCCATCTCTTTGATGTGATAATGAATTTGCAAATAGATGAAGGGGGTAGTCGAAGTAAGATCTCTTGCAGTATGTCATCGCAGTTTAGCACATCATGAACACTATTACAGGTCAGCCTCTTATTGGTGTCCATCCAGGATATAAACTGGTAAAGCAAGTCCTCAACAGTTACAACTCACTACATCTTCAGAGAACTGAAACAAAGGAAAGAAATAACAGGACTGGTAAATGATTACTCAAACTCCTCTTCCTCTATTGATGAAGACAAATGTAAGCTAAGGCCCATCACCGATCTAGATTAAAGTAGTGGGGTTGAAAGCAAATCTGATGTCAAGAGCAATTTAACGCTCAGTTACAATCACTGCGACAAGCATAGGCGGACCTATACTACAATCAGTGAACTGAAAATAAAGAAAAGAAATATCAGGACTGACAAACGATTCCTCAAACTCCTTTATTGATGAAGATAAATGTAAGCTAAGGCTCATCAACGGTCTAGATTCTAACGCAGGGGATTAAAAGCAAATCTGATGTCAAGATCAATTTAACGTTCAGTTACAATAACTACAAATCACTACATGAAGCATAGGCGGACCTATATACTATTACTACACTCAGTGTGAGCAGATGCTCCCACTGAAAACTTTGAAACATGCATAGTTGATATAATACCCATTTAATTTTTTGTTCCAGACACTTCGACACAACTCGAGCCAAGTCATTTGCAAGATCACACATCACAAATACCTTGAGAGTTTCCCAAAATTGATGATAATATAAAAAAAGATTAATAAACAGAATGCCAACACACAACAAATCCGACATCGCAAAACAACACAATCCAAACCATAAAGTCGCTAGTAATCAAACTGATGAAGAGGGAAGAAGAACAATAGCCAATTACACACCATCCAAGCAAAAAAGTAGTACAAAAAAAAAACTCAATATGTAAATATTCCCAAATTCAAAAGCGTCAATATTCAAATTGCACGACCAGATTCAAAGCCAAATTAAAACCTAGATTCGAAGCCAGATTGAACAAATCAATCTCACCAGATTTTGGGGGTAGAAAAGGCCCTAGGATTCGGACCTTCTTCACTACTTCCCGGAGAACAACCACGCAGGGCTGACAACGGTAGACGGCGTCCAAAGGAGTGTGTAATGCTTGTTCGTCGACGAAGAGAAGTGGATCAGCGACCCCCGAGAATGGGCTTTACCAGGGTTAATTAATTAGTTTTAGGAAGAATTCGGTACAGGTCGAAAATTAATTACTTAAAAAAAATTATTTTAGAAAAAATATAATTTAGATTTAAATTTAATAAAATTCATATAATTTAATGCTGTATTTGGATTCATATAATTTATATTTAAATTTTAGCCAAATTTATTGTTTGGGTTATCAAAAATGCATGGATTTTGGGTCAAATCCAAATTCAAGTTTTATTGCAATCTTTTTATAATTTGAAATCTTTTTTTTAAATCTCTATTATTTCAAATCTTAATTCAATCTCTTTTGTAATTTAACCTAAATCTATGAAAGCTTAATTAGCCTGCCAATGGTAATTGGATGGGACTGTCGAAGTTAATAGAAAAAAGATGCCACTGCTGATCAAGATTAGAGGGATGACTTCTATCGGGATCGAATAGCCGATTTCTATTAGGACCAAACCGACTAAGTAGGCTTATTTTCTGGCTGTTAGAGGGGACTACACCTTGGAGAAGTTTGCTGAAGTCTATATCTAGGAGATTGTACAGTTACATGGGGTACCGAAGGAAATTGTATTAGATCGTAATTCGAGGCTCACCTTAAATTTTTGGAGGGCTTTACACTAAGCCATAGGTACAAGGTTTTAGTACAGCCTATCACTCCCAGACTGATGGATAAACCGAGAGGACAATTCAGACTCTCGAGGATATGGTAAGAGCTTGTGCTATTGAACTCAGTAAAAGTTAGGACAAACATTTACTACTTGCAGAGTTTGCCTATAACAACAGTTTTTATGCTAGCATTCAAATGGTTTCGTATGAAGCTTTGTATGATCGGAAGTGTCGATCACCTCTATGTTGGATTGAGTTAAGTGAGAAAAGCATTTTGGGTCTAGATTTAGTAAATCAAACCACAGAGAATATAGATATGATTCAACAGAAGTTGTTGATTGCCTAAAGTCAACAAAAGAGCTATGCGGATAATAGGAGGAGGCCGTTGGAGTTTATGGTTGGTGATCATGTTTTCTTGAAGTTTCACCTATGACTATAATTGGAAGGTCTTTTTGAGCCAAGAAATTGACTTTTAGATATATTAGATCATTTGAAATTCTAGAAATGATTGAGCCTTTAGCATACCGAATTGCCTTACTCCCGCATTTATCGAGTGTATATGATGTTAAGGCTGTGCAAAAATCTTGTAGTCAAGTCTGATCCAGTCTAACATGTGAAAACCTGGTTCAATTTGGTCCTATAAAATACTAGTCTTGTAGGACTAAAAAGATAAGACTGTTTTTTTTTCAAGTAAGATCGAACTAGAGACCAAGCATCTGGATCAAGTAGTCCGGCCTGGTCCTATATGATTATTTTACTGTAATTAAAATTAATTTAATTATTGATTAATAAGTCTTACACGAGCTAGATAGGTCCCTCTCCCTAGGTCACTTCCATTCTCGCACGTACTCGAGCTACTCTCAGTCTCTTATTCTTATAAAGACAAACGAAGCCCTAGCATATGCCGTTGCCCTTCGCCAATGCACCACGATCATCATTCGAGTTGGTTGTCACCTCTTGCCTTTGTTTCATCATCAAGCACATCGCATCATTTCCCCACCCATGTTCTCTATCACCCTTAACTTCTGATTCATTGTCGAGCACTTCACATTGTTGAGCACTCCAAGTATGTTTGCACTGGGTTTCCTCATTATTTTTTATTCTCATTTCCTGCATTTAGTTTTGAACTCAGCAATTCTAATTTCATTCCATGTTAAAAGACATCTTTAGCCAGCTTTCAAGTTTTTTTTTCCTTCCTGAAGCTTTACCGTTGTGTTAATCTGCATTGTCCAAAACTTGGCCATTCTAATTTGCATTGTCGAAGAGGTTTTGTCAGTATCTCAACCTAGAATTAGTAGACTAATTGGCATGAAAAATGTTGATATAAAGGACATGAGAAATGTGGTTATGTTTAAAATCTAACACAACATGAATTCAAGTTTTGATACTTTTATAAATTAATTGTTGCCATTCAGTCAAAAGTAATTTAAGAAATTAGGACTGGGCATTTTGTAGGAATTTATCTCATTTTGTGTGGCAAAGGAAGCTACTTGGTCCTGCAACTAATCTCTATCTCAAAAACACATATCAAGTGGGTTATAACAAATATTTTATTGAGGAAGCCTTGTTTTAGGTCGGCTTTCATAACTCGTGTAAATTGGATGCAAATTCTAGTCAAGACAATTATAAGAGATGTTCAAACATTAAACCTCTCTATTTGTATAAATAAATTGACTTTATTATGAACTAGAATTGCTTGGCGAAGAAATTTGAATTCTAGTTTGGTTATATGTTGCTTATTGTGTTTCATTATGGGCTATTAGAATTTGTAGCTAGTAACAGCTTTGATTTAATTGATCTTGTTTAAGGTCTATGAGTTATAGTAAGGCTATTTTGTTTAATAAATGCTAAAAAAATTTCTTGTTTCTCACATGAATGGTGCAGAACATTTTCTTCCCAATGAATGATACAGTGAATGAAGTCAATTTAGATGAATGAAGACATAAAAAAGGATTATTGTTAGAAGTTGAAATGTCTAAATGTTATTGTTTAGCATGTCATATGATGTGATTCAATTTGAAGAAGTCCCCTTATTTAATCTGAAATCTACATATATTATCTTAATTGAGTTTATTAGGTTGAAATAGATTATTGCCTCCCATAGAGGAAAACAAAAAAAAAGCTAAGTAAGTACTGGACTAACAAGACCAGTCTTCTAATCTTATGGACTAAGTCTGATCTTGTTCATCTTTGAATTATCACTAGACTAGACCGAACTATGGGTTGTCTAATCTAGTCTTTTTCCTAAAAGGAATCAAACTTTGAATTAGACTAAAGTCCAGTCCTGTCTAGTCCTTTGTGCAGCCCTACATGACATGTTTCGTGTCTCACAACTTAAGAAGTACCAACCCGACCCGTCTCGTATAATTGAGCTCAAACAGGTGGAGTTACAGGAGAATTTGACTTACCGAATTGAACCAAAGAAGATAGCCAAAGAGAAGTAGCTGCGAAACAAAACCACTCACCTGGTTAAGGAGATATGGAGGGGAATGACTCCCAGAGATGTTACGTGAAAAACAGAGAAGAAGATGAGACAACAGTATCTGCACCTATTCTAGTGAGGTATGTTCTACGTAGTTAATCAAATTTTAGGGATAAAATTCTTAAAGTAAGTGAGAGTTGTAAATTCTAGAAATTTAAACCGATTAACGGAGTTTAATAAGGGTAATTAAGTGAATTAATGTAGTATGTGACTAGAGAGGTCTAATTGGTGTAATTGATTGTGATGTCAACCTTAAATATAGGTTCAAAATAAAGTCAGGCCATTCGGGTATTAAAAGGGGAGAAGAATTGAAGAAGGGTCTCGTGTGCCATATGTTGTGACGTGAGGAGTGTTCGCCATGGTGTACAGAGGCGACCAATGAGAGCTGGGTCCCTCTATGCGATGCACCACGACATGGGTTGTGGGTGCCGTGGTGCACAGCCTAAATTTTGGTTAAACTAGTTCGTGTTTATGCGAAAAACAGAAGAGAGAAAAAGGAGAAAACAAAAGGCATGAGGTTTGCATTGATATGGTAAGTACTTGGCGATTATTAGAGATATTTTGGAGCTTCCTACCTTGCAAGGTAAGTATATTATGTCTTCCTCTTCCTCTTTCCTTCTATTTTCATGAAAGTTAAAGTCAGGGTTTAAGTTGAAAAAATAATTTTCTATCTATATGAACTATAGGTTCGAACCCATTCACTGAAATGGATATAATGAAAGATGTTTAGAGTATTTAAACCTCACATTTATGATTTTATAAGATGTTGGTTATTGGAGATCATTAATACTCAAAGATAGCAATAAATAAGGTTGTTGAGAGTATTTGATAGCCATTAAAAGTGGTTTAATGGTTCATTAATGACAATGTGAGTTGTTGGGATCAAAAAAACTCATTGGGTATGATTGAGAGTGAGTTTATGACTATAATGAAAGGGATCATGTGAAGTTATGATATTGGAAATTGCTAAAAATATGGGGTAATGATGTTATCTTTGTAATATAATTGTAGATTAACTAAATTGGTACTATTCAAGCTTGTGAAGAAGCCTTAGAAGTTGGTATTTTAAGGAGTAAATGTAAGGTCACCCTTATTTATCTATAATTAACTCCATAAAATTAAGGTGATCACAGGAATAACCTAAATGAATTACCAATTTTGTAAAATTTTTATAAATGGGATTTCAAGTTTTCAAAACTTAAAATGTTATAAAGTCATTTAAAAAAATTAAAGCAAAAGATGCATATGGAAGCAAGGACATCATATAAGGTAAGATAATATCAAACTAAAGTCAAAATAGTAAAAATAAAATCTGGCACAATTATATAGCGGCATAAATAGCAAAATCCATGATAGCAGTAACAAGCTATCATGGCGGACTTTTTGATCAAACTTTTAATGTACACCAAATCTTCATTTGACGTCCGATTGAAGTGATCTAGATATTACAGAAAGCTTTCTCTAAGCTCTAATTAATCGCACTAGTTTTGCATTCAAATCATTTATCAATCAAAAGTTAGATACCAAAATACAAACTTACTCATTTATGTTTTTAAAACACAACTAGTGTGTCTGAAACTCAATCAAAATGTCAAAAGCCCACACCAACCCTTATACCACACTCAATAGACTTAGGACAAGCTATGTAACATACCACAACAATTAGACATCACATATTTTACAATTTCAACCCTCAAACCCTTGATTTAAGAAATAACAGGGGGAGACATTTTGATTTCAAAACTCAATATAATCCAATACAACCATACATATAATGAAATTTATACTTGTACTAGTATTTTAACATTACTTATATATTTTAACTAAAAAGATATTGTAACATCTCAATTTAAATTTTAATAGTTAATTTTACTGTTACATTAAAAGGCGCCTTTTATATAACAGCCCTCCTGGGTCACCACTGCCTCTCCAGGGTCTTTTCCCAGGCGCTGGACAACACACATGTCACCACATGATTGCCGGCTTTCCCACTGGTGGTACAGTTGTTATTTCTCAACTTTGTTATGTAGGAGAGGTTGGAGGATTTTTAATGTAACAGCCCTCTGCTCACCCCACCTACCCGAGGTCTTTTGCGGCGCTGGACACTCTCCCCCAGGCCCCACAACAGGGCGACCCCACCCCTTACGGTGAGCATCAGGAGACAAAGGCTTCCCCGCAGTAGTTCAATGGTACCAGGTTCAGCCTCAACTTTGTTATGTAGGAGAGGTTGGAGGATCGAACCTGGGGAGGCTCTGCGCAAGGGGAATAATCCGCACACTACTGCGGGGAAGCCTTTATCTCCTGATGCTCACCGTAAGGGGTGGGGTCGTCCTGTTGTGAGGCCTGGGGGGAGAGTGTCCAGCGCCGCAAAAGACCTCGGGTAGGTGGGGTGAGCGGAGGGCTATATATAACAGCCCTCCTGGGTCACCACTGCCTCTCCAGGGTCTTTTCCCAGGCGCTGGACAACACACTTGACTCAATGGTATCAAACTTCGCCTCAACTTCGTTAAGGTGGTAGAGGTTGGAGGTTCGAGTCTGGGGAGGTTCCAAAAGACCCCCGTGAGGGTGGGGTGAGGAATAACCACTGTACCACCAGTGGGAAAGCCGGCAATCATGTGGTGACATGTGTGTTGTCCAGCGCCTGGGAAAAGACCCTGGAGAGGCAGTGGTGACCCAGGAGGGCTGTTATATAAAGGTTCAATGGTACCAGGTTCAGCCTCAACTTTGTTATGTAGGAGAGGTTGGAGGATCGAACCTGGGGAGGCTCCTCGCAAGGGGAATAATCCTGCACACTACTGCGGGGAAGCCTTTGTCTCCTGATGCTCACCGTAAGGGGTGGGGTCGCCCTGTTGTGGGGCCTGGGGGGAGAGTGTCCAGCGCCGCAAAAGACCTCGGGGAGGCAGGGTGATCGGAGGGCTGTTACAGATATCACACAAACTAAGCTCAATACTTAATATTTAATAGTGCAAGTAATAACAAAATATGAACATCCTAGTTGGCAATATCAATTAATTACACATATGCAACTAAAATTATCAGAGGCTTACAGTAGGAAACTGAGTTTCCAAGCTTCTGGTGCTTGCCGTTTATCCTACTTGAAACTAATGCTTGTAAAATGTTAAATAGAAGGGGGAGTACAACTACTTAATAACCAAATTTCACCTAATCTATATAGCTATATATCAATAAAAAATGGATACAATTGAAAATAAACATACATATAAAATATGTATGACAACGTATAGCCTCAACCATAACAAAAACAGCTATGTGACTAAGCTTCAAACACATAATCATATATATATATATATATATATAATGCACAACTAGGGTTGCAATAATACCAATCATGTACCCTTAAACCATACTGAACCACACTACTAACAATCATGTGGCTGAGACTAAATGCATGATCATATGTCAACCTTATATTCTCTTGATTACCTCTGACATGAAACTGGTGGCTATTCAATGGCTACTCCTTTTAAGGACTAACATAGCCTTCCACTTGTGAGGAGCTACTAGGTTAGGGTCAATTTACTTACTTGTGTAATCCAATTTCTCCCAATGTTAACTATCATGGAATATTGTACCCCTAATCTAACCTCCTCATGAACCGATAGAGACTAGTTAAATTAGAGTCTCTTATAGAATAAGTGAGATAGTCCTGAATCAACCATAGGATAAAGGCTACCTCTCGATTCTAACGGTTAGTGCCAAGGCAAGCTCCCGATTTCAATGGTCACTGCCAACACCATGTGAATTTATTAATCTACTCCTCTCTTTAGGCGAACTCCCGTCAACGATCATGCTTTGCACAGGTTATACATATCATGCAAATGTTACCAAAATCACAATCCCATGTTATGTGCACATCAATTTCTCACTCCCAGTAAACTCCACAACTTATATATATATATATATATATATCACATATGTTATATTTTCACAATATCACAATCAAATCACATCATTGCTTCACACAAATGCATCATGCACAAAACTCTTCATTTTTCAAAAGCCATTTCATGTATAATACCACACATTGCCAAAATTATATCAATAACTTTCTACATATCAAACAAGTTTTAAATTATAAATTTCAACAACTACTTAATTAACATACAACTGTATAAGTAAGGTTTCTTCCGGTTACCTCAAACCTTTGAGAGGTCAAAGGTTACCCCTCAATCATAGCTTGTTTTCCAAGTTAAATTCAAGCTCATCAGTACTTTATGAGATTAGTCTATGTTAATTATATTAACACTCATTACTAATAATCATTAAAATTACCACTTCCAACATCTAATTTTATACTTTAATAACTAAACTTTTCAATTACAAGATCAATCTCACATTCAATGAGTTTCTTAACTCCCATTAATTTCATTTAACTCTTAACAACTTAAATAATCACTATTATGTCATCTAACAACCTAAAATCATCATTAATGTCATAAATTACTCACTTTTAACTCTCAAATTTAAACACTTTAATCATTCAAAACTCTCAACTTTTGAATTTAATCATCACATTATGTTTATTAACTTCCATTAGCTCTAACTAATACTAACAAAATATTTAATCAACATTCATGATAGCCACTTACCTTAACCACTTCCTTTTATAACACTTTTAAGTCATAAATTCATCTATAATTGAGAGCCTACTCTCATAAATGTATAAAACTACTATATTTAGGCTTAAATAACTTAAACAACTCTCATTAGTCCCATTTAAACTAATGGATTCAGATTTATAGCCCTAGGTCCAAAAATTATCATCTTCCAACCTCAAATCTCAATTTCAAAACGTGTATAGAGAAGAAGAAGAGATAAGGAATACTTACCTAGGTGAAATCAAGCTTTAATCACCTCTAAAATACCTAAAAGTTAATGCCTTAGCAGAGAAGTCACTCTCTCTATCGCCCTCCCTATGTTTCTGGTCTTCTCCCCCTATTTCAAACCTTTTTTTTGCATTTTTAAAAAAAGCTAATTCTAGAAATTATGTTGTAGTGTAAATTTTTATACTACAGCATAATGCACTGGGCTAAAATTTAATTTTTTTCTACAATTTGAGCCCAAGTGACCTAATTCACTTTCAAACCCAATCTAAAGGCTAAAGCTAAACTCAATAACCGTCTCTAACTATTTTTAAATTCATTTATATTTAAAGTTACAAATTTATCTTTTATTAGCTTAATTAATTAAGGGGATTATTTTGAGGATGTTACAGTAAACATTTGACCTCTCAAAGGTTTAATGTAATTGGAAAAAATCTTGCTTTTATAGTTGTATATTAATTATTTTTTTGTTGAACTAAATCATTTAAAAATTTATTTAGGTGCTTAAGGACCCATTGATGCAAATGTTGCAATGTGAATTTTGTATGGGAGTGTGGAGAAATAATATGCATGTTTGTACAATTGTGATTAATGTTGACGTTTAAGAACATGCTTTTATGAAAATTATGAGTGATATTCAATATGTGTTGTATAGTGGAGGAAATATGGGTATGGATGAAATATGATATAATTGTTGATTGAATTGCATAATATGTGTAATATGTGCATAGCATAATCATTGGTGGAAGTTCACCTAGGGAGAGGAGTATATTGGTAAAATCTATATGGTAATGGCAGCTTATCATTGGAATTAGATGCTTGTCTTAGCACTGACCATTGGAATTGGAGGTAGTCTTCAAGATTGTCCCACTTATTCTTAAAGGGACTCAAACTAAACTAATCTCCATTGATTTATGTGGAGGCTAGATTAAGGGTATGACACTCGATATTTATTAGTATTAGGAGAAACCACGGTATATAAATGAGTGAGTTAACCTTAGTTGGGTAGCTCCTCACAAGTAGAAGGTTGGTTTAATTTGAGTTACAGACGTAGCCATTAATAGCCACCGATTTTATGTTGGAGGTAACAGGAGGGTATAAAGCTGGTGTTGATCATACATTTAATTCCAGTCACATAGTTGTTATTATTGTGGTTTGGCATGTTTTAAGGGCACACGTTTGTTATTTTTACGATCCCAAGATATGCATAATTGTAATATCTAATGATATGAGTTGCATGCTCAGTCACATGGTTGTTATTGTTGTAATCGAGGCTATAATTGCTATATGTGAATGAAAATTAATTTTATTGTCATTTGCATTTATCTTTAATTAATATGCAACTATATAGGTTAAGTTAACTTTAGTTACTGAATGGTTGTACTCATCCCTCATTCTTCAATATTTTTAGGGCCTAGTTTATTAGATTAAAACCAGGGAAACTGACCAGAGGCATAGGATTATGAGTAAATCCTATTTGTAGGCCTTTTAGTTTTACTTATGTGTATTTTGATGGTTAATTTTTCAACCAGGACTCATACTATTATTTTAAGTTACTTGCATTATAAATGAAAATATTACATGTATTTCATGCCTTGAATTGCTGACATGTGGTTGTAAGGCTTATATAGGGCCAAAATACTAGTACAAATAAAGTAAAGTATATTTTGATTGTTTTGAATGAGCATTCATGATTTAATGCAAAGTTACCTCTTCTTTGTGTTTTTGTAAATTGAGAGGTTAAGGGTTGAATTTATAATACATGCATACTGTTTGGGTTATGGTGTATTGCATGAGTCTTAAATTGTTTATTGAGTGTAGTTCAAGAGTTGGTGTAGGCTTTTGACATATTTGTTAGAGTTTGGGCACCCTAAATGTGAAAAGTAGTGAAATTGGTATTAGGTGTCCAATTTTTGATGGAAAAATCTTTTGGTTGTGAAACTTGTACCATTAGTTAGAGTTAGGAGAAAGTTCTTTGTATACACCAAAATCATCTCAATCGGACATTGAACAAAAAAATGAGACGTGTCAAAAGTTCATCCCAGATGCTATCATTTGATAGCAAAATTTCTATCAAAATAGTGGTGCACGGCACAAAGACATGCATGTCACAACACAAGAGCAATTAACCGCGGCGCATGTGCAGTTTTCTGCACAGTTCACTCTTTTGAGTTGTATGTAAATGTCTTGATTCTTTCTTCAATTCCTAGGCTTCCGCACCTATTTTACACTCTGATTTGAATATATTGAAAGTGTATGGAAGTATTTTAAATATTAAAATTTGAGGATCCTATTGTACAATTTTACAAATTCATCATTCTTACTTTGTGATAATCTCTTAATTATTTGAGATTTGAGCTAATCAGGTAATAGTGAGGAAGATTTTACAACAACAAGATACTGCACTATTTAAAAGTGGAACATTCAAATATAAAATAACTACTTTTTCTTTTAAGACAAACCCAAAGATGCCCAAACATATAAACCATAAAGAAGTGTTAAAATGGTGATAATTTTCAAAGTTTATTGAAATATATAAAGAAGTGTTAAAAGAATAACAGAAAAGTCACATAAATAAATAAAAAACAACATAACATAAAAATAGATCAATAAAAATAAGAATAAATGCTGAGCTTAATTCGCTGGGTTTCTTCCTGGAAAGTGAAGAGCAAAGACTCTTGTGATAAAGGAAGAGCAAAGACTTCAAGCAAAGAGACTAATGTTCTTGGAGGCCCAATTTACCGGGCTTCACATAGGCCGATAGATCCAGATGAGACCTGTAGTTGCGGCCCGTATCGGTTTTAGAAGAAAATAAAATGCCGTCTTTTGGTCCTCCACTGAACAGGTAAAACTTCCCTCCCTTTTCGCGCACCCAGCGACCCAACTGCCAACTCTCTCCCACTCTCCGCTCCCTCAGCGGGTGTGCAACACACAGTACCGCCGTCTCTCTCCTTCTCTCTCGCTTTACTTGATGCTCATGCGCTTCGCCTTAAACCCAATCAAAGCCCCTCTCAATCCCATCCATTTTATTTCTTCCAACTCATTTCGAGTTGTTCCTCCGTACTCGCTCAGATCCTGCCTTGTTGACTCTACTCCGAGATCGTCAATCCCAATGGCGATGCCGCCTAAGTCATCCATGCCATCAGGTCACACCGAGGCGGCACTTGCCAGGCGCTATTGGAACAGGTTCAATCGAGAATCCATTTTTGCCATGTACACTCCATTTGCTGTGTGCTTGGCCTCCGGCAATTTGAAGATTGAATCCTTCCGTCATTACATCTCTCAGGATGTCCATTTTCTTCGGGCCTTTGCTCAAGCGTGGGATTCTATTTCCTTCTTTTCCTTTTTCTTCTTTTTCAGTTTCTTTTATTTAACCTGCCTTTTCTTTTTTGATTACTGTGAAAAATGATAATGTATTCTTGCTTTCGAGGAGTTACAAAATGAAACTGAAATACGAAAAGTCTCCTTACAATAATACTCGTAATCTTAACCCGTAAGCAACTGATTAGTTACGCAAGATAGTCATTGAATGTCTTCCTTTCATTCTTTTTCCCATCGCCGTGCTTGATTCTTGAATTGGTATACAGAAAAGAACGTTGTATTACATATATTTTCGTCCTTTCGAACTTGGCATTTCAAGAATAACCTTCTTTAGTAGGCGTTCAAGATTAGGCATTATTGAGTAACATATTCAATTCAATTAAATGCTAAAACTCGTTTTCGGGGCAAATTATATTGCTAAATTTGCCATTTCTCCCAGTTGATGTTTGAGAAGCGGAAGATGATTGTTCATGATTCCAGAGTTTGTGACATCTCGTGTCAAGAAACGTGGATTATTATTGTTATTTTTTTTTTAGGGCTCTGTTGCCTGGTCTTAAAAATCTACTTCTAGTAAGTTTAGCAGGGGCTAATTAAGTTATAGTTGTGCTATTAAAGCCTTATTTATCCCTTGATACAACAACAACAAGAAGCCTAGCCTCACTCGATGGGGCTGGTTGTATAGATTGTATGACGTACTCTATCAACAATCAAGCTTTGTATATTGTTAACTAAAAGGTCTCATTCAGCAGCTTCTTGAGCGTTCTCTTTGATTTTTCCCTTCCCCTCTTCACAAGGCTCAAGTCTATCTGTTTCACTGCGTACATCTCCAAACCACCTCAAACAATTTTTTACTATTTTCTCTTCATTAAATGCCACACCCACTTTTTCTCCCATCTCAAACGATTTATCCCTTGATATAACGGGGAAAAAAGTATAATGTATACACTGCAAGGAACATGATACATTACCGTTTAAATGGAGTTTGGAGCGTTGTGTTGATTTATCACGTGTATTGTGTATCCATCAGATATGATATGGCTTCTTTTTTTTAATAACAATAATATGACTCTGTTTTAAAGTATCTGTGTTTCATAGTTTCAGCCTGTTTGGTTTCATATCCTTTTCTTTGTTGATAACTATACGGTTATGTCAAGACTTCTTGTTGTTTTAAATTTTCTCCTTTGATTGATTTGACAGGTACGAGTTGGCTGAGGAGTGTGCTGATGATGATGATGCAAAGGTTGGAATCTCTGAGTTGAGGAAGTCAGTTTTGGAGGAGCTAAAGATGCATAATTCACTTGTGCAGGTGAGATGCTTTTTCCACGAAAATGGACTTAAACTGGAGCAGAGTTTTTATTCTTGCAGTGTTACAGCTTCACAAGACAAATTGACAGTTTGAGTAAATAACATGAATTATGTAGTTCTCAATTATCTATATGAAAGTAGCATGTCTGGCTGGGAATGGTTTTTGTGGATATATTTTTTTGTGATATAATACTTTATTTTGTTGCTGCCCTACCTTTTTCTGGAATTTTCTTACTGAATTTTTTGTTTATGGAAATAATTTTCAAGTGTTGGTGGGTCAATATATTATGCATGACTATTGTTCTTGTATGATCTATTGAATATGGGTTTCAAAGTTATATTTTAGGGACTGAAGGCTGAGGGTAAAGGAGAAAATCATTTGCAACTTGATCTTTTTAAAACTTGCACGCTGTGCAATCTTAATAATCAATTTGTGGGTATCCTCGGAATATGACAATAGGAGCAAAGGTACATCCAGTCAAATGAAACATGAGAATGAGCACTTCAGAAATAATTTGAGGGAGGAAAATTTAGAATTGCTTTTCCCGCAAATTCCAAGTTGATCATTCTTATTTGTTAGCAATAGTACAGTACAGAGTATACCTATTTTCAAAGAGTAAGCCAATTATTCTGATCTTTACATGCACGAAACATATGTCTCATGGTCATGGTAACGTTATGAATATGTTACACATGCTTGTAGTCTTTTTCAACCATTCAACCTCTATTATTTTGGTGTGGTATTTTGAAATGTTGTGTAGGAATGGGGATTAGACCTTGCCAAAGAGAATATTAACTCTGCAACTGTCAAGTATACAGACTTTCTGTTGGCTACAGCCTCTGGGAAGGTGGATGCAGTAAAAGGTCCTGGTAAACTGGCAACACCTTTTGAGAAAACCAAGATTGCTGCTTATACTTTGGGTGCCATGACTCCTTGCATGAGCCTCTATGCCTTTTTGGGCAAACAGTTTCAGGAACTTCTAGAAGACAACAAGGATGCTCCTCACCCTTACCAGAAGTGGATTGACAACTACTCTTCTGAAGGTTTCCAGGTTTGTCAAATTGACAACAGAACCTCTTATGGTTGCCTTTATAGTACTCTTGTGGTGAATATTGGTGGAATATACATTTAATCGATATTCGATGGTCTTCCCTGTCTCCAACACTCATTTATTCTTGTTTTCGAATTTAGGCCTCCGCTTTACAAACAGAAGACTTGCTTGAGAAATTAAGTGTCCCTTTGACAGGCGAAGAGCTTGATGTCATTGAAAAGCTATATTACCAAGCAATGAAGCTTGAAATAGACTTCTTCTCTGCTCAGCCACTGTTTCAACCAACTGTAGTACCCTTGACTAAAGAACATAACCCTGAAAGAGACCGCCTCATGATATTTTCTGATTTTGATTTGACATGCACCATTGTTGATTCATCTGCCATCTTGGCAGAAATTGCTATTGTGACAGCACCAAAATCTGATCAGAATCAACCCAAGGATCCAGCTGTTCGGATGTCATCAGTTGTTCTTAAGAATACGTGGATGGAACTATCCCAGGAGTATACAGAGGAATATGAGCAATGTATTGAAAACATTATGCCTGCTGAGAAATGTATGATGATATTCTATGTTTTCTTTGGGATATTTTGACTGTGGAAGAATCTATATTTTGTTCTCAGACATTTTTAGTTCTGACTTTGACCTCGTGATTTGGCAGTGGACAATTTTGATTTCCAAAAACTGTCTGTAGCACTGGAGCAACTCTCAAAGTTTGAGAAAAGGGCAAATAGTAGGGTTATTGAGTCTGGGGTGCTCAAGGGTTTAAACCTTGAAGATATAAAACGGGCTGGAGAGCGTCTGATTCTTCAAGATGGTTGCATTAATTTCTTTCAGAGAATTGTAAAGAATGAAAATTTGAATGGAAATGTGCATATACTTTCATACTGCTGGTGTGATGAGCTAATTAAGTCTGCTTTCTTGTCAGGTACATCCCTCATTAAGCTGTAATTTCTTCTCTGACGTTAATCTTGCATATTGATTCCATTTAACTTGAGAGAATGGAATTTAATTCCTTTTGCTTCCCCATCAGAACACTTTTTGTATGTTAATTGATTGCTCTGTTCATTTTGCATTTTCTTACGTTCCATGTCAATTTCAAATACAAATTTCTTTGTTGCCTTCCCTTGTATTAGTTCACATGAGATCCCTCCTGATACCTGTTGCGTATTGTTAAACTTCCCCTTTTCCTTGCCAGTAATACATTGATGTTTCAAGGAATATTTGCATTCATGAGTTTCAAAAAAATGGTAATCTATTTTAATTCTTTTTAAGTAAAATTATGTATTTGATATATGTTTATCATATACTTCTTTGATATATATCTTCAACTGATAAGAAATTTACCTGTGGTCGAGTTGCCTGTTGCTATACATGACTGCGTTAGAATGCCTAATGAGATTCAATTGGATGGCCATGAATTCTGTTCCTGTCTTGCTCAATCACTTCCTGTCGGTTGAATAGAATCAGTTGGATGTTTGTTATTTGATGCCTAGCAAAGGAAGCCTTGATTTGTTTGTTTATGCTAATGTAATTCTTGGCATCTTTATTGGTATATATGATTTCATGCTAGATTGTTTTTTAAATATTCAGAATGCTTTTTATTGAGAATATGCCTTGAGTTGATAGTATATTATTTCATATTTTTTCTAATTTCTTGCTTATAGTCTCTCTCTCTCCAAAAAAAATAAAAATTGGCAGCTGGTTTAAATGAGCTGAATGTGCATGCTAATGAGTTCACTTTTGAGGAATCTGTCTCTACTGGTGAAATTGTTAAGAAGGTGGAATCTCCCGTTGAAAAGGTCCAAGCTTTCCATGATATATTGAACAACTCCAATGATGACAGGAAGAATTTGACTGTTTACATTGGGGACTCAGTGGGCGATTTGCTATGTCTACTTGAAGCAGATGTTGGAATTGTGATTGGTTCAAGTTCTAGCCTTAGGAGAGTAGGGACACAATTTGGTATTTCATTTGTCCCGTTGTTTCCTGGCTTGGTTGAGAAGCAGAAGGAATACATTGACGAAAGCCCTTCCATTTGGAAGGGTTTGTCCGGCGTTCTTTACACAGTTTCCAGTTGGGCTGAAGTGCATGCTTTTATCTTGGGTTGCTAGTCTTGTTGAGAAAAGTATACGTAGTGCAATACAAATACAGACAGGTGGCAAATTTTATAAGGGCCACGGATTTCATGCTATTCCTCTTCTTTCTCGTACAGAATGTTGCGATTCAGAGATATGCTGTCGTTCTGTTTACTGAATGTGCTTTACATGTGGGTATTTTTTATATCCCTTAAAATTTTCTCTTGTTTTACCTCAACATTTCTTTGCTCATTGTTGTTATGTTATCTCAGTTTCCTACCCTTCTTCTGTCAGGTATGAGAAGTTTGAGAGAGCAGTAATTCAAACCATAGATTGTTAGATGAATGCTTCAACACAGCCGTCGTAGCGTTGTACTGGTAATTTCTAGGTTCCTGATTTTTACAAATAGTAAGAGTAGTGCTGATATCACGTGTATCTTCAGTTGAATGCTTGATCGGTATACATGCAGATGCAGAAAGTTGATGTTCATCGACTCTTAATTTTTTTGAACCACTTACTGGAATGCAAATATGATCTGGTCTTGAATAGTTTTTGAGATGAGATTCTTGCGTACGAGTTAGAGTCCGATGATAAGTTCTGAGTACTGCCGTTGTTCAGCGATTGTATGATTTATCTCTAGCTCCTATTTTAGAACATAAAAAACACTATATCAGACTTTAAATCTCCTAATAAATTGTAATAAGGATAGTATTTGAAAAAAGAGAGTTGATACACCAAGTGACATATACAATGTCATTAATTCCTTTTAGAAGAGTTCTATGGAGTAGAATGGAGGGAGCCGTGGGCCCCGTGAGGATGGATCATGGATCTTGGAAATGAATTTGTGGTGTCACTTCTGCTGGGAAAACGACAAACGGAAAAGAAGGGAAAGGAGGGGAAAGGCGTGAAAATATAAAGGCACCTTATGAACACTTGCATAGTTCAAATTAAATATTAGATGGCAAAACAGTACACTTCAAAAGTTGGCTTTGTGATAGAAAATTATCATGACGGAGTCTATGCTCTATGACAAAGAAAAGAAAGTAACAAGGGAAGATCATTACAAAATGTACACATGATTGTGAGGTCTCTTGGGACTTATACGTGAAAATGATTTTTTGTGAATTAATCAAAATACACCTCATTTGAAAAGGGGGGAAAAAAAGAATAGATGTCCGAAAACGAAGAAACCATGGTCAACGGTAAGCTTGAATACTGGAAATTAGGTTGAGGGCAGTGATTTGACTGGATTAGCATGAATACGATAACCAAACAAATGGATGAGCAGTAATTTTACTAGAAATTAGGCTTCTTCAAGCCAAGAGATTGCTCCTCGTTTGCTTCTAGCTTTTTCTCACGCTTTCATTGTTTCATGGTCTCGATTGTAAGCTATGTCTCACTTGCGCTCACAATTGCACTCTCGCTCTCTGTCCCGGTCACAATCCTGATCCCATCAGTCCAAGGGTTTAGACTTGGGGCTTAGGTAGGAACGACGGTTTCGAGAACGCATATGTTCCTAACAGTGTCTTTGTTCAATGATTTCTTCTTGGCGTTGCTGAAGGGTCCATTTTTGCATTGAGCTTTCATTGAGAACACTGGTGTCGGAGGGACAGCGATGGCAAAGAAAGAAGCTGAAGAAGCCAAGGGCACAATGCCATCATGGGTCGAATGTTTCATGGCTTCTATGTAGTTGTATGCCACGATTTCTCAGGTGTGCGTTTCTTTTTTAAAAATCATGGGTATTTTGGTTAATTCACAAAAAATTTGATTTACACCAAAGTCGTAAGGTACCTCACAATCACTTGTACACTTGGTGGGACTTCTGAGTAATTAAAATGCATAAATAAATGAAACGTCAGTCATGAATGGACATAAATAGTCTTAATTACAAATTAATTATTTAGGGACCATCTCATGTTTTTGAATATATAAATTAACAAGTGACGTTTCAGAAATTGATGAGTGGTTATTCTTAAATTCACAATTAATGATACACACAAACTCACATATAGGAGTGTTCAATCTAGACCCGTCCCGATTGGCCCGGTATCGTCCCGATCATATCAGGATGGGTCTTGTCCCGGCCCGAAAATAATTGGGACGGGACAGGAAAGGGGTTCGGGACGGGACGGGACACGAGATTACCATCAGGACATCCCGTCCCGTCCCGAATATTTTATATATTATTTTTTATTTTAAATATATTAATTATATTAATATAATTTATATTTATATTAATTATATCAATTATAATTTTAATACTTACAATTCTTATTTAAAACTAAAGTGTTTTTATATTGATAATTTTAATGACATTGAGTAAACATGGCGATATCTTTTTTATAATATATTAATTATATTAATATAATTTATTCTTATATCTATCTATTTAATAACTTTTATTTATAACATATTTCTTGCTTATTTTTAGAAGAGTAATTAGCTTAGTATATCTTCACTAAAGTAGAAGAACAATTATTTAATGTTGTATTTGACTTGCCTGTTGTTGCTAATTTTACAGCATAAAGATCATTTGTATTTTTTATTATAATATGTAGTTGTGATTAATATAATTCAATAATTGATTTTAAATTATTGTTATTTATATACTTGTGTTATTTTGATTTTAAACTTAATAAATTATATAATTTAAATTTTTAATGAACATTATTATCCAGATCTTTTTTCGATATTATTTCATTTATCGGAACGGCAGGACGTCCCGGTCCCGTCCTGACTCTTAATGGGACAGGACGACTTTCGGGACGGGACGGGACATGGGACCAAAATTCAATCCCGATCTTTTTTTCGGGATGGGACACTGGACGGGGGTGTCCCGATCCTGTCCCGTCCAGTGAACACCCCTACTCACATATTCATGAAATTGTTAATACATTCACTGTTGATTTTTCATGTATTCACATGGTAACTTTCTAAAATTCACAACTAACATTTCTCAAATTCATGTGTAACTTTTTAGTAGTTATTTTAATAATTAGAATTATTTTAATTGTAAATAAAGGACATGATTCCTCTTCTGTATTTCAATATTTCAAAGTCTTCAATTGTCAATAATATATTTACAAAAATTCATAATTGTCATTCTATCCAACTAAGTACTTGAGACTTTTGTGGTCACTGTAGACTTCAAATTGTGCACCATACAAGTAATGTCGTTGTATCTTGAGTGCAAATACCACTACCGTAAGCTCAAGGTTGTGTATCGAATAGTTCTCCTCATGCGGTCTTAGTTATCTCTCGGCATAAGCCATAACCCTATCATCTTGCATTAATATGCATCTAAGACCCTTAAGTAAAGCATCCATATACACCATAAATGGCCATTTTAAATTTGGAATAGTCAATACTAGTGCAGTAGTTAACCTCTTTTTCAACTCTTGGAAAGTCTCTTCACACTTGTCAATCCATACGAAAGGTTGATCTTTCTTAGTCAATTTAAAGAAGTGTGAAGAATTGTGCCAGCCAGTAACGGCAGGCACCCCAAAGCCAGTACCGGCTGGCATAATTCTTTAAAAGCCTTGTAACAGCAAGCACCCCAAAGCCCAGTATCGGCTAGCATGATTCTTTAAAGCTCTGTAACGGCAGGTACTCTTAAAGCTTAGTACTGGCTGGCACGATTCTTTAAAGTCCTATAATGGCAGGCACCCTAAAGCCTAGTATCAACTGGCATAATTCTTTAAAAGCCTTGTAACGGCAAGCACCCCAAAGCTTAGTACCGGCTAGCACGATTCTTTAAAGTCCTGTAACGGTAGGCACCCCAAAGCCCAATACTGGCTAGCACAATTCTTTAAAAGTCCTGTAACGGCAGGCACCCTAAAGCCCAATACCGGCTAGCACAATTCTTTAACGCTTAAGTAAGGTGAGGGACCATGACCTTTCTATGTAAAGGACCCAAAAAAATTTAATATTTTAAAAATTTCAAAGTCTTTTTATCCTGACATGTGATATGAAAATGCATAGATGCAAATGTATTTGTTCGCTATATATGGCCTTGCTTTAATGGATGATTATTGTGGAATCAAGTGGGGGGTTGGGATGGGAAGATGTATTAAAAAAAGATTAATTTATTTATTTATAACTTTGTGTTAGTGTAAGGGACAAATTGAAAGAATTTTGAATCTTACTCAGAGACGTAGAGTTTGTGATCGAATTAGAAGAATTCTTGAATATCATTTTTTTGCTGCTTGTCTATAAACAAAGGTTAAATAAGCAAGTGTGCTTGCTTGTGCCTGAAACCTTTATGCTAAGGAAAGCACAAGATAATTTGACCATCCCTATAGAAGGGTTTGGGTATTAAAATATTGTAACTTTGCACATTCTCTTAAGTGATTATGAGGCTACCTCATTTATGCCAAACAAAATTTTCTTTCCTTCATATGCTTATTGCATCATAGGAAAATGGAAAATAACTATTAACCTACAAGAGACCAAAATCCCTACATGATTAAAGTCATGAGAGTAATAGCCTTATAACTTGTTATTGTTTTTTTTAAGTGATTACAAGGCTACCTTATTTATGCCAAACAAAATTTTTTTTTCCTCTACATGCTTATTGTATCATAAGGAAATGGAAAATAACTATTAACTTACAAGGGACCAAAATCCCTATATGATTAAAGTCGTGAGAGTAATAGCCTTATAACTTGTTATTGTTTTCTGTTTTTTTTAGGAAAGAGAAAAAACAAGGATAGTTGGTTTTTAGACATTTATGCACAAGAGTCAACTAATTCTTGTTAAACAAAGGTTAATTTATTATTTGAGTAAATGAGAAATTTTCAATCTCTTCCAAGTACTTATTGCACTGTAGGGGCAAGGATTAACAATTAGCCTATGACAGTCAAAACTAATACATGGCTAATGTTTCACTTTCAAAATGAAATGTGTTATTTTACCTTACAAAAAGAAAAGTTATTTAACGGGAGTTAGCTAATAAAATACATCAACTCTTCAATGTTATGAAATAAATTTATAGTCACTGGGGTCAAAGGCCCATGGGCAAAGCTTTGTTATTTAATGCTAGCGCCATCCTTATGACACGTTAACATTGATTAGTGTAATGACATTCAATACCTACTCTAGCATAAGGTACCTAACAACTATTTTCTTTAAAGTAGCATGTACAAATGATATGTCATGATGATGACAATGATGCAATAAAACATGCTCTCATTTTGTGTTATATTTAAAAAACTTAAGTCTATTTATCTTTGTAATTATCAGGTATGAGCTAAAATGGTTAGCTATTAGTTTTCATCTAAAATGTGTAGCTCAGGGTAGATTTATAGTTTTGATGGATAAAAGGTTCCTAAGATGTCCTTACTACATGGTGAAGACCTTACTTAATAATTTTGACCCTCTGAGAACATAAGCTCTGCAGGGACTGAATTTACTGAGTAAGTAACAGTTTGGATGAGGTATTTATAGTAACCTTTGAGAGTTTAAAAACTCTACAGGAAAACCATTACTAACCCCTACTAACATATGATATTCACAGACCCAAGTATAAGGCCCAAAATGTGTGTGCTAAATTGTGAAAGTGCACAATGTGTGATAAGAGCATGCAAGCATATTATCTTATTCTCATATGCTACCCAATCTTCATCTATTAATTAGGTCAAACAAAGAGACAAATATATGCACAAATAAAAGTCTTCTTAGGATTTATTTAGCATGTTATCTATCTTAAGACATGTTATAAAAAATGAAGAGGGAGAGAAGAGGAAAAGAGGGAAAAAAGGCACACATAAATTAAAAGGGATAATAATAATAATAATGATAATAATATATTATATTTGGAGCACAATAAACTTATATTGGCTTGACTCTCTAACCTGTCCCTAATGGAGTTGCCAATTATTGCACCTGAAAAATGCTACACGAACGGCACGCGAGTGAAAGTTTCGGCCTTCGTGGCAGGAACCAGCTGAATGAGGAGTCATCACCAAAATTTTGAGAGAAATTTTAGGAAACTAGTTAAAGGAGGATAAGGGTGGTTTGCGAAAATTAAAAATAGGTTCAGAAGTCAGTTGAATGTGAGGAAGGTGTTAGGCACCCTACAAGACCCATTCGTCAGAATGGTTACTTGAAGTTTGTTGTGCTCTATTAATATGGTTTTAAAATTATTTTAATTATTCCTTTTATATTTATGTTTTTGATATAAAAATAATAAGAATTAAGTGAGAAATATTTATTTATTTACGAGAGAGGACTTGACTCAAAATCTGACTTTAAGGCCTATGTATCCTGTGATGGAGATCAAAGTTCACGTAGTTCGGGCTTATAAGTTTGTTGGTGAAAATATTTTTTGAAGAGAAATTAGTTAGAAATAATTCATCATTTTACAAATAAAATAATTTTTAAAATTTTGATATGTGTGTTTTAAATTGTAAAAAGTAATTTAATTTTAATTATTTTTTCAATTCTTGAATTTTTGGAATAAAGAAAGAAAAAAGTTTAAAATTACTTTTCTTTTATGTTTTATGACTGAGAATTTTAACTGCTATACCTACAGAGCCTTATTGGTTCATACGGTAATGTAGTTGTTTTAAATATATGTGGAGATTTTAAAATCTCACACGTTAAAAAAATTTAGCAATTTGATTGATTTATATTTTTAAGTGTTAGCAATAATTTTTTTAAGCATGTATATATATGTTTTTAAAGAATTTTAATTATCATACCTGCAAAGCTTTATTAGCTTATACGGTAATATGATTATCTTAAATATCTACGGCATTTTTAAAATCTCACACGATAAAAGAATTAAATTTATTTAATAGATTTAATATATAATTTATATGAATTTTAAAAACTTAATCGTTATATCTGCAGAGTCTTATTGACTCATACAATAATACGATGATCTTAGAAGTATATAAAAATTCAAAAACCCCACGTGATTAAAAGATATAGTCGGTAAATGTGATCACAATTTAAATATATTAATTTGGTTAATTAATTTTCTAAATTATGTATTATATAATTATTTACAAAAATTATTTATTTATTAAAAAATTGAGAATTACTACATCTGCAAGGATTTATTATCCTACACGATGATGTGATTAATTTAAGTCTCTAGGACTTAAATAAATTTTTAATTTGCATTATAAAAAGAGAGTTAATTTTAATGATAGGCCTTTGAAACCCATATTAACATATTAGTTTTACTCTCATATCTGTGAAACCTAATTGATTTACATAATATGAGATTATTCTGATTATCGACAAAGATTCAAAGTCTCACATGATAAAAGAATTAAATAATATTCATTTTGAATATATTTTAATGTGTAATTATATAACGCATATTTTTTAATATAGAAATCTTAATCGTTATACCTGCGAAGCCTTATTGACTCACGCGGTAATATGATTATCTTAAAGGTCTACAGAGTTTAAAAATCTCACATGACCAAAAGATCTAATTAAAAATGTGATTATAATTCAAATTTATTAACTTAATTAATTAATATTATAAAAATATTTATTATTTTATTTACTTCTATATAAATTAAAAATCACAATATCTACAAGGATTTATTATCCCACACGATGATGTAATTAATTTAAATCTCTATGAAGATTCTTAAAATCTCATAAGGGACTTAAATATTTTATTAATACAAAAAAAGTTAATTTTAATGATCATCATTTTAATATATACGAATTGGATCTTCCTTCTACGAAATCTTATTGATTTACATGGTATGAGATTATTTTAAAGATCATTTTAAATGCCTGCAGAAATTTTTAAAATTTCACACGATAAATAAGTAACAAACAAATATATACTCTTTTATTTTTATTAGATCTCAATTACAAAATTTAAAATTCATCCAAAAAAATTGGAATTCCTTTCTTGTGGTGATATAATAAGCATGTAAATAAGAAGATAATAAAACAACTAGTAGCTTTGGCATTTAGAAGAACTAACTTATAAACATACTGATTACTGATATTTGAAGCAAAATATACTTAAGAGTTTAAGGAGTAAATTAACAACTAGCAAGTTTTGTAACTAAAGAGATTTAAGAGAAAAATCTTACCATCAATTCAGACTACAACCTTTAGAGATCAAATTGAGAATCAATACTTTTTGCTATTATAAAGCTACTCGTCAACTCTTACTTTTGAAGAACTAACACACCATGATATAAACTGTAACATCCCAATTTAAATTTTAATAGTTAATTTGGGTTAATAGAAATTTAAAAAAAAAATAATATTTAGAGGTAAGCAAATTAGTAAGAGATGATTATTAAATCTAACTTAGGATATAATTCTAAATTAAAATTTAAAAAAAATTAATTAAAAAAATTAAAAAAAATAAATAATAAAAATATTATTAAATTATTTTTATAAAAAAAAAGAGAAAAGGTATTTAAAAAAAAAGGAAGAAGAAGAAGAAAAACGAGTTTGCTTTCGGCGGCCGCAATGATTACATGTAAAATAATAAAAAAAAAAAAGAAAAGGAAAGAAGAGAGAGGAAAGGGAAAAATAAAAAAAAATTGTGGGACTCACATTCATTTTTTAAAAGCCACCGTTCTCTTCTCATTTTCCTTCATTTCCTTCCTCTTTCGTGTGTGATCAGAGAGAGCGTCTGTGAGCATGAGTTGCCGGTGCGGAAGATCTGAATTTTTAAGGTAAGAGTTTTTAATAGGATATTTAGGGTGTGATTTCAAGTTTTTCAAGACTAAGTAAGTGTTCTAAAAATTTTTCTTAATCATCCTTCTTCTTTGTTTCTGAGTTTGTAGTGGTAGAAAATTTAAGATCTAGAAGATGATGAATTTATGTTGAATAAATATGGTTTTTGAGGTTGTCAGTAGTATAATAAATGTTCTAGAGTATAAATTTGTTGATGATCTTTGAATTTGTGGCTTATGGATCAAATTCTAAACTAGATCTGAAAATATATGTTGATTTATTGAGGTTTAGATGATTATTTGGAATGAGAAATGAATTATTATGGTTATAGGATTATGATTCTAAGCTAGAGGCTCAATTTTTAATTTTTAGGTATTTTAGGTATGAATTTATGAAATAAAAAGAAAATTTTGATAATAGAAATTAGTTTAGAAGTTGATTTTTAGATTATTAATGTTCATTGATAATTAAAAGAGGAGTTAAAAAATTTTACTTAATAGTATTAACTCTAGATTTGTATTAAGATTGAGATTAGGAATTATGTTATATTTTTAATTCTATTATTAGAATTATTTTATTAGTTTTAAAAATTGAAACTAATATTTATAAATAATATGTTATTTGTAGATTGTATTACTGGTGAAGATTGTGGTGAGAGAGAAATTTTAAGGAATAATTTATTGAAAAAGCCACAAGGTAATCATGCTTTTAATTTGTGATTAGTGTTACTTCATGTTAATTGGGTGATTATTGAGAAAATTATAAATTTTGTAATATTATATAATTGTGTAATATTATTATGAATTTATTTGATTATTGTGGGAGGTGTTGGGAGACTTGCTATTGTTGTTGTATTTATGTGCCACGTGGTACGCCCCTATTGGAGCTCAATAGGTGGTTTGTAAGGGCTCAAGCTAATCTACCTTTGGCCGAGTAATTTAGCATCGAGTGAAGGCTACAGCTCGAGGTTAATGGAGGGATATAAGGATGGTTGTTTGTGTGTATTGTAATATTTCTTATATTTGTTGGAATTATATTATTTTCAATTCTCACTTAGTAAGCACACACTTAACTGTTTGTATACATTATCATAAATTGGCTTTGGTTACTGGGACTTTTGAGTCTCATTATGTGGTTAACAATTTTCAGGAGAAGAGCCACGAGTGACACGTGGAGGAGTCCCAGAGGCTTAGTGGTATAGATCCACTGACTCTTTTGGGTATTTAATTTATGATTTATAATGTGTTATATTGTCAATATTAGGGCTTTTTGTTTATTGTCAATTATATGAATATATAAATGTAATCATGCCTTTCAAACTATTTCTATTTTTGGTACAATTTGGATGACTGTAATTTTAATATTTAGTTTACTTTGGATTGGTTAAAATGGCATGATTATAAGGCCAAATAACTGGCTTGTGTTGAAAATTGACTAAATTGCTTATTTTACTTGTTGGGAGTATAAGGATGGACAAATGTGATTTAGTTTACTTGTTGGGAGTATAAGGATGGACAAATGTGATTTAGCCTAATGGCATGTGGGAGGTAAAAATTTATCTGAAATGTTATAGTGTGTGAGTTGAAGCCAATTATAAAATATTTTATATTGAAATTATTGATATAAGAATGTGTTGGGTGGCTGTAACCCAATTATGGTTGAGTTAAATTATTTTTAAAAAAATTTGGTGTGTTACATAAACAACAGCATCCCAGCAAGAAACAATCTGTAATACTTGATATGTTGAACATCCATTTCTACACTCCCTAGCTAGATGCAGGGATCCACTTACACCCTACTCCATCTTCTTTAACTTATTTGTCGGTAACTTTCCATCCATATTGCTGTTGATAAAACCAGAACCATGACCCCTCTGCACTAATTCTTCCAAAGCAACACGTTCGCAACTTGGCCATCATTGAGAGAGCTGTACGAGTGCTTCATGAATGCCTTGACCAGTCCAGTACCATAAATAGCTCCAAACATTGAGTTGCCATATACGCTAAAGCTCGAATGAGCGATACCTTCATGGCTAAGAACAACCTGAATGTAACCATAGGATTGAGTGGCCACCAATGATATCGGTGGTGCAGTAAATGAGGACAAAGATCATGCCACTGAAGCCCAAGTAATGCCTAAGAGGCCAGCATTGTCACAAGAGCTGGGCTGATTTTTGTGGCCGATAGTAGTGGTGATGGTGACGTAGAGGAAGAGAAGGGTGGCGATGAACTCGGTAATAAGGGCCTCTTTCAAAGTAGGCATCCTTCAGCGTTTCTTCTTTCTCGAAAGCTTTCTCATGCATGCTGCGTCTTTGTATTTTGCTTCTCCTTCTCTCTCTCGTCCTCCTTCTCGTCTCTCACTCTTTGTCTCTCTTTTAATTCTCTCCCTCTTTCTCAGTGCTCTATTTTTTCTCTCCCTCTTGGATCTGTTTAGCCTTTCCTCTTCGGTGCTCTCTCCATCGGTGTTTCTTCTTTTCTTGTCTGTCTCAGTGCTTTGCATTTTTTGCTGTGTTTTTCGTCTCTCTGTGCTCTAATTTTTTCTCTTCTTTGTCTGGTTTTCTGGGTCTGCGGTAACTTCTTGGTACTCTATTTTTTTCTTTTTCTTTCATCCTTTCTCCTCTCGGTCACTCTCACTCTTTCATGCTCTCCTTTTTCTAGTTTTTCTCGCCCCGCCAGTATTTGTCCAGACTTCCCTCTTTAAAGCAGAAGAGTTTTTTTTACGGCTTGCGTGTAGCTCTTCGTGTTGCATTTTTGCTCTGTTTCTTCTCACTTTTTCCCTACTATTTTGTCTGCTTTCTCTACTATTTTATCTGCTGTGTGAGTGCTTTCCTCTGTGTTTTCATCTGTTGCATGCATGCATGCATCCCTGGTTCTGTTTCTTTTCTCCTGCTGGCTAAAAACATGTGTGTATGTGTTTCGATTGCTTACTGCTCCTTCTGCTCTATTTTGCTTCTTCTGCACCTGGCCAAGAGTGTGTGTGTGCGTGCGCACGTGTGTGTTCTTTTTTCTGGCATTTTCTGCTCTCCTCTGCGTTTTTGTCTCTGGGTTTCTCTCTTTTGGGCTGTGGTGAAATGCACAGCGTTTCACCCAGCCTTATATTATTTTTTTAATTTTTTTCTTTTTTTTAGATTAACACACACACACACATGTATATATGTACATTTTTTAAATGAAAAATAAGATTTAAGGAGAGAAATTTAACTCTCAACATTTGACTTCCAATATTTTTAAATGATTGAGATAATTTGGAGAGATATTTTAAAAAATTTAAACAAGATTTTTTTTTATTTTGTTAAAATATAATCCTAAAAAGGATTAAATTTTATTTTGTATTTTTATATTTTTTTGGTTATTTTTAATGAACTAAAAGAAATAAGATCCTAAGCAACAAAAGATTATCTAAGTTAAAATAAAATTAAACCCTATTAATTATTTTTTTGAAAATATAATCCTAAAAAGGATTAAATTTCATTTTTATATTTTTATATTTTTTGGTTATTAAAAAAATACCCAAACAAAATACAGTGTTCACAGTCAAATTAAAAGCAATTTGGGAAAATTTCTGAATAAATCTTTGGTAATACCCTGCTAGACCCAAGAAGCTTTGAATCTCTATCACATACTCAGCAAAAGTAACAGCATGTAACAGCCCTCACCCCATCCTACTGGGAGTATTTTGGACTTGGCTCCAAAACACTTCTTATGGAGCTCAAGTTGGCTTTTTCCAATATGGCACTTAGGTTATTCCTTACCCCACTATCACGGGGGTCTTTTAAAACCTCCCCAAACTCGAACCTCCAACCTTTACCACCTTAACGAATTTGAGGTAAGTCTAGTACCATTGAATCACTTAATTTATCATTTGAAAAATGGTCTTTAAAGTTGAATATGAATGTTTGGATACCATTTGCTTTAAATGTGGGAAATTTAGATATCAACAAGATAATTGTTCGCTAAATGATTTACCAAAATCAACTTCACTAGGAGAAGGAAATTCGATACAGTCTGAGTGGGGGTCGCCGAAGATGGAGAAGGAGACTGAAATAGTAGAAAAGCAATCTCTATTTCCATACTTGACATGTCAGTCGAGGACCTGAATGGTAGTTGGATGCTTAAAAGGAAGACTTTTTAATAGAGCATTCCTAGTTTTAAAGTAGAAAAATCAGAACATCACTATAGGCCACACCCTACAAAATCAAATAACAAAGAGCAGCATGAAGCTTCTAAAAACATATTTAATGTACTTGTAGATCAGAATGACTATAACAAGCCAAGGGAGGAAATTAAAAGAGATAAAGGAAAAGCACCAATTATTGAGTGGAAAAGGAAAGAGAACCAGCTAGATACCTCATTAAACCAGAATAATACATATTAGAGAAAAATGAAAGGTAATAACAACACTTTTGAGAAAGGGCAGAGCAGTAAGCAAATGCCAAACATGACTTTTATTTTGGCCAAACCTATTCGAAAGGCGAACTAGAGGTGCATAGTAGCTTGGATAAATCGAATAAAGGCCTAAAAGGTCAAGTGGAGGGAGCTAATAGGCTAAAGGATGTTTTGGGCCAGAAGAAGTAAGACAAGAAGTAACATAGGCTTAAAAGAACCCTAATGACAAGGTCGAAAGTGATGTCTCCTCTAATGAAGAAGAAATTGATATGCAGGACCTATAATCTTGTGATTAGGTTACTAGCAAACAATGGGCCATTACATTTTCAATAGGAAAAAGAAAAGGAGGAAAAGCTTACTAATACTCTTCCAATAATCTCCAATCATGCTCAAGGGCCAATAGAACAAGTATCTTTGCACCCAAAAGAGCCCCCTGACTTGAAGACTACTAGTGGGAAGCAAATGGTAGATTCTAAATCAATTAAGGCATCAGATCAATGGTATGAGACTAGTAATGATGTTGGAGACAATATGTCTATGTCAGAAGGCCATTTAAATGTGGCTGGGAGTGTAAGGTAGTTTGGCCTTGGTAATTTCCAATTATTATATTTGTTTATGAATTTTATTGCTTGGAATTGTAGAGGCGTGGCCTCCAAAACTTTTTACTAGCAAGTTAAATATTTAATTAATGGAAAAGATATTAGTGTCTTGATTCTAACTAAAACAAGAGTAAGTGGGCCTAAAGTAGATATCATAGTTTGAAAATTAGGCTTCAGTAATTAGATTGGGGTAGAATCTACCGGCTATGCAAGGGGAATTTTTTTGTGGTGGCAAGTTAATGCTATGTCTATTTCATATGCTTTATCTACCACATAATTGTTACACGTTGGGGTAAACATTATCAATAGATCATAGTTTTTTACCTATTGACAAGAAAGGTGGGTTGGGTCATAATGGTCTATCTATGAAACATTTTGCTTATTGTATTTTTACTTCAAACCTTATGAAACTTGATTTCATTGGGGAGTGACATACACAGGAGAAAAATCAAGTGAAGGAGTTAATTGATTAGTCTTCCTCAAATACCCAATAGAGCTCCAATTTTCCTTTTGCCGATGTTCACCACATGAGCAGATTTGGATCAGATCACAGGCCATTACTGGTTAAATGCTATAATAAAAATGTCATAGGAGCCAAAAACCACTCTTTAGATGTCAGGCTGCTTGGTTACTAGAAGAGGGATTTTCAGACCTTGTAAGGAAATATTGGGCCTCGAATGACTGGACTACTAGTGTGAGAACTTTTACGAATGCTGCTATATCCTGGAATAAACAGAAGGTAGGAAATATCATGGGGAAAAAAAGAAACCTACTTAAAAGATTAGAGGGTACTAAGAGATCTTGAAGCAAACATGATAATCAGTGGCTTGTTCAAGTAACAAAGGAACTTTGAAAGCAGTACAACAAAATACTAGCCTAAGAAAAGTTGATTTGGTACCAAAAATTAAGACGTAATTGGCTAAAGTAGGGAGATCATAACAGCAAATTTTTTCTCTCAATAACTGTAGCTCGAAGAAGGAAAAACCATATTGAGTGCTTGCAAGATCTTTATGAGGACTAGATTTATGAACAAGAAGAACTTAATAGACATACTATAAGTTTCAACCAGAATTTGTTCACAAATACATTTCACCCCTATTCCTATAAGGAATAATTTCCCTCGGCTTGAAGATAATGAATATGCTATGCTGTTAACCATGGCTACAAATGAGGAAATAAAGGAAGCTGTATTTGAAATGGGAGCTTTTAAGGTACCGGCGCCAGATGGCATCCAAGCCTTTCTCTTTCAAGACTACTGGCATTTCATTAGAAACTCCATATGTGATCTGGTTAAGCAAGTTTTCAGGGACCCAACTTATAGCAATCACCTTTAATCAAACCCTCCTTGTGTTAATACCAAAGATAAACCATCCTGAGCAGATAAAAGACTTTAGACCCATTTCCTTTTGTAATGTCAGCTATAAAATTGTTTCTAAAGTATTGAGTAAAAGGTTAAGGAAAGTTATGGAAAAGCTTGTTGGCTGTCATCAGTGAAATTTCATCTTAGAAAGATAAAGCAGTGATAATATAATTATTGCCCAAGAAGCCGTCCACTCAATAAGAACCAAGAGAGGACCAAGGGGCATGATGGCAGTTAAGATAGACTTTGAGAAAGCTTATGACAAGCTTGAATGGCCTTTCATCCTTGATACCCTTAACCAAATCAAACTTCTAGATGCTTTGTGTAAACTCATTATGACTTGCATCAATATGACTTCAATCCAAGTTCTTTGGAATGGGGACCCTTAAGAAACCTTCATACCATTAAGGGGTATTCGACAGGGAGACCCAATTTTCCCTTACATTTTCACATTATGTATGGAGAAATTAAGTCATGTAATCTAAGATACAGTGGAAGATGAGCTTTAGACTCTAATAAAGCTTTGTAAAGATAAACCTTTGATTTCCTACCTCTTCTTCGCTGATGATCTTATTCTATTTAGAGAGGCATCTCGACCCTAAGTGGAAGTCATGAATGATGTTCTAAATTGCTTTTGTTCTTCTTTTAGCTAGACTATGAATAACTCTAAGACCAAGATGTACTGTTAAAAAAATGTCCATATCTCAAGATCACTTGACTTGAGTAGAAAAATGGGAGTATCTCTGACTACTAACCTAGGTAAATACTTGGGTATTCCTCTTATACATAAAAGGGCATCTTATATGCTTTTTGCACCTATTTTAGAGAAGACACAAAAGAGATTGAGTAGTTAGAAAGGTTGGTTCCTTAATAAAGCGGGAAAAGCTACTCTAATCAAGGTTTTCATTTTTGTTTTACCTTTATATCATATGTAAACTATGTTGCTTCATAAATGTTTGTTGAATGAAATTGAAAAATAAAGGAGGCATTTCTTCTAGGGCCATTCAGAGAATAATCAGGGCCTTTACCTTTTATCTTGGGATATAATCTCGTCAGATAAGCTAGAGGGTAGCCTTGGCATCAAGAATCTGAGGAGAAAAAATGAAGCTTTTGTGATGAAATCATGTTGGAACCTCCTAATTAATAAGGAAAGTTTCTGGTTAAGGTATTAACAAGCAAATATAAGTATAGTACTAGGCTAGTCTTAAGTGTTGAGAAGAAAAAGTTATCTTCCTTGACATGGAGAAGCATATGTGCTATTTGGGAGAACTTCAAAGTTAGGGTGAGGAAGAAAATAGGGAATGGCAGAAGTACCTCTTTTTGGCTTGATAATTGGTTAGAATTGAACATTCCCTTAATTGACCTTATTTTGGGATATGAAGCCTTTGTTGACAAAAAAGAGATGGTAGTGATTGTGCATGGTAGAATGGTGAGTGGAATAGAGAGAAACTACTGAATTGGCTTGATATTCATGTTATTGAATGTTTGACTCAGCAACACCTACCTTGTAAGGAGAGAGAAGAGGATAAACACTTTTGAAAATCATCTTCAAATGGTTCCTTCACAGTTAAATTTTCTTATAACTTTATCTCTGCAAGTATGCAATGCTCGGTGGATCCTTTATGAAAGCTCTTATGGAGATGGTCCATTCTTAAAAAAAATCAAATCCTTCATGTGGCTGTTCGTACATGGCTATTTACATACCGTGGACCTAAGGAAACAAAGAGGTTTACAAACTCACAATGATTGCCCAATGGGATGCAACTCTAAGGAGGACAGCATGTACCTTCTTATAGATTATAACAATGCTTTCAATAGGTGGAAATCTGTGGTTAGCGATGCTAAAATGGAAACTTTCTACTCTCTCTAAGGAGTAGATTGGGTCAAATGGAATCTGAAAAATAAAATAGGTAATGACTTGACTAAGAAAACCCCCTAGCCAACCTTATTTGGATATCTATGTTAAGACATTTGGGTTCATCGTTGTAATGTAGTCTTTAGTTTTAAAGAAATAAGGAACGTTAAGGATGGTTTTTGTAGTTTAGTTAGAACTTGTATGGACAGGGACCTTGTTAATAACACCAATTTGTTTTGTCATAGTGCTAATATTCAAGTACAAGAAAACATCTTTGATGAGGATCTCGTTCAACTACATGTGGATGGTTCGATCAGAGATAATGGAAGTAGTAGATGTGGAGGCATCATACACGATGCCCATAACAATTGGATATGTGGATTCAACTCTAAATTGATTAATGTTCCCCCTATAGTTACTGAGTTGATCACAATCATTCAAAGACTCACTTTATGTTGGGAAAGGAATTTGTGTAAAGTGACAATATTCTCAGATAGCTTGGAAGCAATCAACCTTTGTCATTTGTGGTTGTGATATGAACTACCCGTTTAGAGATATTGTTTATTAGGCTAGAGCTTACTTTTGCAAGGAAGGTCAGATTACTCTCAACTATGTTCATAGGGACCATAATAGCAATACTGACTATTTAGCTAGGCTTTCTCATTCTTTACAATGTAATTTCTACCTCTTTAATTATCATCCATGCTCACCTTTGGCAATGGAAGATAGTGAAAGAGGATAGGGTTTTTGTTGGGTCTCTTGTTTTTCTTTCTGTTGTTTTTGGACTCCTTGTAGCCTTTATACTTGATTGATTTACAGTTTGAATTCAAAAAAAAAATATTTACAAAATGATTTTCACTCTATTCAGAAGTGTAGAGAGAGAGAGAGAGGGGAAGGCATAAAGAGAGGGAAGGGTTTAAAGTAACTAATTTAACTTCAAATTAACAAAAGGGGCAAGATTGTCATGAGTGTAATTGTTTAGGGGTTAAAATGCACAAAAAATAGTTTAGGATTCAAATCCTTCATCAGCCTATAGTTAATATGCGTCATTAAATCAATTGAATGTGGGTTAGAGTTGTATATGTGGAACTTTTTTATTTTATCAAGTGATATCAAAACTAGCTCATAAAAAACTTGATTAATCCCATAAAAAAAGGAGCTCACCTGCCTACCAAATTTGAGCTTACTCTCTTATTCTTATTATAAGATATCTTTTTAAAAAAAGTTACAAGTTATTTTTATTTTTAAATTGTACATAAAAGATCATAAATGCTCATAAACTCAACTATGAGTTAATTCTTTCCCTTAACTTTAAAGGTTCCCTCCATCATTACCTTGACATTAAAAGTACTTAATGTTTATTAGTTATTAATTGGTTTCATTATTTTTTAATATTTTTATTAAGTTAAGGGTCTTTTTTGCCCCTCAACTTTTATTTGAAGGTTTATTTTTGCCCATCAACTCAAATATTTTATAATAAAAATATTAAAAAAATATAATGTAGGATCCACTAACGGTTAATTAACGGTAAAAAAATGATAAGGTGATGAAAAAGAGAATCTTTAAAATTGAGGAACAAAATTAACTCATAATTAAATTTAGGGGCATTTGTAATATTTTGTATGCAATTTAAAGATAAAAATAACTATTAATCTTTTAAAAAAGTGAATGGTCTTTAACATAAACTATTTGATGGAGGGTATTAATTAATTTTTCAACATCACCCCTATTTTAAAGTTATTGGATATAAAAAATGTAATATAAGTTTGAAAATATATTAAATTTAAAATTTTATTTTATTTTTAAATAAAGTCAATAATTTAATTACATTTCTTTAATTCTGGCAAGACAATTAAACGTGTACGAGATGGAGGGAATATCTTTAAAAAGGCTTATGCCCAAGCAATGGTTTTCAAGTTATGTGAAGTTTTCTTTATATAAATCATATATTTTTTTTATGGAATATACATCATACATTCAAAATGAAAGATGTATTGAAAGTGGAGTTTTAAAAAATACATTGCAAGTGGGAACACCGTGCTCTTTTTTTTTTTTAATAAATAAAAAGTCTTTTAAAATAGAGGAAGGTTCTCATTCTGATTAGAGAAATTAATACCTTATATTGAAGGTTTTAGTCTGTCCTCAATCATCTGCATGACATCGTGTTAATTGATAATTTTTAAATGAGAGATCATTTTTTATAGTTAAAATTTATAGTCTCTTAATAAAATAAAATAAAAGATTAATTAATATTTAACATATAATATATATATATATATATATTAATTAAAAAAATATAATTTTTCATTCAGGTTTTTGGGCTAAGCCCAAACCCAATAGGGCTTAGCCTAAATTTTGTCAACCTAAACATTAAGAAATAATTATTTTAATGAACTAGCCTTAAATTTTTCTAAACTTACTTGAGTTTGGCCCTAATACACCCAAGTATAAAAAATGATTATTTTACTAAGTTTAATCCTAATTTTTTTAAGTTTATTTAGGATTTAATCTTTTAAAATAGGCAAGGGTTCTCATTCTTATTAGAGAAATCAATACTTTGTATTGGAGATTTTAGTTTGTCCTCAGTCATTTGCATGAGATTGTGTTAATTAATAATTTTTAAACGAAAAATAATTTTTTATAGTTAAAATTTATAGACTCTTAATAAAATGAAATAAAAGATTAACTAATATTTAACATATAATATGTATATATATATATATATATTAAAAAATATAAATTTTCATTCAGATTTTTGGGCCAAGCCCAACCCCAATGGGCTTTAGCTTAAATTTCATCAGCCTAAATATTAAAAAATAATTATTTTATTGAACTAGCTGTAAAATTTTTTAAATTTATTTAAGTTTGCCCCTAATGAGTTCAAGCATAAAAAACAATTATTTTACTGAGTTTAATCCTAATTTTTTTAAGTTTATTTAGGAAAAGCTCAAATTACTGACTATTACAATGTATGGAGAAAAAAATTGGATGAATGGAGAAGAGAAAATCTAAGGGAGGGGAGGGAGGGAGAGAAAAAAACTGGAACCACTTATACTATTTTATTATAAAAATATAATTTAAAATGTTCATGAATAAAAATATTCTAAAATCAAGTTTAAAGTACCATGTACTCCCCACGTTCATCAGGTCCTGTCTGACAATTGTAACCCTGCCACTTGTGGATCACATATTCTCCCGCTTCCACGTTTGTTTTTCTATGCCATTCAAGATTACAAGTTTATACATTATTATTATTATTATTATTATATATTTTATTGATATGCATAATCACGCCTCAGATTGTCATATAATTTAGAATGGAGAGAATACTTAATAAATTTCTAAGGGCGGCAGTTCTTTATCTAATAGAATTTTCTCTTTGTTGAAATAATAATAATAACTTATGGGCTAAAAGGAAGTAAGGTCTTAAAGATGAACACGGCCCAGAAGTTGAAGAGACGGCGCGCATGAGAAGGAACAAAGCGTGATTGCACGAACATACCAATAGTGACGAAGGCAAAGAAGATGGGAAGACATGACAAATCAGCGCACAAATTTTGAAAGGAGAATTATTTTGAAGTCCATCGAAAACTAGTTAAATACTTTAAAATTTTATGAAATATGTAAATAATTCTGAAATCTCCCCTTGCATGTAAACAAGTTTGGGAACACTTCTATATTTCATGTTGGCTGGAAAGTTGTTAAGAGAGAGTAAATATTCTATTGATATGATAGATGATTACCTCTGCGTGAGTCCCTTCTAACCTATACTTCTCTTTAAGATCATTCTTTATGCTAGAGTCTCAAATTTTTGCTCTGTTATGAGGAGATGGAATATTAAAAAAATTAGTCATTGTCTTTATCTAGATGTGATTAATTTCATTTTACTTGTTCAACCTCCTAACCGTCATGGAGAAAATGACATTTTTGTTTGGAGATCTTTTTTTGATGACAACTTCTTCATCAAATCTACTTTTAAAGCTATTGAGAATCGTGAGGAAAATAACAATTCCAAAATTTGGACAATAATATAGAAATAATTTACTTATGAAAAGATTAAGTTTTTCCTCTAAAAAGTTGCATGGGATCATCTTCACACTAAATCTGTCAATACTAAAAATAAGAATCCTTCCATAAAAAATTGTCCCTTTGGTTGCAAGTCTTTTGACTCTTCCATTCACATTTTACACAATTGCACTAAATCAAGACAAGTATAGATGAAATTAGTAAAGTACTCAAAACTTAACACTTTCTTTTTCCTTTTCTTATAGGATTAGATACTTTGAAATGTAAAAAATGTGTTGAAGGCTCGAATACCAGAAGAACCCTTTGGAAATAACTCTTTGCTCACATATATTGAAATATTTGAAAAGACCGCTGCACTTATATATATTTAAAAGAATGCATTCTTGACAAGGATATCATCTTCTATAGCACCCAAAACATCATTAATGATCGTTGTCTTCAAACTCAACCCAAAAAGGTGCATTTAGGCCATGACAGATCACTTGTCAGATGGATTCCACCCAAACCTGGCTAGGTAAAGTTGGATGTTGATGACTCTGTCTTCACAAATGAAGTTGTAGCTTGTGGTGGCCCTATCCATGATGACCAAAGGAATTGGACAAAAGATTTTACCAAATACCTTAATTATCATCCCAATACTGCCACAGGACTCTTGGCTATCTTGAAAGGTCCTTTTCCATGTTGGAGGCACAAACTTACCTACATCAACTAGTAATTTTACATAATAAGTGAAGAATACTTTAATTTTTTTACTGTTGAAATTCTTTTGATTTTTTTCTTAGACTAAATTGAAATTTTAAAAAAAATTTGGATTCATTTAAAATTAAATTTCCATGATAATTCTTAATTAAAATTCTTTCTAGTCTCTATAGGACTTTAAACTCTCAACTTTGAAAAACGTGTAATGTGATACGCCCCATCTGATGCCTATAAATGATCACGGAGGTAGAGAAGGTATTTCAAAAATCTCTTTAATCATTGCGCAAATCATTTGTTAGAGATTATTGTTATTCTCAACGTTCCTTTAATTCTTGAAGCTTTTTTCATTTTTCATCTATTAACTCATTCTAGGTTTAATCTTCATTTAGCCAAGCTGACGAACTCTATTTAATTAAAGTATTTTCATTTTATTCCATTTTTATTTTAGCCCATGTCACGTCATTTGATGAAAGTGTGGGAGGAGACTCCATGGACTATTTTCCTTCAAGTATAAGTTACTCTTTGAGACATGAAATGAAAATTTAGATTGAATTAGCCAGATTGATTGATAAATTGGTAAAGCGGTTACTTAATCGATCTAGTCAACCAAGTAAATTGTGTTTTCATAACTCGAGGACAACCAAGACGATTTGATTGTAACTTGAAAAAAGCTGGCTTACCTGATAGATTAATGGGCCGACCGAATTAAAATTTCTAGAACTAATATCTAGTGTGAAGATATGGAAAAAAAATTAAAGAGGGCAAGAGGATAGGATTGAAGAAGGAAAAGAATTGAGAAAAGCAAAAAGATGAGAAATTTTCACACCCTTGTTCACTTTTTCAGGCTTCTATTCTTCCATGGATGTCTTGATGGTAGGAAGGATGGAAAGTGAAATGCTTTTTCAGGAGAAGAGAAGAGCTCAAGTTTGAAAATGAAGACATAAAAGTCACCAAAAAACCCTAAGAGAGAGCAAGTAGTTAAGGAAAAATGATCAAAGGCTCGCTTGAATTTCAATTGGGTATAATTAATTATAAAAATAATTTATTAACATGATTGATTTTTATTACAATTGATTATGTTATAACGTAATTTGTTTAGATATTGTTTTTTTAAAATTAATTTTAATAAAATTAAAGATGTTTAGATAATTTAATCAGAATTAATTTTAGTTATATAAATTATCATAAAGGACATTGCTTTTAAAAATTAAATTATTGATAAAGTTGTATATAATACTATTAAATTTGTACTCCTTGCATTCAAAAATATAAGGCATTTTTAACCAATTTTACCCCTTAATAAAGTAGTTACTTGTCTTTAAACTAACCCTATCTTTTTATATTTACCTTTATTTAATGTGATATTTTACCTTAAAATAAATATAAAGTGATTTATTCAATAGGGATATTTTTTTTAAAAAAAAGATAATGATTATACCTTAAAAAATTAAAAATGTCTTATATTTTTTAATGGAGGGAGTATAAAATATGAAATTAAGAAAATACGTAGCATAAACAAGGAGTAATATTGGCAAGTAAAATATTATGACAAGCAATTAACATTCTAACATTAAAATTAATTGAGAGACGCTGACGGCTTTAGCTTATAAAAAAAGTGGTTTACCTTTGAATAATTGATTAACAACAATTTGGGGCGTTTGACAATTTTTCATCGAAACCATGATTTTGCCCCCAAAAAATCAATTAATTTTGCAATCCAAACAAGCTGTTAATAATTGATTTGGTTTTTATTACCTTGCTTTGAGAGACCATTTGATCTCTAGCACGTTTAGCATATTTTCTTAGCCAACAATCTCTTTTGGTTTTTGTTGGTGAGATTTTGTGGGCATGTCAAGAATGTTGAAAAAATTGGACTAATGAACACGCGATGTGTAAAAAGATTTAAATATTTAATCATATAGTAAATGATAATAAGTCATTCACTTAACATAAAGTTCAATGATAGATTAGAGCCTGTTTAGTTTCTGTCCTTATTTTTTATTTTTAGAAATTATTTCATAATACAATTTTAAAATTGTTTTTAAAACAAAACAAAACAAAAATTTGTTTGGTTATGTCAATTAAAAAATAATTTTAAAATTAAAAATGGATTGATAGCGATGGTTATATATAGTTAATAGTGGTGATTAATAATAAAAATTGAATAAGATAACTATAATTTCTAATAATAAAATGTAATATATTTAAAAAAAGAAAATGAAAATGAAAAACAACTTAAAGTTATTTTTATTTTTTGTTTTTAAAAGTAAAAAATGAAAACAGTTTTGAAAATAACTAAATAAAATACTAGGGGTGTTCAATTTGTACACATCCTAATTGGCCCAGTTTTATCTTGTTATATCAAGACGGGTCTCGTCCCAACCCTAAGATAATCAAAACAGGACAAGAAAAGAGTTTAAGATAGGATGAGATATAGGATTATTCTCGAGACATCCCATCTTATCCTAAATATTATATGAATATATATATATATATATATATTATTTTTAAAAAAATATACATTAAATATATTAATTATATTAATAATTTATACTTAGATTAATTATAATTTCAATACTTGCTATTCTTATTCGAAACTAAAATTTTTTATATTGATATTTTAATGATATAAAGTAAGCAATACATGTTAATATTTTTTTTTATAATATATTCATTATATTGACATAATTTATTTCTTATATCTGCCTATTTAATAACTTTTATTTATATCATATTTCTTGCTTTATTTTAAGAAAAGTCACTAGCTTAACATATTTTAACTAAAGAAAAAGAATAATAACTTGATGTTGTGTCGGACTTGTTTATTATTGTTGCTCTTATAACTTATAAATCAATTATAATTGCTATCATAATATGTTATGTCTCACTCTCATATATACTTAAATTTAAGTTGTATATTTATAGTTGTGATTGATATAATTTAATAATTGTTATAATTTATGTACTTATATTGCTTTGGTTTTAAAGTTAATAAGTCATATGATTTAAAATTTTAACTAATGAATATTATTATCCAAGTTTTTCTCTCACATAGTTCACTTTATCAGGACTATGGGACATCTCAATTTTGTCTCAATCCCGTCCCTATTCCTAACGATAACTGTTGAGACAAAATGGGATACGAGACAAAAATTTAGTTTTGATTGCATTCCAATTCCTAATAAGATGGGATAACTTTCAAAATGAAACAGGACATGAAATAAAAATTCAATTTCAATAATTTTTTCAGGACTGAACATGGGACAAGGGTGTCTTAGTCCTGTCCTGTAAATATACTAATAAAAAACACTTATCCAAGTAAATATTTAAATTTTTTTTTCAAAAACAAAAAATAATTTTAAAAACGGAAAACAAACAGCCCTTAATCCCTATCTTTTAAGTTTGTCCATACTATAATGGCCCCGGCCTTGTAGATTTCTCTCTTTACTTTGTTTTATACCTCCATTGCTCGCGACTGAAAAATCCATGACCCTTTATATATGCAACTCACAACTCCCCAACAATAATACTCACCTGATCTTGTACTTATTCTTCGTTTCTCTTCATGGTTGGCGCAGAGAAAGAGATCATGACGAGGCTTTTGAGGATAAGAGTGAGGTACAAGCTCAAGAATTTGATGGATCTGGAGCCATGGCCAATAATTGCTCAAGATCAATGGTAATTTTTGATGAGGAATTCTGACCCGAGGAATCGAGTCCTCTAGGCAAGTCTGATGCTTGGCTTTTCATTCTCACTCTGTCATCTTTTTTCACTCCGTACGTTTCCTTCTGTTTGGTTGCCGACAAGATAATACAATGGTCTTTGTTCCCGAATCTTAAGTTTCTGCCTTTACCGTGTCTTTTTAATACTAGCGATCAATTAAACAAGCCCTTCAGCACCTCCATTTCCCAGGTTCGCGTTGTAAGTTGTAAGTTGTAACCTCGTTTGCCACATTCCCTGTATCTGGATAAGTCTAGTCTTCTGTACACAGACACTTGTTTATTCCGTGTTCTTAATTATACATCCAACTGGGCTCTCCCCTATCATTTTTTCTATCCTCTCTCTGGCTTTCGTACGCACATGCAATAAAGTGCCACCAATCACAGGCGTCAATGTTGACAGGAACAGGGAGTCCAACGGTTGTGGAAGACTGTGTGTATACATGGAGCAAAGATGATCAAATTGATCGCTATCATCATTTATGCCCGGGTTTCAACACTGTATCGCCAATTACAGCGAAGGAGTTGGCATGCTTCTAATTTTCTTAAAAGATCTTTAAATGAATTACTTTTTTAATACTGGAATAATTATATTCAATTGTGATAAATAAAGGTTTAGAGGAAGAGTGGCGGAGTGTAAAGGGAGAGTAGAGGGCATGGCTTGTAATTTTGGGCATCTCACCAGCCACTTACGGATAAGAATGAGTGTAACTTCTGTGATTATAGGTGCAGAGGGCAGCATCGGAAATTCCACAGTGCGATTTCATCAAATCAAGAGTTGATTCCATGAGAAGGAAGGAAGCGCGTGGCCCACACCGACGACCGAAAAGGGGGCACAAAGCAGCCCATCATTTTAAAGTTTTCTTTTTTATTGGCCTGTGACTCATCGCGGCTCGAAAAGCGACAACACAGTGTCACTGATGATCCTTCTTTTTTATCTTTTAATTTATTTTAAATAATGGCCGCCCGTGATTATCTTTGTTGCATTGCATCGTGTCAAATGTCAATGGCATTATTAACAGAACCAACTGCCTCTGGAATCTGGATGGCGGGATGGGCCACTCCCCTGCCCCTTCACCGCACATCTAAATTCAAAGGCCCAATATTTGGGCTTTTCCCTATCCGTGTCCCCCCCCCCAAAAAAAAATAAAGAAACCCAACAAGTGTCTTCCTCTTTTCATCTTTACTATCTTTGCTCTGGGAGAAAACACATTTTCTCTAAACTCTGTAATTATTTGTATTAAATGAGATCGTAGAGTAATTCTCCCATTTAATTTTTGTTAAAGACCGTGTTTTTTACGGTGAAAAAAAATGAGAAGAAATGATATTTAAATCCCAACGGTTTAATTCAACGATAACTAAATCTAAAATATTATTAAAATATGGGTTATTAATATTAATTTGAATATATATAAATATGAGATTTCCAGTAAAATTAGACCATGGGATCTTATAGGCCAATTTCAGTGATTTATAACTGACCACATATTTGCTGGTCTTTTTAGCAATTTTTTTTATCCCAGCGGAATTTTTCCCCAACACTGTAGAAGAATTGACGGGATTTAACTATGTTCCCCAAATTTGAGATATATTTCCCCGCCTTGTCATCTTAAGGACCAAGTTATATATGTAATTAATGGAAACCAACAGAAATCGCTGAGAAGGCGAGAGTCAAATAGTCATCATACGTTCCAGCTTTTTTTTTTTTAATACAATCATATGTTCCAGCTTTAATAGATAAATGTTTTAGGTGTTTGGCTCGATGGAATAAATTTTTACTGCCAGATGGGCATAAGCAACGTTTTCAAATCACAATTTGAGAAGGGGTGAAAAAAAATTGAATAAAAATAGTTAGTTTTAAAAAATATCTTGAATTGATGGTTGAAAAAAAAGTCTGCAATGTTTATTAAGATCTATCTTCATGCTATCCCCGCTAAAAATTAAAAAAAAATTATTCTAATTCTTTCACTCCAGCCGGAGAAATAAACCACAAGTGATACTTAGTGAGAATCTTAATCATAAATCAATCAAAATCATATACATTGTCCCAAAAAATTAAAAGTTAAGAAGTAAAAATGTCCTAAAAATTTTTCACAAGAGGTGCCTAGTAGTCCAAAATTTTTGTTGAAGTAATAACATTCTAAAATCTTAAAAAATGAGTGCATTTTTTGTTTTTAAAAAAAAGTCTAAAAAAAAGGTCCAAAGAATGACGAACAACGTATTGGTGGCGAAACCAAAGTCAACGGTAGGTCTCGAAAGAATCTTCCCGCCGTAGCCGCACAAGAACTTAACATTAATCTTCGGAGCAAATGCACCAGGATCAAACCCATCCCAACATTGCCCATACCACAATCTCCCGACATTATCATACCCAGAATGTAAAACCTAGAACCCAATCAAGAAATTATTACAAAGATTCTTGTTATTTAAGTTAAATTCTTTATGATAGAGAACAAAACAGGAATTCACGCCTTTCAAGTTCAACAAACCACCTGCGATAGCAAGAAATCAAAGGAAATTTGAGTATTAGAGGAACAGAAACTTACTTTAAGGTAGAGATGATGGCATGATCCATATAATGCCCAGTGCTTCAAGATGACAAATTAGCATTAGACAAAACATTCAACGTTGCTAATTATTCTACTCAGTTAAATATTTGGCTATATAACATTTTCTTCACTGCTGCAATATAATTTAGTCTACTTCCCAATCACACAGTACACGACTGTATGCATAAAAGTGGTGAATTATGTAACACTATTTTTTCACAATTATTTTTGCAAATTAATCTATAGTTCATTTACTCATTTAAAGTTATTAAACACTTACCAAAAAGTGTTTGCCATGTTAATAAAGGATACAACTTATCTTTCTAGAACCTTGTCATGGTAGAAAAGAGACTACTAGGGTAAAAAAGAAATAAAACCCTTAATTATAAAATATACCTTGGTAGAAAAGGTTTTTGTTATATTAAAACATTTCACAACTTGACTATTATGACAAAAAAGGATTTATCATGGAAGAAAAAATCAAACATAGTCAAATAACACTACCATGATAATTTATAAATTGTCTATATCAAAAGAACCTGATGGAATCTCATTAAAAAAAATGGTAAATTATCTCTAAAACATCTTGCAAATGAACAAAGAGTGGAGCATGATTCTTAGAGGGCTGATTTGTCCAAAACTAAGTTACAAAAGGATAAAAAGGTCAAAAGGGACTGTAAACACTATATTTTGTCTGAACATTTTTTTAAATTCAATAAAAATAATAATAAATAAAAAAATATATAAAAATATAAAAAATGAAATTTAATCTTTTTTAGGATTATATTTTTAAAAAATAATTAATATGATTTAATTTTATTTTAATTTAGATAATCTTTTATTGATTAGGATTTTATTTCTTTTAGTTCATTTAAATAATTAAAAAATAAAAATATAAAAATGAAAGTTAATTCCTTTTAGGTTATATTTACAAAAAATAATAATAATAATTTAACAAAATCAAATTTTTTAATCTTTAAAAAATCTCTCCGAAATTATTCTAACCATTCAAGATATTAGAAACTAACTTTTGAAAGTCAACTCTTTTTGAATTTCTTCCTTTAAATTTTGTTTTCTAAAAAAAAGATATGCTTGCTTAATTCAAGATTAGATTTTTTTCTTCTAATTTTTAAAATTAATAAACATGATTAATATGAAAAAAAAGAATTATAGTTTTTTTAAAATATAATAATATATACCGATGGGTTAAATCTTAACCCATCGGTTTCAAAATCCATTCACTCGGTCAGACATGCAAAAACGACAAGACCAGAGGCGAGACGCGAAAGAAAAGAAAAAAGGAAGGGAAGTAAAGCACACAGCCACACACGCAAGACTGAAGAAATCAGATGCCACATGCAAAACAAAAATAGAGACAAACACTGTACACAGAAGAAGCAAATGCAGAGAAAGAAAGCAGAAGGAGCACGCACAAAACTAGTGTCACAGAAGAGAGAAGAGACAGAACAAGCCAAAGATGAGAAACCTTTCAGCGCACACATAGAAAATGCGGTGGAAGAAGGGGAAAAAGTGCAAAGGAAGAAGAAGCAACCCACGGTGACGTAGCGAAAGAAGGGGAAAAAGATGAAAGAAAGAGATGCATGCGATCAGGAGGAGAGAACAGATCCGAGACCAAAGGAGAAATCGATAAATCATCCTTCCTTCCTACTCTATATAATACTGGCGACCAAGGGATTGAGGGAGGAGCTTTTCTTTCTGGAAAAAAAGAGAAACAGAGATGATCGAGACACTGAGAGACGAGCTTTTCTTTCTGAAAAAAGAGAAACAGAGATGATTGAAAACATTGAGAGACGAGCTTTTCTTTCTAGAAAAAAAAGAAAAATGAAGAGGAGGGGACGATTGAGAGATGAGTGTTTTTTTAGAAAAAAGAGACTGGGAGAGGAGGAGGATGAGACCAAAAGAGATGAGTTTTTTCTAAAAAAATTGAGAGAGGAAAGGAACTGAGGTTGAGATTAGGGAGAGGTTGCTAAAAAAAATGAAGATTCTTGGTCAGAAATGGTGAGATAGATCTGGGATATTGAGAGGAAGAAGACGTGCTACACACATGTTCTCTAATATGCTTGCTTCTGAATTTGGAATGTTTATGTTTGATTTTGGTTTATTATTTCCAAACAAATTTTGTGTTTAAATATCTATAAGCTTTGATCAGTGTTGGGGACCATGAAAATTTCTGAACAAGAGGTTGACATATGCCTGATTAATTGTTTAGATGCTTACATTTTGTTAGAATTTTTAGATATGAAATTTGGTTTTGTTTGGTGTATCTGGAAGTGTTCTCATGTATAAACATTATAAAATTTTTACATATGTTCTTGTATGGCTTGATAGCCACGATCGTATTTCTTTAGGCCATTCAAAAGTTGCTTAGTTGCTATTCTGATGTGGTGTATACTCTTTAAAGTATATGGATAAGCTTGCTGTCCGACATTTTTCCAATTATTAAATGAAAATTAACGTGATTGTCATTTTTTAAATAAAAATTAAAAAAGAGAGTATGAAAAAGAAGGATAAAGAGATTGCAAATAATAATTTTTGCTTGCTATCATAACTAGCTTAATTTGATTTTAGGCGTAATCTCATCTCAAATAATGAAAGAATTATTGCAATTGTTAGATAAGGTCTTTAAATATGTTTTTAGCATTAAAGGGCATATTAATATGTAGGGGCATGATTTTTCATCTCCATTAGTCCTAAGGTCCTTTACTTGTCTATAATATTGTTACACTCATACCATATGGCACTTTCCATCATGATTATATGTATGATTTCAATTATTATGATGAGCCTATTTTATAAAAGGTTGAGGGGAGAGAATTCGATTCTTATCTAATTAAAAAAATATAATAAAATGAATAAGAGAAGATTTCTTTTTAATTATTTACTTATTGTGTGAGATTTTAAAAATTTTTGCAGACATTTAAAATGATCATCTACCGTGTAATCAATAAGATTTCACAGATATAAAGATCTAATTTATATATAGTAAACAAGGGTTTCAATGACCCACTATTAAAATTAACTATCTTTTTATAATATAAATAATTTATTTAAGTTTCATGTGAGATTTCAAGAATTTTCGTAGGGACTTAAATTAATCACATTATCATGTAGGATAATAAGTCCTCATAGATATAGTGATTCTCAATTTCTATAATAAGGGGTGTTCACGGGACAGAACAGGACTGGGACACTCATGTCCTGTGTCCTGTTCCAAAAAAAGATCGAGACTAAATTTTGGTCTCGTGTCTTATCCCCTCCCAAAAGTCATTCTGTCTCGTTAGAAGTTAGGATAGGATCAAAACAAGATCGAGACGTCCTATCATCTCGATAAATCAGATAATATCATAGAAAGATCTGAATAATAACATTCATTAAAATTTTAAATCATATAATTTATTAAGTTTAAAATGAAAACAATATAAGTACATAAATCACAATAATTTAAAGTCAATTATTAAATTATATTAATCACAAATACACATTATAACAGCAAATACAAGTTATCTTTAGACTATAAGAGTAACAATAGTCAAGTCAAGTATAATATCAAATCATTGTTTTTCTACTTTAGTGGAGATGTACTAAGCTAATTACTCTTTTAAAAATAAAATAAAAAAATACTTTATAAATAAAATTTATCGAATAGATAGATATAAGAATTAATTATGTTAATATAATTAATATATTATAAAGAAAGATATCACCATGTTTATTCAATGTCATTAAAATTATCAATATAAAAAACTCTAGTTTGAAATAAGAATTGCAAGTATTGAAATTATAATTGATATAATTAATATAAGTATAAATTATATTAATATATTTAAAATAAAAAATAATATATATATATCTCATGTCCCGTCCCGTCTCGAACCCTTTCCTGTCCTATCTCATAAAGTCCCATCCTAATTATTTTAGGCCAGGATAAGACCCATCTCAATATGATTGGGACAATACCAGGTCCAATTGAGGATAAGTCCAAGCTGAACACCCCTATTTATAATAAATAAGTTATTTTTGTAAATAATGATATAATACACAATTTAAAAAATTAATTAACCAAATTAATGAATTTAAGTTGTAATCACATTTATCGATCATATCTTTTAGTCATGTGAGATTTTTAAATCTCTGTAGACTTCTAAGATCATCGTATTATTGTATGAGTTAATAAGACTATACAGATATAACGATTAAGTTTTTAAAGAAATATATAAATTATATATTAAATTAATTAAATTAAAAAAGTATTTAAATAAATTTAATTCTTTTTATCGTGTAAGATTTTAGAATCTCTGCAGATATTTAGAATAACTGTATTACCATATAAACCAATAAGGTTCTGCAGGTATAGTGGTTAAATTTCCAATTATATAAAAAATAATTTTAAATCCTTTTCTTTTCTTTATTTCAAAAATTCAAAAATTCAAAAATTGAAAAAATAATTAAAATTAAATTACTTTTTATAATTTAAAACACACATATCAAAATTTCAAAAATTATTTTATTTGCAAAATGGTGAATTATTTTTAATTAATTTTTCTTCAAAAAATATTTTCAACAATAAATTTTAAGCCCGAACTACGTGGACTTTGATCCTCATTATAGGGTACATAGGCTTCAGAGTCATATTATGAGTCAAATCCTCCCTCATAAATAAATAAATATTTCTCACTCAATTCTTATTATTTCTTAAACATATGAATAGAAAAGAGATAATTAAAATAATTATAAAATTATATTAATATAGCACAATAAATTTCAAGCAACCGTTCTCATGAACGGGTGCTATGGGATGCCTAACAACTTCCCCACACTCAATCGATCCAAACCTATTTTCTGATTTTACAGACTATCCTTATCCTTTTTTAATCAATTTCTGAAGATTTCACTTAAAACTTTGATGGCAATTCCTCGTTCATCCGATTCCCGCCCCGAAGGCCGAAACCTCTGCTTACACGTCATCTGTGTCGCATTTTCTAGGTACAACAGGGACTATTATGGAATTAAATTTTGAAATAGGGCATTTCTAAAAAATATAGTCATGCTATCATGTGATATTTCATATAATTAATCATTTCATCAGCTCAAAATAAGTAGTAGATCATGAAGGACAGATAGAATCCTCATATTGTGATGAACTTAATTTTTATTACAATTTTTAACAAATATTTTGATAAAAATAAAAACCATCCCCCCTTTTTTCTTTATAAATAAATATTTTTTCAAAAAAAACAACCAAACAAAAAAATACAACAGGATTCTCAAAAAAAAAAAAACCACCACTGGACTCAGGGTAGCTAAAGCCCAATAGACAATTCACAACAAGCCATGGCAACTATGATCACAAAATAAACAAAAACCACATGCCAAGCCATGAGAAGGAAGCCTAATGTCACGGGCTGAGAGTCTGGCGCAGCACACGGCGCCCGTGCGACGTCCTGGAGGACCCCATAATCCTCAGGACAAGCCTTACCACATACGGATCACACTGGTTTCGCCCTGCCATGGGCTCATCAGGGAGGCGGCACTAGCCCCCAACCAGTTGTGCACTCAGTCTGAAGACTGAGGCAGAACACCCCCAATGCCAATGTCCCCCCCTTTACCCATATTGTGCGAGGCTAACCAGCAGACCGTTCATTATCTTGGTCTTTACACGGTCACGGAGATATCATCCGTGAGATTCTCCCACACCCAATCTAGCACGCCCTCGTGCTAGGGGAGAACGACTCCGCCCAAGGATCGTACGTACAGTACTGCCACAAACACATCAGCTTACTGCTGAGTGGCCACCCGAGTCCTGCACTCTTCGGACCCACTCGCACCCGCGAGCCAACAGGAATGGAGTCGACAACGGCCAACCTTCCCGCCCGAGTCCCCACTTTTGGACCCACCTGCTCGGAGGCCTTTCTGGAGCGGTGCCGAGGCCGACCAATCCCAACGTGGGACCCCACGCGCACACGACAGTAAAGTACGTCCCGCTCTGATACCACTCTGTCATGGGCTGAGAGTCTGGCGCAGCACACGGCGCCCGTGCGGCGTCCTGGAGGACCCCATAATCCTCAGGACAAGCCTTACCACATACGGATCACACTGGTTTCGCCCTGCCATGGGCTCATCAGGGAGGCGGCACTAGCCCCCAACCAGTTGTGCACTCAGTTCGAAGACTGAGGCAGAACACCCCTAATGCCAATGTCGCCCCCTTTACCCATATTGTGCGAGGCTAACCAGTAGACCGTTCATTATCTTGGTCTTTACACGGTCACGGAGATATCATCCGTGACACTAAGCTCACTTTTACAATGCCTTCCTTGTAGAGCATGCGTGCACACACACACTTTTTTAAAAAAGAGGTGCCTATAGCTTCAAAATGCTTGAAAGACATAGGGAGCTACAAATAAAAGGCCAAGCACTATATATTTAGTGGAGGCATACCTCGTGGCAATCAGAATGTCAAATATTTATCTCCCACATGTAATCATCACATCAATCATCAACCACTTTACTTTCTCTTTGCATCACATTCCAGAAACCATTCAAAATAACAAAACATGCTTGAAAAAAATAACTCATTTCAATTTATAATAAAAGATACACAAGCATCCTTAAAAAAATTTGCAGTCATTCTTAAATCAACAATTTTCCAATAAGAACAATACAATCATCACTAGCATGCTTGAAAAGACAAAATATATATATATATATATATATATAATTTCAAAGAACAACAAGCATGCTAGAAGGTTCCAAACATAACCTCATAATAAAAATTATCAATAAGCTCTCAATGGGCACAATGACATTTCCACACAATTGTATATATTTATACAATAATAAACAACAGACATCCCAATGTAAGAAAGAATAGTACAATTAACTATTTTTCAGACCATAACTAACTTAAACGTGTAGGTAACTCTCTAGCCACAATAAAAAATTAATTTACAACATTAAATGATATAAACACCATTGCCCACATGCGCTATAATTTATTAAATAAAAAATTTAACTAAATTTCTCAATTTTTCAAATTTAACTCCAAGCTTTTCAACTCATTTTTTTACATTAATTACATTCAGATAACCCATTTAAATTCATAAACCATATTTTTGACTTCAACCTCCAAAAATCCCAAATCTCCAATTTTTGCAAATCCAAATTTTCAATATTTAACATAAATGTAAATATTCCATATGCAGTTTTAACGTCTAATCACCCTTTCTAAACTTTAAAAAAAATCCTTTCAATCCCATTATCACTCAATATCTCAAAAATTAACCTCCAAAATTCTCAAATTTGCAACTATGTCTTTTCAATCCAAATTTCTCCAATTAAAACCCAAAACTAAGTTAGATTAACTTATCTAAATCCCAAAAACATAATTTGATCAGTATAGGTATCCTCTATATCACAAATCACAAATTTTACAATTAAGATCTTAAGTTTAAACTCTTAAATCAATCAATAAAATAAATCTAAACTGATAAAATTCAGCACAAATTTATTCCTCCTATCCTATAATTCTCATTGGTTAAAAGTTTAAGTCCTAACTTTACAATTTGCTCTATCTATCAAAATATGATTACTCTTAAAAAGCTCTAGACTAGTAGTAAAATATTTATGAAGAGAGTTTTGAAAATTGAAATGATTTTAAGTGTGAAATCTTATTTCAAGGGATCCTCAAACGTATAGAATCGCACACTTCTCTCTCTCTCTCTCTCTGCATGCGTGCATGCATCCGTGCGTGCGTGCGTGCATGTGGGGATAAATATTGGTGTAGGTCCCACGACCACACCCCACTGATATATATTATATTTTTTATTTTATTTTATTTTATTACCTTAATATGATCCCTCCTTCCTCCGGTCCTTTTATTCCTTATCTTTTGAGGTATAATCATTATTTTTTTTAAAGTTTCTCTATTGATGAATGATTTAATATTTATTATAGGATGTTTAATAAGGGTAAATATAAAAAGATAGAGTTAATTTAAAAGTATGTAATTACTTTATTGGGAGGTGAGATTCGGTTATAAATATCTTATATTTTTAATGGAGGAAGTATTTTTTACTCTTACACACACACACACACACACACACACACACACACACACATCTTCTTCTTCTTATTATTATCATTAATATTTTCATTTTCTAAAAATTTTAGCTTGAAATTTTGTCCTACGTTAAACTAAAAAAATATCTCCTAATTAATTTACCTTCAAATGTTCTCTCTGATTTCTATTGACTCTAGAAATTTAAATTAGAATGTTATACACAGCACCATATTCTAATATAATCAAGGATTAAGAGGAACAGACAGAATCTTCTTAGCCATAAAAATGCGATTAAACACAAAGTGAGTCTACATAGTTAACAAAATAATAATCAACTTTGGTTAGCGTAATATATAGTGCATTAACAAAATAAAGAGGCGTTATAAAAAGATGGCGTCTCATATACCAATTTACACCTTTGGTGCTTCCCCTATCGAATTCATTCTTGTAAAATTTGTTAATCACAGGAAATGTGATTTAAAAGTCCTAATAACCAAAATTAATATGTAATGATACATGTAAGGCAATTATTCATATGATTTCTAAGTGGTCATATGATTAATGATTTCTCAATCATATAATCCTCAATGAGCCAGACAAAAACAATTATTGCATGATATCACCTTACATCCTTTTGTACTCCATTTTAGGAATCGAGTCACCCAACTAAAGGTGAATCTAGGCAAGTTAGTAGTAACTTCTTGAGTTCCATAAGGACTTACCACGTGGTAAAGATCAACTTCAAACAAAATCCCAACAATATAACATTTCAAAACAACCCAATAAGTCATGCATATTTTATAACAACTGGACAAAAGCGTTATGCATTTTTTTTAAATATTTTAGGTAAAGGAGTTGTCAAGTAAGGGTGTTCATGGGCTCAGACGAGATGAGATTGGGACACCCTTATCCCGTATCCCATCCTGAAAAATTATTAGGACTAAATTTTTTGTCTCATATCTCATCCCGTCCCGTTAGGAATCAAGATGTCTCGTTGTCCCGATAAAGTGAATAATGTGGGAGAAAAGCTTAAACAATAAAATTCACTAATCAAAATTTTAAATCACATAACTTATTGAGTTTAAAATTAAAATAACATAAGTATATAAATCACAACAATTATTGAATTACATCAATCACAGCTATAAATGTGCAACTTAAAGTCAAGTATACATGAGACATAACACATTATGATGAAAATTATAAGTGATCTTTAGGTTATAAAAGCAATAATAACAAATAAGTCCAGCACAATATCAAGTCATTATTCCTTTTTTTTTTAATTGAAATATGTTAAGCTAGTGACTCTTCTTAAAAAAAAGCAAAAAATATGATATAAATAAAAGTTATTAAGTAGGTAAATATAAAAAACAAATTATATTAATATAACTAATATATTCTTACCAAAAAAAATATAATTAATATATTGTATAGAGAGATATTAACATGTATTGCTTACTCTATATCATTAAAATTATCAATATAAAAAACTTTTAGTTTTGAATAAAAATAGCAAGTATTAAAATTATAATTAATATAATTATAAATTATATTAATATATTTAATATATTTAATGTATATATAAAACATATTATATATCTATATAATATTTTGGATGGGATGAGATGTCCCGAGGACAATCTTGTGTCCCGTTTCATCATGAACTCCTTTCATATTTTGTCTTATAAAGTCTCATCTCGATATATCGAGATGAAATTAAGTCAATTAAGATAGATATAAGTTGAACACTTTTATTGTTAGGAGTGGTTATCGTTGTATTTTGGTCTCATACCCAGGCCGAATCAACAAGGACCCCAGGGTATCGTATTCCAAGCAGCTGTGGTGGAGTTTTTCACTCCCCTAACTGAGGTTCCTTCCTCTGCTATTCAAAGTAGCCCTCTATCTAGTTCCTGTTGATAGAATTGAGATAACTGATGAATCGAGGGAACATGCTCCGCAAAGAGTGCTTGGTTCTCGAATGGAAATCTATTAGCTATCAATTGTATTGTTGATCTCGAGCATCACTTCCACTATTTCATTTTCTTTACTTCTCAATAAGAAAGGATAAATGAAGTGAAATAGAAAAGTTAGGAAGGAATAGAGTAAAGCCTTGCCCACTTCATGGGTAGGATGGTACCACCCCCTCAGGATACCTTTGGAGGATAAAACTTGAAGAAGTGACTCTGGGGGGAAGGCACGAATGAGGGACATATCTCTGAATGCTCACACACATGGCTTCGTTGATGATCATGGTACCAACGCCTTACCTTCCATGACTCAACAATTTAGTAACACTCAATCCACTCATCTTACTTTTTGTTAGAATTGTACGATTTATAAATGAAAAGGTGCTCATTATTTTACAACTACGTTCTTTCTAGAGAGAATTACACCTAAAGGGTTACGAGAGAAAAAAGGCATTGGAAAACCATGACTTTATGAGATAATAAAGGAGGACTGAGGTTTAAAAACATTGTAGATGAACAAAAATGCCCTTATGTAGTCAGCAACATAGCTCATTCGTAAATTATCAAAGTTGTATATCTTATAAGATCAATTATAAGATCTTGAACTTTTGTTGCAAATAAGCTGGAAATTGTGATAGCTTTGTAAATTTGGAAATTGAGTTATAAATCTTTTGAAAATTAATATTTTTCGTAAAAATTACAAATATTATTACAGTTACAATTAAGTGATAAATTGTAAAAACATTGTAAATCTTAAAAAGCTCACGATGTAGTTTGGAAGCTCAGCTGTAATGAATTGTTGACTTTTTTTTTTACTGACCTTTTTTTTTTCTTTTACTAACCTTTCTCAATTCACAACTTATTTATTTTGACAGTGATTATAATTATAATTGTACTTTTAGGATTTATAACTGAACTTTTAGCATTTACAAAGTTTGTATAATTTACAATCCATTTGCAACATAATCTTTTAATATGTACAACTAAGCTTTTGATGTTTACTATTATTGAACTTTTGGGATTTATAAGTGAGGTTTGTTTTCGAATATGCAAGGCTATTTTTGTACATTTACCTTTCTTCCCCTTGGAACTTCGGTGGTTCACTATCACTTCAAAATTTCAGTAGTAAGTGTGCGCGTATTGATGTGGCAACACCTTTTTTCTCACGCTCCTTTTTTTAAGTATACGTGATTTTCGCAAAATACTTGTTCAAATAATAAAATTCGATCATGCTCATGGCACTTGTTAACATATTTTTAGCATTGAGAGATTAATATCCATTAAAATGAAAAAAATTGATATATATTCAATCCCCTAAACACTTTAAAAAAAAAAATCCCATAAACGGATGTGAAGCGCAGAGATTGAATCAAGTCACTTTCAGATTGATTTTGGGGTCATGAAATTTAGTTTGATTCATCTTTGACCGACCAATGATATTCTCTCTTTCTTGAAAAACGATGGGAAAAGAGGACCTGGGAAACAAGATTTAAAAAAAAAAAAAAAAGGCCAAAGGTTTCTGATTTTACACTGCAGACCTAGAAAACTAAAATGCAAATAAGTGTCGGTGTGAAATGACAAGAATGCCCTTGCTCTTTTTGTTTTTTTTTAAATCAATCCAATGGTTGTCCGCCGACCATTGAACTGTCACAGGATTGACAATGGTAGTTCACTGGAGCTTTGGTGCGAACAACTGGTTAATGTAAATTAATTGGTCAAGATAGTCAAAGTCAGGTTTGAACCCATGCTCACTTGACCACCTAAAATGATCACCACCAAGACCATTTGATTATATTAGGCTAAAAAAATATAAGCAATAAGTCATATTTCTAAATCACTTTTAAATTATAGCAGAATGTTCAATTGTTAATTCATAATGAAACATGTTATTTTATCATGTTTACTTATTAATTTGACATAGTCAATTATAAAATGAAAGGTTTGAAAATTCATATATTTTAGAAGTTTTTATTTGTAAATTGATATTTAAATGTTATTTAAATAATATATTCATATAGGTAATAAATTTAGTTCCAAAACCACTTGTTTGTTATGGCATAATAGTGATTTGTTAATTCTTAAACGGTACTTGTTATTTTGTTAACTTTACTTGTTAATATAACATAGTTAATTACAAATTATGAGAGTTAAAAATTCATATATTTTACAAGTTCTTGTTTGTAAATTAACATGTAAATGTCATTAAAATAATATGTTCATCTAGATAATAGATTTAGTTTCCATACCACTTATTTATTATAATAGAATACTAATTTGTTAATTCATGAACATCAATGGTTATTTTGCTAAATTTACTTGATCGTGTAGTTGCTTATTGGTGCTGCTAGAGGAATTCAGCTAATAGGGCAAATTGGAAGGAAAGGTGGGAGTGCAGGAGGTAATTGATAATGGGTAAAACTTATGAATTTAGCTGTATATGCTTAATATACTTATAATTAATTAAATCTTGACAAGTGAATCTTAATGTAATTAATAATAAGAATTTATTATAGAATAAATAATTTATGAAAAATTCATGTGTCTTGATTTAATTAAAAGTAAATATATTAAATTTCTAAGATTAAGTATCTAAATTCCTTCCATTAATAATTTGGCGTTGAGATGCAGTTGTGGTTACTCTTTCATCTCGGAGAAGTAATGTTGCGGCTGATTATATGGCAGAAAAGGATTGTGTCCTTAGGGATGGGTTACATCACCCCCTCTGATAATTATTTTGGACTGTGATGCAGATGGTTGCAGGCAATGCTTCTGCTGATTCTGGTCTACGGCAGCATGATAGATGAGGAGTTGGCTACAGGCTGTGTGAGGAAATTTAAAGATCTAAGGTGAAACTTTTAGCAAAGACTAATGTGTAAAGTTGTCCTTTTCAAACGCAAAAATATCTATTATCATATATCAATATAGAGATGAAAAGATAAATTAAAACTGAGATTGTGAAAGGAAGCTAGAGAAAAGGGATACAATGTAATTTTTTTTTAAATAAGATAATATAATATAAATTAGTATATCAAGGAACTCACTATTATTTTAAGTACATAATAGGCTTAGCTCAATAATTAAAGTTATAGTAGAAATGATTGAATTTTTTTTCAATTGGAGAAACAATTAATACATTTTATTCTTTTTTATCTATAATTAAACATATAATAATATAAATATCAATTATACACATGACATATGTATATATTAAGATTTTTTTTTTTAAGGCCTAAAGCAGTAGCCTTGCTGGCCTTGAAGCTTACACGGCCTTGGTTGGCTGATTGTTGTTTAACTGTTGCTGTAGTTGTTGTTTCTTTAGTTTGTTTATTTCAGTTTAGCTTTCGTTTGTGGTTTTTCTCTCTCTTAGTTGCTGCTGTTATGTCATTTCTTTTCTGGGTTGTTTGGTTTAGTCTTTGGTTTGTTTAGGATATTGTGGTCTTATTTTCTTGGCCTTGGCTATTAGTGTGTACCTATTTTTTTAAATATTAATTAAAATGACTTCTTTTTTGCCGGGGAAAAAAAAAAGCTTTGCAGTATCCGATCCTTAGCTTGAAATATTATATGCCCGAACACTTCGAAAACACATGCTGCAGCTAAGCCATTCATTCACTCATAAACATTCAAAAGTCTCGCCTTAAAATTCAAATTAGGCTGAATAAATTTTCATTCAAAAAAGATTTTTAATAACTTTAAACGTAAATAAAAATCATTATTTTTCTGCATGATTAAAAATTGAGTACCAGTACCTTCCTGCAGCGAAGCCAAACTGTGGTTGGCGACTGGAATATAGAATATTAACAAGAGAGGAAATAATTAGTAGCGGTGGTGGGTCTCACAACTTGGGCACCAAGCCATGTGGGGCACCTAAGCTTTGGACCTTTCTCCGATTCTAAAATGATCATAAAATAATAGAAATCAGCCGCCTCTGATAAAATCACTCCCATTGTCAGTTGTGTACCAAGTCCTTCCCTCTGGAAGTTTCCCCTTTCACATGGCATCCAGCCTTCTCCGTTTCCTTGGTTATGGGTCAAATTATTAACCTTTGATTGAAAAAAGAAAAGGACAATATCTTCTTTCGTATTATGCACCCATCTATATATATATATATATATATGTATGTATGTATGTATCAAAACAACATACTACAATAATTGCACAAGAGCCAGATGTGCAATGCCCATGTGGTGGCGATATAATGGGCTTTATGCCAGGAAATGGGCTTTGGTAGCACTGGCAATGATTGTTACTAAACACTTTCCCTTGAAGTATTATTCTTCTAACGCTCTCAACATACAGTTCCAATCAATCTATCTCCAAAGTGAATATGGCCAATAGATCGCTTAAACTGCGGTCACATCTGGTTCACCAACTTTGAGACAGGGCATTTACAGGGTGAACAGAGTAATGTTCTTAATATTGAATGCATTATCTGGGATATCTTAATGAAGGAAAAAGCCCACCTAGGAGTAACATGATGCTACTTCTGCATCGATTTAACAGAAATATACGTGAACAATCCATGTAACTTTGATAACAAAGCCTTAAAAAACATTATGGGCCAACAAGGGACTAAAATTTAAGATCAGTATGGATGGCTCAATTGTGTTGACCTTATTATAAGGACAATCAGCTCTGGAACACATTCTGCACATGTTATGATGTCGGGGATATTTCCAATGAGTCCAAAGATTGACAGTCATCAGTCACACATGATCAGCAGGTCCGGATCCCAAGTACCCACGTCGATCCAATAAACTAGTCTATCATTGCCTTAACTATAAACTAATTTGTCTCTCAGAGCTTCTAATTATATTTCTCTCCGCCTTCCATCTTCTTCCGCAGTTCACTGCTCTGCAAAATGCGATACCTTTAAGTGGAACCAACTCACAGGAAAACGAAGGCCCTCTTAAAATGCAGCCCCACTTGTTATTCCACTGTTTCATTGGCTTCTCTCTTGTTTTTGCTGAGGGAGCTCAATCTGCATTAATTAGTGATGAATTGTCAGCACTTCTCACATTCAAATCCAGTCTCGTTGATCCAATGAAGAATCTGAAGGATTGGCAAGCACCCACCAATCTGACCCGTAATGGTTCATGGTCAAGCCACTGTAGCTGGAGTGGGGTATTGTGCAACTCTAAAGGCTTCGTAGAGAGACTTGACCTCTCCAACATGAACCTTAGTGGTCGTGTTTCGGACCACATTCAGGCGCTTTCAAGTCTATCTTTTTTCAGCATAAGTTGCAACGATTTCGCTTCTTCATTGCCAAAATCACTGTCCAATCTCACTTCCTTGAAGAGCTTTGATGTGAGCCAGAACTACTTCACTGGCAGCTTTCCCACGGGACTTGGGAGTGCCACAGGATTGAGACTAGTTAACGCGTCAAATAATAATTTTTTGGGTTTTCTTCCTGAGGATCTTGGAAATGCAACGTTGCTCGAGAGCCTTGATTTTCGTGGGGGCTACTTCGAAGGTTCAATCCCCAGTAGTTTCAAGAATTTACAGAAGCTCAAATTTCTTGGGCTTTCAGGGAATAACTTTACAGGGAAGATTCCAGGAGAACTTGGAGAACTTGCTTCTCTAGAGACACTAATTCTTGGGTACAATGAGTTTGAAGGTGAGATCCCTTCAGAGTTTGGCAACCTCACCAATCTTCAGTATCTAGACTTGGCTGTGGGTAGTCTCAGTGGACAGATTCCACCACAATTGGGCAAGTTGAAAAAACTTCATACGCTTTTCTTGTACAAGAACAAGTTCGAAGGAAAGATTCCCCCTGAGATTGGCAACATTACGTCACTGGAATATCTGGACCTGTCGGATAATGAGATTTCAGGGAAGATCCCAGAGGAAATTGCTGAGGTGAACAACTTGCAGCTATTAAATGTAATGAGAAACAAACTAACAGGTTTTGTACCGGAAAAGCTTGGGGAGCTGAAGAATTTAAAAGTGCTTGAGCTATGGAAAAATTCTTTACTAGGTACTTTACCGGTGAACCTTGGACAGAACTCTCCACTGGAGTGGCTGGACGTGTCTTCTAACTCATTATCAGGCGAAATTCCTCCAGCCTTGTGTGCTTCTGCAAATCTCACTAAACTGATACTTTTCAATAATTCCTTCTCTGGTTCCATTCCAAGCGGGATTTCGACTTGTTCATCTTTGGCACGTGTTCGCATTCATAGCAATCTTATATCTGGGACTATTCCAGTTGGTTTCGGAAAACTACCAGACCTTCAAAGGCTGGAATTGGCCAAGAATAATCTCACCGGCCAAATTCCAATAGATATCGCTTCATCCACTTCACTTTCTTTCATCGATGTATCTTGGAACCACCTTGAATCATCTCTACCTTCTGGAATTCTCTCTATTCCCACCCTTCAAACCTTCATTGCGTCCAAAAACAGCCTGGGAGGCAATATTCCAGGCGAGTTCCAAGACTGCTTCTCTCTCTCTGTGCTGGATCTTTCAGACAACCTTATATCTGGAGACATCCCAGAAAGCATTGCTTCTTGCCAAAAACTAGTCCATTTGAATCTCGGTTACAACCAGTTAACTGGGGAAATACCGAAATCAATCGCCAACATGCCCACTTTAGCCACTCTTGATCTGTCCCACAATTCACTTTCAGGTCAGATAACCAAAAACCTTGGCAGCTCCCCCGCTCTTGAAACGATCAACCTATCCTACAACAAGCTTGAGGGTCCGGTGCCCTCAAATGGGATTTTGTTGACCATAAATCCTAACGATCTAACAAACAATGCCGGTCTCTGCGGAGGCATTCTTCCTCCATGTTCTCAGAGTTCAACTCCAGTAAGCCAGCGAAGGAGCTCACGCATGAAGCACGTCATGATTGGTTTTGTCACAGGAATATCATTAATTTTATCCCTGGGCATTGCATTTATTGGTGGCAGATGGTTATACAATCAATGGTACTTATACAACAGCTCTGTCCATGATTGGTTCAAAAATAGCAATGAAGAATGGCCTTGGAGATTAGTGGCATTCCAAAGGGTGAGCTTCACAACCAGTGAGATTCTCGGCTGCATTAAGGAACCAAACATTATAGGCATGGGAGGCACTGGGATTGTGTACAAAGCTGAAATTCCTAGACCTCATGTGACAGTGGCAGTGAAGAAATTATGGAGGCCAGGTGCAGACATAGAAGATGGGAATGACGTGTTGAAAGAAGTGAATCTGCTAGGGAGACTGAGGCATAGGAATATTGTAAGGCTGTTGGGGTATGTTCATAACGAAAGGAATGTGATGATGGTGTACGAGTTCATGCCCAATGGGAATCTGGAGACAGCGCTACATGGAGAGGAAGGAGGAAGAATACTGGTAGATTGGGTTGCAAGGTATAACGTAGCAGTTGGAGTTGCCCAAGGCCTCAATTACCTCCACCATGACTGTCACCCCCCTGTTATTCACAGAGACATCAAGTCTAACAACATACTCCTTGATGCAAATTTGGAGGCCAGGATAGCAGATTTTGGATTAGCAAAAATGCTGATCCATAAGAATGAGACTGTTTCGATGGTGGCCGGATCTTATGGTTATATCGCACCAGGTTAGTACTAATTACTAAATCATCATCAAAAGGAGCAGAAACATATTTTGGTCCAGATAGACCAGTAGGTACTTAATTCGGACTAGCACAAATTTCTTCTTTCTTCTCTCTCTGTATTTAATTAAAAAAGGGGGGAAAAACTTGAAGTTAACAATTCTTTAACCTTGACATTTTATTCGTTTACCTGTGTGAAACTTGCTCCCCGATAATTTGTGAAGAAAATAAAAACTATTTTTTTTTTTTTGCTGACAATAAAAAAATAATTTTGAGAAGACCAGATTAAAATTTGAACGTGCCATGCACTTCAAAAACCAAAGCAGAGTTTTTGTCGCTTGCTTTCAATGAAGGGGCATACAAGATAAAAATCATGCTCATATTTGTTTCTATGTTGTTTGTGATTCTCAGAATATGGGTATACTCTGAAAGTGGACGAGAAAACCGACATATACAGTTATGGTGTAGTGCTTCTGGAGATCATAACAGGAAAAAAGCCACTAGACCTGTCATTCGAAGAATGTGGAGACATAGTTGAATGGGTAAGAAAGAAGAGAAGCAATGGAGGGTTGGAAGAAGCACTAGATCCCACCATCGCGGGAAGGTGCAGGCATGTCCAAGAAGAGATGCTTCTCGTGCTCCGAATTGCACTTCTCTGTACGGCAAAGCTTCCAAAGGAAAGACCATCCATGAGGGACATAGTGACCATGCTTGGAGAGGCAAAACCCAGAAGAAAAAGCACTTGTCAAAATGGAATACACGACGAAACCAAGGAAACGCCAATCTTCACTACCTCTCCCATCATAAGCCTTCTCTAGCAACTAGTTTGTATCTGCAAAGCTTCTCCCTGCTTGCTTTCCCTGCAATTTCCTCTTTTTTAAAAAAAAAACAAGTATCTTAATGGCAAGTAGTTAAATAAATAATACTTTCCCTCTCTTCTTCCTTGAGAAGAAGGTAAATGAACATAATTTCCTAGAAACTCAAATCAATTTCCAGATGCAAATAGGTAACCAGCGTATGCACGTTATGGTCAAGATTGCTCATTTCCACCCTTTAGCAGTCAGCAAAATGCAAATATAAAGACCTATCTGCATTATTTCCCCAATTTTTCTTGTTTAACAAATTTTGTCTTGAAGGTTTCGCAATTTGGATTTCTCTCCTAAAACAGTTATGCGTTCTGCCTTCCAAGTTTGATTGTTCGTACGATAAAATAAAAAAAATACTGAGGAAGAGCTTTGATACTTGCCTTGTTTGGCAAGACATTTTTTCTTTTAATATTTCATTTTCAATAATAAAACTGTACCTTGCAACTAACACAAATTGTTCCTCGAGGACACTAATTTCTTTTCTTTTCTTTCTTTCTTTCTTCTTTTCTCTTTTTCTTTTGTGTTTTTTTTTTTTGGGCCAGAACCCAAGGACTAGAGGTTTAACCCTTGCTTGCAGCTAAGCAGATATGTTTGTGTAGTCAAAGAAGCAGTGGAATAAACAAATCGGTGCAATAAACGATTTATAATGTTAAGAACACTGCTGGCTGAGATTTCCCTGCATCAGGAAATGATGGCCGAGAAGGAAAAATGCTACCTCTTCTCTTCCAATTAAGAACATCTTACACGGGACAAAACATGCGTGTTGCATACTTGCATCGTACACCAAACATGCTCATCCAATTATACATAAACTAGAGAATTACCTCAAACTGTGTGACCCATAAACAATATTCCACTGATCTAGGCTACTGTCAGAGCACTGCTTCCAGATGCGCTTCCTCCCTCAAGCAAGCTGCCAGATGTTGGCTGGAAAAGGAAATAAAAAATTGCTATGAATTAAAATTCTTTAGGGGACTATATCATCCATAAAAGCAACTAAATATTTTTCCCTATGGGATCCATGGGATAGATAGTAGCTTAAAAAATTGTACATATTTTTCAAACATTCATTCCTTCTAAAATGTATAGAAAAATCTTGAATGAATGAAAAAAATCGCATGAAACCCGAGAAAAACCATATCGTTCATCATTTATGAATAGTCTGACTCCATATAAATTTTATATTTTACATTGATGATATATCTATAGATAAAATGAAAGTATAAAAATAATATACATGTTTGGATTGCAATTTGTTGTTTGAGAATTTTTCCTTTTTACTTTTAAGTTTATTCCTATAACATAATTTTAGTTTAAAGAAATCAACGCAACTCATGAGCATAAATTGTCCACACTGATTTCTCCAAGTATTTGGGCCCAGTTTCTAAGATGTGGAGATTAATGAAAAACGGCACTAGCTTGAAAATTCGTCATCTTCACATGTCTGAATCCATGGATGGATACTTTACGCCAAACTAGTGGTGACCGTTATGCACATTAGAAAATAACTGACAGATCCAAAACTGTCACACATGACAATGGATTCAGAATTTTTTCCCCTTTTTCCACTGACTTTTAGCAGTAATTAACATGTACCTGTTCGTCATATAGTTCACAAAGGGAAAACGGTTCTTTCTCCTTGAGTCCACCGTTATCTTCAACAATTCTTCCCAAATCCTGCTAGCGAGAAAGCAAATAAGTCATTAAACAGTCATAGTACCTAAAATTATTTCAAAAGGAAATGAGGAGATAAAATCAAGAGAAGATAGTGAATCAGAAATGTCAAATGAGCTCATTATGTCACTGACATTTCAATAGAGGTCTGGGAATTTGATCAAGATATGCTAATGTTGTTTGCTTTTTAGCTGCAGCATGTGTTCTTCATGATTTAAATGCCACTAGATAAAGTCAAATTTTGAATATAACTGTACCAACGGATCCAGCTGAAAGTGGGAAGATACGAAAATACAAGATATATATGTGCGTGTATATATATATATGTATATAAGGATCGCGGTGTAATGTAATTCAGGAATTAATTACTACCAATGTTACTGGTAGGACTCATTTAATCCATAGCGTTTTTCTTGTGGCTTAGATTCAGCAAGCTCAGAAATCCCATTTGTGGAAAAAGTTATGCACCAGCCAGTTTACGAATGCTTGGTTTTGTCGAAAGTTAAAGTCTAATTTTCTTCTAAACTTAAAATATTGGATAGAAGCAAGCATTACCTAATAAAGACAGAAAACTCCTGCTCCAACTAAAAGGGGTAAGAATTAACAACTTTATCATAATCTAAATAAAACACTTGCATTAATCTTAATTAAAATGGAACATTCAAACTAATCCTAAAACACAGATGATTTGTCCAAAAATAACCAAGAAAATAAAACCAATAAGCTTCAAAACAAAATGAATAAAAATACAGACTTCTGAGTTAAAATAGACACGTAATAATATAATCTCCAACAGGTCCATCTTACTGATTCCCACACTTTCTAATGAAGGCAGAATGACATTTGAGACAGCTGGAAAATGTAACTTATCAAATGCTAAAATCAATTCCACTGTGTAGGAGCCAGTAATTTTCTGATATATCCCTACTATCAATTCTATAAAATAGGGACCAGTATTTTAGATTATATTTTTTAATAATTTGATGCTTTAAAAGAGATTTTCTGATAAAATACCTAAATAAACTATGAAACTAACAAAAACATAAATAAATTCTCCAAAATGTAACCCAACTGACAATTCAAATGCACTAAGAATCCCTTACCTTTTCAGTCAAAATTTCAAATTCTAGTAATTCCTCCACAATTTTTTCAAGTACTGAACGATTTTTCTGCAGCATTTCTTTCGCTTTTTGATATGCCAAGTCAAACATCTAAGAAGATGACAAACAATGTTAGATAACCTTTATGGACAATCAATTGGCCTTGTACTAACATACTGGTACCTTTTCAACTTTGTTTGCCATCACGTACTCATGGTCATCCCCCATGCTCAATGATGTGACCTATTAACAGTTTGAAAAAGATTAATCTACTCACACTACTGTGCACAAATGGTCCATCGGACTTCAAAATGGATAGCCAACTATGCTTGAGTAACAAAACAGATGGAGCTATTGATATTTTTCTTGGGCAAATGAGCTATCCACAATTATAAATGCATGTTTTGCACAAGTAATTTGAGAGTTATGGATTTATAATGATGATTAAGATAATTTAGAATTCAATAAAGAACGACCAACAAAGGTGTTTGAACCTGAGGAGATTCCGTCCCCTCCTGCAGATTTGAGGGTGGTTAGAATATTGGGCAATCATAACGGCTTAAGTTTCCTAAAAATAGGTCTTGATTTGAATAAAATCACTACCCCTTGCTTATTAAAAAATAAAATTTGATATTGATTTAAAAAAAAAAAAATCTTCATTTCCCCACTTCATGTCCTACATCATAATGTAATTTTTTTTATATCTCAAATGTTGCATATTAATAGTTTGTTCTGCCATGTTATCTAATTTCTTATGGGCATAACTTGGAAAGTAGTTGACCAGCTGACACAGCAAGTGTTTCTGTAACAAGTCTAGCAGATGTTTCAATCTAATAATAAAATGTCACACTACTTAAATGAAAAACCCGTCTCTTCAGCAAGGACATCTCGATTAGATGTAAGAAAGGGGCATACCGCATTACTATGATAATAAATTGCAGGATTGTCATCTGGTCCCCACCCATACTGAATGACCATTCGTGTAGCTATCTGCTAAGAGAAAGAAAGGGGTCAGATGTTTTATGCTCATAACAAAAACCATTGATAAAAGCAACTTTATTACCCAAAGAACCAAAAATCTGAAAATCAGCAAAAATCGCATTTGAGTCAAGTAGAATAGGATTCTGACCTCTTGTGCCTGCTGAATCTCAGAAGAAGACAGGACGTTTTCTTCCCCAAAAGGAAGAAGCATTTGGGAAGCGACATATGATCCAAAACAAAACACAAGTTTCTTTTCAAGATACGATCTTGATTCAGAATTGCCATGAACTGAACCTTCATTTCTTGCTTTTGTGATTTTTGTACATCCAATTCCCTGTTTAAAGGAGAGGCAATAATGTCTCATTATTCATCAGGAGTTAACTCTGTATAGTCTTCAATCAATTACCACCACTCAATCTGCCTCCCAAATCACAGAAATCAGTGACATAACAATCTTTGCTAAAATCACAATTCACACTGCCACTCAAGATTGAGCATATATATATGTGTATATATATTGTGCCAATCTTGCAAACAATTGAATGGGAAAATCTCAACGTTGACAAATAGAAAACTCAAACAAGATATCAATGGAAACCAGAACCAAAGACACACCAAAAGGCTTCCCTGAAATGGAATTAACAAAATAAAGGAAAAGATCCTATCACATTCACAGGTTGAATGGATGAGGACCGGTTTACAGCAGCACCATACACACCAAACACAGAAATAGAAAGAGCAGAATAAAATATAATATAGAACAATGAAAACACTCCTTAGCATTTGAGAGGCTAAGGACTCTCCATCACAACCAAGTCAAATTCTTTCCTATCCTTCTCTCAGACCTCAAACCCCCATTTAAACCTCCATGGCTACATTCTCTCTCTCTCTCTCATATTAACCCACTTAAACATCCCATTGAGCAACTCATACTACTTAAACCTAAGATTTATGTATCCTAGTCTATCTCAGTCTCTTATCAAATATAAAACATCAAATACAAGTCTTGCCAGCAGGTTAGCTACAAGATACACATTTCTTCTTGTAAGAAGCAGGGTGATACTAAAAAAAATTATTTAAAAGTGCTACTTCAAACTCACAATTAACCCTTCACCAAAATTCAAAAGCAGCCCAAAAATTAGTATGACTAACCTGCCATGACAGAGGCTCGAGCCATAAATTATCCACAACGTCAAAATTTGGTAAGAGAAGAGCAATAAGACCACGACCAGCAGCCCAGACTGCATGAGGAAACTTGGTCTCCCTAGTCCACTAAACATCAAAGAATCTTCTTATTAACACATTTCTCAAAGTAATTGATAAAAAGTTAGATTCAGACATCCATGACGGAGAAAACTAGGACTGCCACTGCATTCAAACTTAAAAATAGAAGAAACTCAGAAAAGTTGCATGACAAAATAGCTTAGTAGAGAATAAATTGACCACATTATAATCTTTAGGAAAAGATAGTTTCTCACATCCAACGGAGGGCTCAGAAGCTCTATCCCATTACTTATCTGACCATATGGTTCCATTAATTCAACAACATGCTGCAGATCTTCTTTTGTCAATGTTAGTCCCAGATGACTCACAAACATTTTGCTAAGCCTCCTGGCAACCTTGGTCATTCGCACCCATTCAGGGATCATAGAACTGAAAGTCTAAGAAAAGGTGATAAATATATTCCTTTTCCTTCAGGACAAAGCAAATGAAACTAAAATAGACAAAACATAATTTTAAAAGCATGTGTAAATTACAGATTCAGTAGAACAGGATAGAACAAAGATGGGATATGCTGAAAATGGAAATTCAATAACTTGTAAAGGAATGGAAAAAGGAATACCACAAGAATTAAAAAAAAAAAAAAAAACACTTGATACATGCAAAAATGACAGAATAACAAACTTCTCGGATGATGCATGTTATCCATTGCCTCAAAAAGTCTATACCAACTTTAACGTCTAAATGGAGATGCCGCAAGGAATATCACCCATTCTTTCCTGTTCATTTTGGTTTCTATTGGTGGGGGAAAGATTCAGTAAGCACAGATAATAGGCTAGTAAGGCAGTGGTGAACTGTTGAAATAAGAGCTCTTGCAGTCATGTGCAAAAATGGCAGTATATCACATCGAAAAGTAAAATATCACATATCAGAAACTGAGATGTATTGGAAGTTGCTCCTGAATATGTTTCTGAAAGTATAATGATGGAAACCTCAAGAACTTAACATTATTTATCTATGAAGAAACTGTAAATTCCTTCCCCAAACATAGAAAGAGATAAGCATTAATGGATTCTAGTGTTTAAAAAAGTAAAAATAAATGCAGAGAAGATAGGAATAAACTACCCTAGCATTTGAGAGGCTAGAGACTCTCCCACCAAGCTTTCTTGCTTACTATCTAACTCCTTGATCCATAATATATTCCCTACTAACAGCCTCAATCCTCCCTGGCAACTCCTGTGAGGTAGTTAGAGTTGTCATTTCCCATTTCTACCCAACTAGCCAGTTCATAAAGGATTATCGCAACTTGAATCTCTTTCCCTTTCCCTATATATTCATGCAATATAACAACACATGAATGCATAGAGAAAAGATAAACAAACAATAGCAAAAAAAATACAAGTAAAATTCTTACTGCAAAGAAACTACAGTAGCTCATTAGTTCTTCAGTATCAAGAACTTTGGTCTGGAAGGCACCCCCTTCCAAAGCCACAGGAACTAGTTGAAGCTCAATAGGACGTAAAAGAGCTGTCTTCTCAGCAACCTGAAAACAACAATCTTTTAGTCCATAAAGGAAAAATGGACTAATCGTTTTGAAACAAGATGTAAGGGGGGAAAAATGGGTCAAAACCAGGGAATAAGATACTGTTAAAGAGACTTTAAGGACAGCAAGAGGAGTTTTATCCAACATGGATATATTCATTCTGTGTCAGCTCAGGCTATTGCAATAACCAATTCAATCTAAGTATCCTTCATTATTATCATTGTTCATGTTTTTTCTATTCTTCAAATGTGTCAGTAGCCTCCAGTGCACACATTGTGTTAATTTTTCCCCCTCTGACAGTTTTCTTTGCTTTATGACAATTTCTAATTGTCCAATTCACTATTATATTCCTCACCAAAGTCTTATTTTATGAAAAATATAATAATAATAATAATAATGAGCGTGGGAAAAAAGAGTTTCTAAACATCAATTTGAGTACAAGCACGTTTATATGATTAAGCAAGAAAGACTAGATGAAATTAAAGGGGGAAAGCCTAGATACACATAACCTTATTACAGGAATTTATGACAATAAACCTTTTTCCAATCTACGTAGTCAATGAGTTGGTCGTCCATGGTTTCTTTTGCAGCCAAGTACAGTATTTTCTCTCTCTCCGCTTGAGTTGGTCTTTGAAGATGAAATATTCTATCCATGCGACCGGGCCTCTGCAAGGCCTCATCAATTTGCTTGAGACTTCTTGTAGTAGCCATCAAAACAACCCCATCTTGTCTCTCAAATCTACAAAACATAACATTTGAAATCGCAATATTAATTCACCACATAGTTATTGCTGATTTGAGCAAGGAGCTTTTTCTTGTTCAGGTGGATTGACAAGCTTACAACTTTTAACCCTACTCTCCCACACGTTCCAGTAATTTCTATCTGCTGGCTTGGGGAGCTGAGTTCCTTATTTGGACAAGCAGATCAATCGGAGAGTCTTTTCTAGGTAACAACTGCTTTCCTGGTGTTTACATTTTGACTGGATCCCTAAGGTTCAATTATCCTTTTTATCTGTTATAAATGGAATGTCGCTAATGGAAATGCAAAGAGGTTGGGTAGCATTGATATAGTCTTGCTTTTTCCCCATTATTAGCTTCTTCTAGTAAAGCCTGTCATCATCCTTCATTTTTGTTCCTCTTCCCTGACCCCCACCCACTGGCTCAAAAAAATAATAATAATAATGGAAAAGCCACCCAACCACTAAAACAATGGGGGCCCAAGTTAATGCCACCTCAAAGTTGTTCCACAAGTAATGGGCTTTTAGTATCATATCTTCCTTAATGCTTATAAATTCATTTACTCTTCAAATATGAGATGCATACAACATTAAGGGCAGATTTATACTCATTTCTTTTTTCTTAGAATTCAAAAAAGACTATAATTATTTCTGCCACATCTTTTCTCAGTCCAACAAAGAAAGAACCCATTAATAATAGTTACCCATCAAGCTCCACAAGCAATTGATTAATGAAAGCCTCATGATCTTGATTTTTGGTATGGATAAACTTGCCACGTACACCAGCAAACAGGTCAAAATCCTCCACAAATATGATTACAGGAGCCTACAAACAGCTGCAAATAATCAGGAAAGGGAAGAGACAAATCATCTAGAATCTAGAATTGAAATAATATAAATTCCAATTAAAGATTAGGAAACACAACTACCCAAAAAAAAAATTGTTGATAGACATAACTATCAGATACTGGATAACAAAATAACATTACTAAATACTTTAGATCAAAATAAGGTAACAACGTGAACTAAATCAAAGTTTTCCATGTCAATTTCGTAATATCCAACTAAATTCCTGTGAACTATAAATTTATTTTAAACTATTAGACGCAAAGTAAGAGAGAAAGAAATCTTCAGTCAAGTGCGGGTATGATAGAAAGGAGGAGGATGTTAAGGTGGTCAAAAGAGGATAACCAAATCCCTTGCTGTTTGAAACAATTCACGAACATTGGATGCACTTTGTCCAACCCACAGCCCAGCTTCCAGTTGTTGGGCCTTAATTTCAACAACAGGCACCCTAGCTTCTGCAGCTATCGCCAGTGCTAGAGATGTTTTGCCTGTGCCCCTCTCACCTACAATAAGAACCCCCTGCAATGTAAGAAACAGTTTCCAGGAGTTGATGTTAGAATGTGATATAGGAATTCTAAATCATGTGGTGCTTGCAGCTTGTTCGCGATGAATGTGTACTATCAATAGTTTCGAATGCGGTTCAATTACAGGGTTATGAAATCTTGCCTCATTTCTACACATTTTTGTTACCAATAGACAAATCAAAATCATAAAATTCTTGCAAGGTAACTTATATTCATAACCAGGACCACCATGCCCATGTGATGCATGCATAGAAGGATCCAAAGGTGCCTTGAAATTTTCCTTTCCAATTTTGGACCAAAGGAGAGTGGATGGAGGAAACAAAATTAGAAGAATTATTAACTTGAGAATCCAGTATTTCTTAAGCAGAACCAAAAATTAAAAGAGTTCCTCAAGTGCTTTGAACTATTTCAGGGTTTCTCTGGCTGAAAACAGGACCACTTTGGTTATGCATCAAATTAACAGGAAAGAATATAGCAGTTAATGAATAGAAAATAGAAAAAATGCCAATGGCACGTTATTATTGCTACAATAAACAAAAAACCTTGAAAGAAAACAATGTCCTGCTATTTTGATAAATGTTAATGATAGTAACATACCCGAGGTGCCCTTGCACCCATTTCTTGGAAGGCTCTAGGATTTTGCAAAAAAGCCACAACTTCATTGATTTCCTCTCTCATAGACTCAATACTAGCAAAGTTCTTCAGTAGTATTGGTGGCTTCTTCACCCGCTGCATGCCAGCAATGGATATTACAGTTTCACTCCACAAAAAAGTTATGATATTAGAGCTGTGAAATGGAGTGTTTTCCTAGTCCAAACCTTCATTTCTTCAAAAGCTGTCTTTATAGGATCAAAGCCAGCCTTTCTATTATGCTTGATTCTTCTGAGTTTTTGAATCACGTATGATTTCTGCAATGATGTAATATTGCCTAATCAAGGTTGAATCAAGGCACCATGAAATTTATTCACAGGCCATCCAGGAAATCATCAAGGGAAAAGTTTCACCATTTCATCCAAAACACAGGGTACTAAATTAATGAAAGCACAACTAACCCATAATTTTATCCCCAAAAAAATCTACAACCTAAAGAAGATTAAAAAAAGATGATAAATAAGCTCAAAATTCAGCAACAACAAAAATAATGTACCAGCTGACTATATGATGCAATCAGAACATGCAGCCAAAAATACCAAATTAATGTTGCACCCTTTATAATCACTTTTTTCTTTCTATTCTTTCTTTCCTGCATGATCACTTTTAATTAAATTCAGGCTCATAAAATAAGTCATTACATATCATTACATAACAAAGCCATGCTGCAATTGACCCTTGCAAAAATATGTCTACCAGACTTTGGCATTCCAACAGAACAAGACTTTTTGAACATTACCAAAAGAGAGAGAGAGAGAGAGAGATCAAGAATACTATGATAAACCACTACGACAAGTGGAAATGACATTCTACTGAATATAACTCGGTAATTTTTCAGATTCCACAACATCCTTATATAACCCTTAAGCCAATTAGTTCATAATGTAAGTATGTAACACACACTCACACACACTTCCACAGATCTGAGCAAACGGAGAGAGTGGGGAGAAATAGAAACAGAGTGAGGGAGAAATGAGAATGAAGAACAGAACAGTAGGGGGAGCAAGAGAGGGAGAGGGAGAAACGCAGAGGGAGAGAAAATCTATCAGAAATCTCAATGAAATGTTACATTCATCAAGGTGTTCCATTACAAATGCAAGCTAGTCATTAAAACTAACTTTCCTACCTATTAAGGAAATCTTAATCACTTGTCCAAAGAAAGTTAATGTTCAGATTTCCCTTCTAACAAAACAACACAAAAGAAAACCTTAATACCATGTCCATATAAAGCTAGGCTTCAGATTTCTGTTCTTACAAAATATTAAAATAACATAAAGAAAACTTATTTTTTTCTAGAATAATGCTTCCCTCTATCAGTTCAACTATGCCATGCTTTTAGATTAGTTTGATGAAGCTAAATTTCTTAATACTTCTATTTCATTAGTAAACATTCAGGTAGCTTCAAGCGATACCAAATTCAAAACAATATGGTGACAAAATACAACATCAAACTGGGAATGGGTGGAAGACACCCAAGCATAATATATTTTCAAAAAGCAAGGTAACAATCAGATAGCAATTTAAACATCTGGTGTGCCATACACAAAAGAACAAAGAAATACCACTCGTCGCAACTTCTGAACATTTGGATCTCTTCGTATGGGGCCATAACCAACAAGACTTGGAACTTTTTTCATCATAAACTGAAACAAATGAAACAAGAAGAACCCGAATATAGAAGTTCTGATGAAAAACCAAATAAACCATCGGGCATCATCTGTTTTTCTGGATTTGAAATTCAATTCTGCCTCTGATTGCCATTTCAAGTACCATGTTGCGTCAACTGTCTGATCTATTTCCTCTGGCCAAGCCATCCCCAATCGCATCCGCACCTATAACAAAAGGAGAAGAGAACATAAAAGAATTCATCACAAAAATCTAAGCACCCAAAATGGCATATGGCAAGTCATGAGATCAAGGATACCGGGTAAGGGACTAAAAACTCCACAATAGGAAAAACTATCATCATCAATATGTCATCAGTTATATTCTTAATTTTCTTGAAGACCCAATTTCTTGCATGCAATACTATTCCAGAATTCCATAACCCACTCAAAAAACGATGAGACAGCCGTAATGTCAAGAGAAACTGTTGATGTATGTCCAAGTCTGAGAAAGGAATCCACATCAAATGAACGGTTGCTGGAATGCCACTGGCAAGCATTTTCATGTACAGTCCATCAAAACCCCCAAATTTATCAAAGATCATTTCATATTCCTGACATATAAAAGCAAAGATAAGAAACTTATTGATAATCATAAAAACAAGAAATAAAACAGAAAGACCTTTCTATTAGAAACACATATAAAGTTATAACCTTTATGTCAACAAAAATTTCTTTCTCCTCCCCCTTAAGAGCAACATACATGGCACCCCAATCATGTCTTATCCGGACATGATCTATTAGCTTTTTGGAGACAGCATAAGGAACAGCCATTGGATCCATTTCCCATCTATTTTTCTCTTCATTGTACCAAGTCTTTGACACTACTCTATCTCTATCAACAAGAATCCGTTCCTGCAATAAATAATTTTTATATGGTGAAAGAACAGCCAAGACTGACAAAAAGAATCCAACAGAAGTGTTCGATTGAACCACACAAAAGAGAAACAAATACCAGATTAAAAAATAATAATAACTGTTGAAGTGATTTAATACTGTGCAGAGAAGAGAAGCAGACTTCATAAATAAATTTTACTTTACAGGATATTTGATTAACAAAAATCCGTTCTTAATCTCAATGAATAAAGAAGAGAAGCTGCAATAAATATCAATTAGGCGTGCTGTAAATCTATCTACTAAGGATAAAAATTTATAAAAAGACACATCAGGGTTCCTTAAAAGTAATAAAATTGAAAAATACCAAGTGAAGCCCTTTGGTCCCTTTTTCACGGGGGAAGAATATATATTGCTGAGAACAGAGAATAAAACAAGGAGGTACAACTAAAGCACACTGAATGTCACATGCTAATGTAAAAACACCGAAAGCTTTGATAACTTCATAAGGTCCTTTTCTCCTTTAAAATATAAATTATTGAAAGGGATGAACCAGTAAGTTTTATATGTTTGTTAACATATATAGCTCAATGATATATCACTAAAGCCCCTACAGAGAGAGAGAGAGAGAGACAGAGACAGAGATATAGAACCTGTCTTTCAGCCACATATTGTCTGGCAAACTCAGCATCTTCTATTAAACTACGTTTTAATTTTGCTTTAGCTTCTTCACGCCATTCCTTCCAACCATGGTACAAATGAAGACCAATAGCATTAGGAACCATAACCTCCTTATTACCAAACATCCACTTCAGTTCAACTTCAGGAAAACCCTTCACCACCTCATCTTCTGGTGAGTAAATAATACAGCGATTTTCCCTGCCAAACTTCTTCATCTTATTTCTCATTCGAGCCTCCAAATTCCTTTGCAACTCCCTTGAGTCTTTCAGGCCTTTTCTTAATCGTTGAGCCAAATCAATGGAGTCCTGATCAAAGAATGATCCAAGGTCTTCAACTGCCAAAATACTGGGAAGAATTAATTGCTCTAAGTGTCTTCTTTGCACATTTTCCAAGTCTTTCTGAAGATCAACTTTTGGGAGTTTCGTGATTGATCTTTTAGGAGAACTGCAACGCACAACGAATGTTCAAACAAGGACATGCAACATCACATGCATCATAACAGAACCAAATTATATTATAATTAATTACAAAATTATGTGGTGTGTGGAATTGACTTAATTATCAACTGTCAGTTCAAATAATCATGGAATTTATGCTCAGAAACCCAAATCAGATATTTCAAGATATGAGCTCCCATCACAAGCAAAGTTCAAAGAAGACGATTCTTCTCTAGCAATCCTCTGATCAAGTAATGCCAAATGATATAATGCACAGTGGCCATATGATTATGACTAGACTGCAGAGAATTACCCCAGTTCCACTTCAAAATAAATCACGATTTGCAGCAAAATTCAAACCGAGGTCTGTCCAAAAAAATTGGTAAGAGATTCTAATATATTTTCTTAACTATAAGCCTTTGACTTTGGCCATTCAACAATGTTGCCCATTTGCAACCCTACTTAGTTTATAATATCCATGTTACACATATAGCAAAAATGGAGGGTAGAAGTGAAATAAAAATCATATATAAGAATAAATTCAAGGTATCTGGGAACAGGTTATCATGATATACCTTATCTTAACCTTCTTTCCAATTTCCCGCTTAAATTTCTTCACCAGCTGCTCACATTCCCTCTCTATAAAGGAAATTTCCCTTACACCAAAACTCAATGCTACCGTTTCCCTCCTCAGAATTAATTCATCAATCTCACTAACTCTTTCCCATACCTCATCGTAATCCCGCTCCAGCTCTCTCATTCTCTCGTTTAACTTCTCCATCCTTGCCTTCTCTGTGTCCTCAATCACCTTCTGCCTTAATTTATCACAATCTCCTTTGGCTTTCGCTACCTCATCAATAATCTGCCCAGCTCTTCTCTCCAACCGTCCTTTATCTCTCTTTAACTCTTTCAACTCCGCATAAAGCTTACTCATAATCTCGTTTTCCAACTCCCCCTTCTTCAGACTTACAGCCTTCATCGCCAGTTGCACTCCGTCCATATTCCCATCACCTTTCCTCACCTCTTCTATGCTCCTAAGTAAACTTGACACCGTCTCTAGCAACCTCTTGGTGCAGTCAGAGTACTCATGGCCCTTCAAATTCTCATTTTTGTCCTTACCCTTATCTTTCTTTCCCACAATATCCTCATTCACCGCAGGGGCGGCAATGGCAGGAACTCGAACTGCCCCGAGTGACGAAAAGCCAATGGCAAAACAAAACAATGTATAAAGAAGCTGTCTAAATATGGATTTGAAAAAGGTATCCTCAGCATTTTCATGATTTACACTTGCAATAGCTAAATTATCCTCTAACTTAACCGAACGCGAGCCAGTATAATCTTCCAAAACTGATTCTTGTCCCCCTTCTGAACGAATGGATTTTGAGGAAAAACTAATAGCTTGAATGCCAGACGCGAATGACGAGATGTTTCGCGATCTTTTCCAGGACTTCGATTTGAAACCTCGGTTTCGAGTTCGACGGACAGCGTCAAATGGTATCTGCAAGTGAACTCCATATGGTGATTGGACAACGAATTTAAGAGTACACGAAACATGAATCATAGGAGACGCGACAGTGGCATCCATGGCAGCCAGAGCTCAGATAAGGAGAGTATCCCAAGAAGTGATAGCCATTGTAAGAATTTGTGGAAGCACCAGATTCTTTACCGGCCCGCTACCTTAAGAGCCTGCAGGGGTTTAGCCGTTTGGTGACTTGGAAAGCAACGAAGGCAGCTCAGAGGTTTACGTTCGGCTCAAGAGTCCAGAGGTAAAACGCAGTGGTTGGAAAGTACTGTGCGACGCACGAACAATAATATCCACCGTTACTTTTTAAATGGGTGTTAATTTTGTAGAATTTTTTTCCCAAAAAAAGAACAATTTATAATACACATCTTTTCTACATTATCTTATATATGGTAACCCTGTGTAATTATTATCATCATTAATATTAAATATATATATTAGAGTAGTAATAAAAAAATATACTATATAAATAGGTATAATTGAAAGTAGATTCATAAAAATTCATAAATATTTAAATTAAATTATCAAAATCATTCTTATAAACAACATTAAAAGTTTTATATATGAAGTGACTACTCCCATTGAGAATCAATATTTTTTACCTTTCTTATTTCAAATATGAGAAAGAGCAACAAGTAATTGGTTGCGAGTGAAAATAAGATAAGGTGGGTGCAAACTAACATGACACCGACTTTGGTCTTGACTCTTATTAATGATTATTGTAAAGATCAACATAATAATAAAATTACCTCTTTCTCACAATAAATAGCAACTTATGTAACATTTTAAAAATTAACCTAAGATTAATTAAGTTAATTTAAAGCAAATAAGTAATTTTAGAGGAATATTTAGATATAAATAATTTTAGTTAAAAGATTATTATTAAATTTAATTTAAATTAAATCTTAAGTTATGATTTTATAATAAATAAAAATAGTAATAATAATATTATTAAAAAAAAGGAAAGAAGAGGGAAAAAAATAAAATAAATAAAATAAGAAGGGGATGGGGATGTTTATTGTATTTGCGTGTGTTAGATATATATATAGTTATATACACACAAATTAAAGGAAGGGAAGGGACATGTGTGTGTGTGTTATAGATATATATATATATATATATATTATACCAATTAGGATGTTGGTGTATGTGTATGCAATTAATAGAAAAAAAAAAGGCTGCCACTAAATGACCTTTGCATATATTATTATTAATATATAACAAAATATAAAAAAAAAGATGTGGGACCCACATTCATTTTAAAACATACACACAAGCCCTTTTCATTTATTCTAATCTTTTCTCATCTCTCAGTGCACACAACAAAAGTGCGAAAAAGATAAAAAGAATAGAGTGAAAGCGTCGTCGGCGGTAGGAACTACTTAGAAAGTAAAGCTTTATAATAAAATACTTCAAATGAGATTTTAAATATTCTAAAAATAAGTAAGTGTTTTAAATATTTTTTTAATCATTTTTACCTTTAAGCTGCAAATTTTGATATTTTAGAAAACCTAAAGTTTGAAAGATGGATGAATTTTTGATAATAAATCTGATTGTTGAGGTTATTGATAGTGTAATAAATATTCTAGAGTATTATTTTGTTGATAAAATTAGAATTTGAGGCATTTGAGTTTATCCCTAGATCTCTATAAGTAGATTTTTGGTTAAATCTGAAAATATAAATTAATTTGTTGATATTTAGATGATTATTTGAGATAAAAAATAAATTATTATGATTATAGAATAATGATTCTAAGCTTAAAATTAAATTTGCAATTTTTTAATATTTTTATGTTCAAATTTTTGGAATAAAAAGAAAAATTTTGATATTAAAAAATTATTTGAATGAAATTATTGTAAAGGAGACTATTGAACTAAGTAGATAAATTCAAATACATTAAATTAAATTTTAAAAATCAAGTGGCTAAGACTAAGGTCTTAAAAAATAAAATAAAATAAAATAAATACTTAGGTGTTAGAGTATGAGTGAAAATTGTGTTAATAATATTATTTGACACATTGAGATATAATTAATTGTAGGTTAATTTTCTTTTGATGCCATTCAAGTTTTGGAAAGTTTTGAAAGTATTGTAATTTGAAGGGTAACCTTTGACCTCTCAAAGGTTGAGGTAATCAGGGAAAATTTATTTTATACATTTATATATTAATTAATTAATTATGTTGGTAAAAAAGAATATATACATATATATATATATATATCTAAATTTTAAAATAGTTGTTTGTAATGCATGTGGCTTGGTTGAGACTTTACGATTTGTGACTAAATTAATTGTAACTTGGTGTAAGTAATGGGATTGATAGTTGTGTACATCCTTGATTAAAAATTATGGATTATGCATAGTGATGAATTGTATATGAGCATGTTGAGTTTTATATGATGCTAATGTGATTTTATATGATAGTATAAAAATTGATGCAAGAGGCATGATTGAAATATGATAATTCTTGATGTTTGTTAAGCAAGAAAGTTGATAAGCATGTGGAATAATTGTGAATTATATGTATATATATAAGCTTTTAAAATGCATTTTCTCATGAACATAATCATATGGCGAGAGTTCGCCTTAGTGAAGGAGTTAGCGATTATGCAAAATTCATATGGTACTTGGCTATTAACTAATAATCTTAGAGGTTACAGCCGCTACTTACCTTGTAAGATACTGTAGCATTGTTCCTATTAAGGGACTTGACCCTACTGGCCTATCTGGAGTTTTGGGTGGAGCTAATTTTGGGCATGACACCTCATAGTGTATAATTTAGCAAAAACCGTGTTTATAAGTGAGTAAGATAACCCTGGTCCGATAGCCCCTCATAATATAATTAAGGCTTTGGGTAGTTTTACCACATGGACGATCCTTTCCGGTTGTTAGCCCACGGATTTCACGTCAGAGAAAATAAGGGAGATATAAGGAGGAGATTGATCATACATATTATTATTATCAAGCCATTTGAGTGATTGATAGCTATGTTGAAAAAATGATTATAATTATAGAAATGAGAACATGCAGTAATTATGCAAATATGTATATGTGGCCATTTGTGCAAATTTTGTACTTGACTTTATTCTTTAGATTATTCACATGAGTTAGATGTTAATGTGATTAACATATTATTAATGTGATTGTTTACATGGTTACCTTGATAAAATTTATTAGACACTTGCATTCATGATTAATTATTATATATTTGTATAGCTTAGATGTACCTTGGTTACTGAGTGGTTGTATTCACCCCTTTCTTTTAACACCTTACAAGAGCTAGTTCATCTCAGAAGAACAGAGGAAAGAAGCATTAGGCCAAGTGATAGCAATCACTTCTGTAGGCCTTTCTCTTTTTATTTTGATATATGAATTTAGTTTATGATATTGCTAACTAGGATAATATATTATTGATCCACTTACATTATGGGTTTTGTGTTGGGTGAAAATGTATTTTAGGTCTTGAGGAATGTGGTTTGATGTTTGTGCTATATTAACGGGTTAAAATATTTGTGCAAGTGAAAATAGTTAATATTTGCTTAATTTGAAAACTTGAATGTTATTATAGTCTCCCCTTGTGTTTTTTATGTCCAAAGATGAGTAGTTGATATTAATTATATGTGAATGCAAAGGAAAATTCATGCATATGATGGGTTATTGATGAATAAATGATATATAGAGTATGATAATTAAGTAATAGTCATTGTGATAAATGTAATTGAGACCTTAGTCCCCTGCTACTAGTTATGGAAGGGTTTGAGTCGCCAAGTGGTATGTTATAAATATGTATACATGTATTGTGGAGTAAGGCATAAAAATAAAAAAAAAAGGGGGGGAAGCTCTTATCCCATGTTAATATGTTTCCTTTATCATGCTTCCACATATGTCTAATTGAATGATATATGAGTTTTTGAAATATTTTAAAGGCTTCGGATCCCTTTGTGTTGAATCATTTATGAAAATACATGTTAAGAATTTATTTAAGTCAATCTCTTATAGGATAATCCTTTTGGTTAATCTTTAATTTATTATAGTTAGTTTGATAACTAAGTCATAATGTAGGACACCCTTTACAACCTATAATCAGATAAGCATAACAATATGCGATATACATACTTTTGTCCTTACATTTGATCCGGGCATTATTTAAACCTCAATGAGACATTTTTCAATTTGTGTAATTATGAGACTATATTATTGCACAACTTCATAAATTTACCAATGTTTCACATTAAAATGATCGAGGTATCCACTTTGAGCTTTATTTCATTATTCATGAGGCCTGACATTGCAATTGAATTTAAAAAATACTTAGAGTGTAGGTTAGAGGTGAATTCATGTCCTCATTATCTTTCACAAAACTATCAAAGTTTAAGTACACAACTTTCTCTATAGGTGGCAAGGACAACATGTACCTATTTGCTCATTTAATCACAACTAACATAGGAACTAATGTAGCCCAATTTTTAAAATATGAAGAATTATGAATATTGTTATGGAAATCATTCTTTATTTTTGTTTTTTTGTTTAATTTTGTTATTAACTTGTTAATTTACATTACAATCTTCTAGCTAACCTACTTATAATTTTTTATTTTATAAATTTTTATTATTTAATTATCCATTTCTTTTTTTTCAATCTTCTTCATTTTATTTCAACATCTTCATCCTTCCAACACACCAACACTGATGAAAGAATGAGTTTTGAATATGACAAGGCTATTGATTTTTTTTACTATTATATACACACGTCTTTGTTTTTTCAAAATGAAAGTGCGCATAGAAAAAGAAAATATATAGAAGCAATAACTGGGGACTGCGAAACTTAGAGAAACAATGAGCGTAAAGGAGCCAAAGGGGAAAGGAGTGCTTGACGGTGGAGGTGGTGCCGAAGGACGGCCCCCAGATGGTGGGGGTGAGGGGAAGAATATAGGCAAGGAGGGACGGGGGAAAGAAAATTTTGTTTTCCAAGCTGGAGGAAGGCAAAAGTCCGACGTGGATCAGAGTAAGCCACCAACAAGAGGACGTTTATTATATAAGGAATCTCTTATGAGTGTAAACTCTTCAGGCTTTTTATCTCAGAATCATGCAAATGAAGACATCATGCACGGATGGAAGAACTACTTTGAGATTATGAACGCTAGTTCGGCTGATGGTGGAAAAGAAAACTCAGAGGATGAAGAGATAGGTGGGGGGATGAAGGAATCAAAATGGCCTGTCTTACAGTTCACACCCGAGGAATATGAAGCATGGTGCAGACCATGGATGAACTCGCTCATTGTGAAACTTCTAGGCCATGAGATTTCGACGGCCAGACTGCGGGGATGGTTACCTAGGATGTGGAGGACACAGGAGCCCATCAAAGTAATGGGGCTTAGCAACGGGTACTACATAGTCTCATTCACAAGTCGAGAAGATCTTGATTTTGCTCATCAGGAGGGGCCATGGATGATAGATGATCACTACTTACTGGTTCAAAGATGGAGACCCAACTTTAACCCCTGGAAGGCTGACAAAACACGCAAAATTGCGGCATGGATACGCATTCCAGACCTGCCAGTGGAATTCTATAGTGTTGAATCACTTCGACGCATTGGGAACATGATCGGCAGAACCCTGAAGATTGACAGGTCTACATCTATTTATGATAAGGGAGGTTTTGCTCGTATATGCGTGGAACTTAACCTTGGGGAACAGCTTCTTCCATTCTTCACGGCTTTCGGAGAGGATCTCAGAATTGTTTATGAAGGGTTACATCTGGTGTGTTTTTGCTGTGGAATGTATGGTCATACATCTGAAAAGTGCGAGCTGCACAAGAAGGAAAGACAACCCGATCCGGATATGTCGAGGAATGACAAAAACACTGGGAATGGTGATTACGTAGATATCACAGATCCTAATACAGGCAAGCAGGAGGTGGCTATGGAGAATTCGACGGCGAAGAAGGAGGTTCCTGTGGCAGAGAAGAATATTCCGGTTGAGAAGATAGAGTTACCGATGATGGCTAACGGTTACGGGCCTGAGATGCTAGTTAAGCGCCAATTTCGGGGATACAGACATGGTGGAGATTCTAGGCGCAATATCATCTCTGATGGTATAATTATGGGAGGAAAATCTGGGTTATTGAAGGATATTAATGGTGGGATAGAAGAGAAAAAGAAAAAGGCTATAATTGAGGAGTTCACGGGAAGCCAAAAAAGGAATCATGGGAATTTAAGTATAAATAATAATAATGAGGAGTGGGCCCGTGTAGGAGATAAAAGGAAGGGAAAGGCTAAAAGCAAATCACGTGGGAAAGAGAAGGTGCCTCCATTTATGGGGAAAAGAGGAAGAAACAACAATCTGGATAATGATGCTAGATTGGACACATTAAAGATTGCTACAAGAAATTCCTTTGCTATTTTTGAGAGTGGGCCCAGCCCGTTAATAACATGTGAACGAAATACTCCTGGCCTAATAAAGAATGACCAAGGCCAAGATACTGGTATCGTACAAGGAGTTGAGGAAGTGAACATGGGGGTTGACCAAATTGAGCATTTTTCTGACAACTGTGTTGAGGCATTGGAAATTCGAAATGATGAAGGAACTAGCTATCAGAATGAGGATATGGATGCTAATATGGAGTCACGTGACTCCAACAATCAATAATTTTCTCATGAATTACGTCGTCTGGAATTCGCGAGGGACGGGCTCAAAAACGTTTCCTAATCTTATCCGTGAAATGAAGCAAAATTATCAGATTAATCTCTTAGCTTTGCTTGAAACTCGATGCAGTGGCGACAAGGCTAAAAATATTGCAAAGAAGCTAGGCTTTAATGAGTTTGACTGGATTGATGCGACTGGGTACAGTGGAGGAATCTGGGTGCTCTGGGATGCAAATGTAGTTCAGGTTTCTATCATTGAGAAAAGGACTCAATTTATTCATTTGACTGTTGAGAATCATAAGAAAGAGAAGTGGTGGCTTACGATAGTATACGCTAGTCCAAACATAAATATGAGACGCTGCTTATGGCATGAGTTACGTCAGATTGGTGCGACTATCAAAGGAGCATGGAGTGTGGTTGGAGATTTTAACGCCACTTTATTTCATGATGAGAGACAAACAATGGCCAGGCATGGAACTGGAGTGGATCGAGACTTTCGAACATGGTTTGAACAAGCTGAACTCAATGATGTAGGCTTCTTTGGACCCATGTTCACTTGGAAACGAAATAATGTTGAGAGTCGTATTGATCGTGCTCTTGCTAACGATAGCTGGCTAGAACTTTTTTTAAATGCCACGGTTACACACCTCCCTTGGTTTAAGTTTGATCACAGGCCACTCCTGATCCAATTAGATCGTAAAGACAAAACTAGCCGTCATAGACCATTTCGGTTCATTGCTGCTTGGGTCCTCCATGACGGTTTTGAAGATTTCATTACAAATGCATGGAAGAATAATTGTGATTGGGTAACTCAAGTCAAATCATTCAGTGCTGACTGTATAAGGTGGAACAGAGAAGTGTTTGGCCATACCGAGACCCGCAAACGAAAGCTAATTCGCCGCTTGGATGGTATCACACAAGCCCTTACTAATGGTAAAAAATCAGAGCATCTTGACAAACTCCAATGTCAACTTTGGTCTGAGTTAGAAGAGGTGATGCTTCAAGAATACATTATTTGGGCTCAAAAAGCCAAAGTTAACTGGATTCTTCACGGTGACAAGAATACCTACTATTTTCATAGTGTTGCTAATGGGAGATGCAAAGCCAATCGAGTGCATGCTATCCGTGACAATGAAGGAGAATGGGTTTATGATGAAGACCAAATCAAAGTGATGGCTACGGAATTCCTATCTAAACTCTTCACAGAAGAAGACGATTGGAGACCAAGGCTCGAATGTTATAGAAAGTTCCCCTCTATTGGTAATGATTTCCTAGCTGACCTTGGCAAGGAGGTAAATGATATTGAAGTCAAAGATGCTATTGATAGTATGGGAGCTTTGAAGGCTCCAGGACCAGATGGTTTAGGAGCAATCTTCTTTCAGAGTCAGTGGAAGCATGTGGTTACCTATGTGACGCAGTTTGTGAAATCGTTGTTCCTCAACCCGCAAGCTATCAGCACAATCAATTCTACTTTGATTGTTCTTATTCCTAAGAAACATCCACCAGAGAGCCTGAAAGATCTTAGGCCTATTAGTCTATGCAATGTGGTGTTTAAGGTTATTACGAAGATTATCACAATGCGGCTGAAGCCTCTTCTCCCTAACATCATTTCTCCTTATCAATGTAGTTTTGTTCCAGGACGACATAGTTCAGACAACATTATCGTGGTCCAAGAAGTTATCCATTCTATGAGGAATATGCGAGGGAAGCGCGGGTTTATGGCAATCAAAATTGATCTTGAAAAGGCATATGATCGAGTAAACTGGGGTTTCTTAGACCAATGTCTGGACGAAATGCAATTTCCAGAGCATATAAAGGCTGTCGTTATGAATTGTGTTACATCGGCATCCATGCAGCTGATCTGGAATGGAAACAAAGCGGACATCTTTAAGCCTACAAGGGGGGTTCGTCAAGGGGACCCATTATCACCATACCTGTTTGTGATTTGCCTTGAGAAATTAGGCCACCTGATTCTAGAAAAAATGGAGGAGGGAATATGGAAGCCTATCAGATTAGGCAAAACTGGACCTCCCTTGTCGCATCTGTGTTTCGCTGATGATATCATTATTTTTGCAGAAGCTTCCATCCAACAAGCTGATGTTATACACGAGTGTTTGGGGAAGTTTTGTGCCAGCTCTGGAATGAAAATCAATGCTATGAAAACTAAGATGTTTTTCTCTGAAAATGTGCATCATGTTCGACGTGAAGAAATCAGCACTAAACTCGATTTTAGTAGGACTGGTGACCTTGGTCGCTATCTGGGTGTGCCTCTTCTGCATAAAAGGGTGGATAAAAACACATTCAAAGACACTGTAGATAAAGTGAAGAAGCGTCTATCTAACTGGAAAGCATCTACTCTCTCCCTAGCTGGACGTGCGACACTGATAGCCTCAGTCACGAACGCTATCCCTGGATATGTTATGCAAACATGTAATCTTCCCGCTAGTACTCTTGAAACGCTTGACAAGTCCAACCGTGACTTTTTATGGGGCCACACAGAGAGTTCAAGGAAAACACATTTAGTGGCATGGAAAGATGTTTGCAGACCAAAACAAGAAGGAGGGCTAGGTCTTCGACGAGCGTCTATCCAGAACCAAGCTTATGCTATGAAGATCGGTTGGGGCTTGATTAAGAAGCGTGAAGACTTATGGGTGCGAGTTATCCGTGAAAAGTACAAGTGTGGGAGTGATATTATCCCCAAGATTAAGACAAAGAAACCTGGATCTAACCTTTGGAAGGGCATTAAAGATACATGGGTTCACGTCAAAGATGGGCTACAGTAGTTCAACAATAACACCTCTGTGCGTTGGAAATGGGATCGAAGTGGCTCCTTTACTATAAAATCAGCCTACAATCTTCTTTCTGGATCCAGGGGAAGCGAGAATGATAAATGGAAGAAGTTGTGGAAGGTCACGGCACCTCATAGATGCAAGACCTTCATGTGGTTAGCTTCCCAAAACAGATTACTCACAAACGAGGAGAGATTCAGGAGAAGTATGAGTGCGAATAATATTTGCTCGTGGTGCAATGGCGCAGTTGAAAGTAGTTTGCACGTCCTTCGAGATTGCACAGATACAGGACAGCTATGGGGGTCTGTGATCAACACTAGATATCAATGGGACTTCTTTAATCTGCGAACAATAGATGATTGGATTAGCTGGAACTTGAAACAGGGTAAAAAACCAGAGTTTCAAATGAACAATGGATTATTCATGGTTCTATGCTGGAATATCTGGAAAAGAAGGAATGAACGGATATTTGAGGGGAAAAGTCGCTTCAATGAATGTATTATTGCCCAGGCGAAGGGCATGATGAGTTGTTTGGAGAGGGTTCAAACAAAGACAAGTTCCATTAATTGGCACGGAAATGGGATTCAGAACTGTGACCTACGATGGAAACCTCCAGAGACAAGTTGGGTGTCACTCTGTGTTGATGGTGCTTTCTCGATGACGCAACAGACTCGTAGGTGTGGCGGTCTGCTGAGGAACTCAGCTGGGCAATTTATCACAGGGTTTAGCTTACATTTAGATGAAGGTGACCACTTATCAGCAGAGCTGTGGGCTATTTTAATAGGCTTAAAGATTGCTTGGGATGCTGGAGTTAGGAAAATCGTGGTGGAGTCTGATTCAGCAGAAGCCATATCATTGACAGAGGTTACCAACTATTCTATACATCCTGACTGTCATATAATTATGGAAATTCAAAGCATGATCCACCGAGCATGGGAGATTAGAATTTGTCAAATTTCTCGTGATGCAAATGTTGCTGCAGATCATTTGGCGAAACAAGCTCTTGATGCGTGGCCTGGATTGCACATTCTTAGCTTTCCCACGGAGAGTCTTAGACGTTGCATGGATAGCACTTGTACTGTATTTGAGTCTAGAGTTTAGGCTCATCTATTTCTTATCAAAAAAAAAAAGAAAAAGAAAATACATATATGGTGTTATGATTAATTTTAAAATTTCTATTCCTAAATTCTTTTCAACCACCGCCAGTGTATCCCGTCTCTTCACACATGACTTCCGTCTTTATCGTATTTATCAATCACACTAGTAACTTGTGGAAGGATTTGAGAAGAGAAAGAGTTTTATTGATTTTTCTTCTCCTTCCTCATTCTATTTTTACCCATTTAACTTTTTTTTTTCTTTCTTACTTGAAGATAATAAAATTTAATTATTATTATTCATGTTGAAGATAATAAAAACAAATTTTAAAAATATTTTTAAGCAAGCATAAATGTAATTTTTTTTAAAAAATAGTTGTCAAGTCAACAGACTGAGTTGATTGGCTCTTTTTTCCAACTATATTATTAATTAAAAGTTGTGCAAATCAATCTCATAACCCTTGTCTAATTGTATTTGTGTGAAAAATATATAAATTAATTGATAGAATATACAAATAAAATAATTAGATCTTATAACAATTTATTTCTTGAATAAACATATTTTTTATCATCTAATCTCTAATTGTATAATGAAGAAATAATATGGTCAAAATTTCTCTGCTTACATTATATACTTTAAATGTATTGATGAGATTAAAATACAGTCAAGAACTATATTTAGATATTTATTATATTCAAATTGAGATTAATATAAAAATATTGCTCCCTCTATTAAAAAATAATCCTAGTTTCAAATTATAAGGCAGGTTTAACAAAATCTCACCTCCTAATAAAGTAATTACCTACTTTCAATTAACTTTATCTTTTCATATTTACCCTTATTAAATACGCTACAATAGATATAAAGTTATTATTAATAAAGTCACTTTAAAAAGAAACAATGGTTATATCTCAAAAGATTTAAATATTTAATTTCTTAAAAAATGTCTTAATGGAGGAAATATATGTTATACTCATTTAACTTTTGAAGAATTAAATTTTACATGATTGTATAATGATTCAATAACATGCTAAAAAAAGTTTATTTACTTTATAAAAATTATAAGTATGAATAGAATTGAAATTTAAGATTTAAAATAATTATATCTCATAATACTTTTAAGTAATTAGATTTTATATTCAATTCAAATAAGATTGGATTATGGAGGATTGAGAAAATTTTCAAAACTACTTAAATTATTAATTGTTATATAAATCTATGTAATTAGTTCTAATAGTGTAAATTTAAAAATATTGTCTTTCATGATATTTAAAAAATGGAACGCATGGAGTTAGATTTAATACCATAAGGATATTTAATTTTAAATATTTTATTTATAATTATGCCTTTTATTTTAGTATTTTTATTGACTATTTAATTTAGGACAACATGTTTATAACTAATTTTATTTATTCACTATTAAATTTTTATAAAACCATCTCTCCTCTCATGAGTTATAAATTTGTGATTCTCACAATCTTTATTGAAATATAATAGTAACTAATGCCACTTATTATAATTAAGACAATATCTAAGTGGAAGGAAAATTCAAATTAAAATTGACAAATTTAGCCAATTACTATATATTAATTTTTAATGAATCTGGCTTAAAATTCCAAATTTAAACTTGAAGTCTTTTTAATTATTAAGTGCATTATATTGGCAATCCAAGCTTATTGAATACATTGAGTGATATTATTAACATATCATAATCAAATTACAATATTATCAAAATTTCAAATACTTTTAGAAGATGTGATTATTTTGGCAAAATCATTTTACCAGAGGTATGTTACTCTGATAATTTTCTTATTAACTTATTTTGGTTACATATTTAAATTTTAAATTTGAATATTTACTAATATTAAATTCAACATGAATAATAATTTAAATATATAATTAAATTTTTCAAGATAATTAGAAACACATGGCTTTTTAGAATAAAAAATTAATTATATTTTAAAATAATTAGTTGTCATTGAAACCAATCCAATCCAATGCAATTTTATTATTAAACTACATTTTTTATCAAAAAAATAATTAAATTTTAAAAATTATGTTGTTAGCTCTAAAAGCGCATTGTCAAATTATACAAATAAAAATAAAAATAAAAAAAATATTAATTGGCTATTTGATATGTTTAGATTTCAATTAATCTTGATCTTAATATTTATAACATTTTAATTATTTATAATTATGTAAGAAAATATTTAGATTTATATATCTTGATATAATTAATAATATTTTAGGTAATTACAATAAATAAAAACAAAATACATAGAATAAATTTTTAATCAATAAAATATTCCTCAAACCAATATAAAAGTAATTATTAAACCTTACTTTTAAAACATGCGATCACGTTCGTTTAAAATTAAAAAATAAATAATTTTTAAGTAATTTAGAGATTTTATAAAAAATATTTATTTTTTATAAATTTTTAGAAAGCAAGCATTATTTTATGTTTATTTATAATAATAAAAAATTAATTATTAGTTAGTTAGTTTTAAATTTTATGATATATTTTTTAATTTTAGTTTCATAGGAACAATTTATTATATTATTTTAAAATTTTATGATATTTTCATGTATCTCGCCTCTTTAAAACATTCTCTCTCATCTACCATGTTAAATTATTTTTAAAAGCTACTCAAGGTAGCTTCTAAAATAATTAGAAATTTGTTTTTTTATTCTAATTATTTTTAAAAGTTTAAACAAATATTATAAAAACTAACAAAATAGATTTTTTTTCGAAAAATAAATGATTTTTTTCATGAGATAAGTTAAAACAAACAGGCCCTAATTAAGAATATTAAATCACATGTTTTTTTATAAAGTCTCTATAAATTAGTCTTTTTGTATAAAATCTCTAACCTATCTAAAACAAACTTATGTTCCAATACAAACCACAAATAGGCCATAAATAGTTAAAGTAGCACACATAAATAAAATTAAATTCAATTATATTTAGCAAGCCTAATGTCTCTGTAATTTCATAACTATATAAAATAACTTAACAACATAAAATGAATTGGTGTTTGATTATGAGCTCATAATAATATTTTCAAATAAGTGGATTTGAATTTCAAAAATTTAGATTTAGTTCAAGGTAAATAAAAATAAGGAAACATTGCTTAAAAAAAACTTCACTAGAAATCTAATTGCTAAAATAAGGACTCGGGATTGTTTTGAAAAAAAAAAGTCCTTCACTGTTAATAATTGGTGAAAGTTAAATAACATAAACGCCCTAAAAATAAAAATAAAAATAAAAATGAAAATGAGCAAGGTCATTCGTGGTCAATATGTTGCACAACATCCTTAATTGTCAATATATCATAGGTCCTTTGTTGTCAATAATCAAACGTTAATACATAACACAAGATCCTTCGATGTCAATATGTGAAATAAGGTCCTTTGGTGTTCATTTATCAAGCCTTGAAGCATGAGGTCATTTAGTGTCAGTAAGTCATATGCAATGTTTCATCCCTGATATATGCAAATCATCTTCAATGAAGCACATGCAACCTTTTGTTGCATGATATGCAGCTGATTCTCAACTAAATGCAATATTGCTCTATATATTTGAATATCGCTTACTTAGTTACCTTATAGACAACTTTGAAAGCACATGCAACTTGTCTCCGCAATATGTAACTTGTCGTTAATGAAATATAATTTTCTTCTACATATTCAACCTAAGGCCTAAAATGCACACCTTACCTCACGTATCAAATAGTACAAGTAAATCAAAGATATATATTCTCTTAATTGGCAATACTACAATAGATTATATGCATAAATCCTTAAAATAATTGAGGCCTACAAATTGAGGGTATGAATCTTAAGCCTAAAACTATTTCCCCCCGTCTTATCCCAATAAACTAGCACCTGTAATGCTGAAAAAAAGATGAGTGAGTATAAATACTTAGTAACCAAGATATATCTAACATATACTAATATATGTTAATTAATTAAAATGCAAGTAGCAGACCATTCTCATACTAATGTCAATTTATTATTTAAAAGGCTTCATTTCACATTTCACATGGTTAATAACATGGACGCATATAATTTTATCACACGGGTTACAACATAAAAAGCCATATGCCCTTTTTTAACAATGTACATAATTATACCTTCCTTATATTCTCATTACACTTTCAACATGAAACCGTGGGTTATTACACAAGGGGCATTGTCCATGAAATAAGACTACCTCAGCCTTTTTACACATGAAAAGCTATTAAACCAAGGTCACTTGACTCGCTTGTGGGTTAATGAGATGTCATTTTTTCCAAACTAGCTTCCTTGTCCAACAAATTGAAATTATACTAGGTTTTAATCACTCGATAAACTAGTCAATTATTATACCACACATTTCACACATATATTTAGCTTATCAATAAACTCATGAATCATGCTAAATATATGTTATACAATTATATCATGCCATACTTGCATTGCAAAAAATATCACAGGTTTTAATAATAGTTTATATATTAAGGTGACCAATTAACACGTAAAAGTAAATGAAATTTTTTTCCAATGACTTGAGAAATTAAATGTTTATATCTCAATACTATACTTCCAAAGCTTCACAGAGTTTGAATGGTGCCAATATATATGATTTAATGTATAAATTATTATATTACACTCATCAATATCATGGTTTAACAGTTCGTACATGCCACTTAAAACTCTCAAAACCACAATATCTTCACCTTTACACATACCATTAGGATTTATTAATTTACTTTAGCTTGCATAAGCTTCATTAAACTCTCTAACCACTCTTTCAACCACCATATTTATAACCATTTTTTGACATTAATGTCCTCCCAATTGTCAAGACACACAAAATTACAAACCCTGCAATTGGATAATTTAAATAACTATCGTTAACTCTATTAAAGTCAACAAGATCAAACCTGTAACCTCTATGGATTAAAAATCAACTATCCTCTTTAAATCATGACTCAAAACTTTACAAAAAATTGAAGAGAAAGAAGGACTAAGGTTTGAAAAATTTACCTCTAGCATCCAACAATTTCAAAATACTCTCAATATTTCAAGATTTCAAATCCTAGCAGAGCTCCTTAGCGTTCTTCTCCTCTATCACTCAAACTCTCTCTTTCCTTTTGATTTATAGTTTTAGTCTAATCCATCATGGTAAATTCTATCATACCCTAATAAGGTCTATTTTGGTTATCTTGTCAAGTTACAAAATTATCTGTTTACATCTTTTAGCTACAGTAGACCTTCACCTTTAGTCTTTTGTTTTTCTACCATGGTTAGCTTTTTTTTAATTACAGTTGAATTCTTATTTACCACGCTAAGATGATTGGGATAGTTAATCCCTAATTATTGTGGTAGTGTATGGAGTAATGGTTAATTGTGTGGAACAATTTAAGCTTTTTACGTACCACCCTCACATTAATACCAAGATTTAGAGATATGATGGATATGCTTTTGGCATTACTTTCAATTTTAGGGATTTGTTCTTCCGCCATCAGTCCCACCTTTAATTTCTTCCCAGTGCATGGATGTTTTGATTTTCCTTTCTTTTGTTCCCAGCATTAGATGCAGTTCTTAGCTAATTTTTGCTCTTAGATCCTACTTTTGCATTTGATTTCATTTTGTTCGTGAAGGTGGATTACAAAGGGTGAATGTGATGGTTGCTTCTATTTATCAATTCAAATAGCATTATTATGAATTATGAAGGTGGATTATAGAGAATGACTGGATGTTTGTTGTTTTCCAAATGTAATCTCATTAAACATTCTAAATAGCATTGTTTATGTTCGACTTATAGAGAGGAGAGGGTGTGGAGGAGAGCACATAAATCATTACAAGATGATGACATGGTTTGTACGGCAAATATTTCTTTTTTTTCCCCACGGGTGTATAGTAGTGTTTGATGTCTGTATTTAGCTAGGTAATGAAAAGTAACTATAATAATCATTCTTGTCATTTTGCTTCCAACACCTGTCATCCAAGTTTCACCACCAAGGAATGAGAAAGTTAAGGCTAGTGAATGATAAGTATTGCTATAAATAGTTTACTAGTTCGTTAGTTGTGAAGCATATATAATAACAAGTAAATTTAGTAAATTAACAGAATTGATATAGGAGATTAACAAGTCACATTAAATGAAATGTGGGTTTGTTTTGTAAACTATACGAAGCATAACAACAAGTAAACATAATAAATTAACAAATCTAATATAGGAAATTAAGAAGTGATATTAAATAAATAACTCGAGTGTAAATCTTTATATGAATCTAGTTCAAAGATCTATTTCAATATCATGGCTAATGTTATTGTAAGTATTAGGGAAGACATGCATTAACCTTGCAAATGGTTGTCCTGTATAATTAATATTGTAAAAGTAGCATTTTAGTCTTAACAAGTAACACAAAAGAATTTATAATTGAGATTTCACAATTTATAAGTGAAGTTGAGGAAATTTACATTAATTTGAAGACAAGTATATTGTCAAACTTCACTAGACATTTTGCTCATAAAGTTAGTAATTTTATAAGTCATTTATAGACTTACACACATAAGGTACTTAACAAGTAACATTACAAACTTTACAAGTAACGTGTGACCATTTACAAGTAATATTATATTAATTTTTTCCCTTACCTCCAATCTTAATTACCAATGCACCTTATAATAAGTGAGAGAAACATTTAAACAAATACTTAGATCAATAAATACAAGGGGTAAAATGAAATTTTTTTATATGTATTACGTTGCTTTTGTTTTCAATTAAGATTAGTTGAAGAGAAATGCTTACATTTTAGATTGAAGAGTGTGGTTTTATTTACAATGAATATTGTATTAGTAATATTCTAACACTAACAATATAAGCGAATTTATAAGTAAGATTTTACAATTTATAGGTGAAAATTAAGAAAATTTACAGTAATTTAAAAACAAGTATATTATTAGACTTCATAAAACATTTTTCCTGTGAAATTATTAATTTAACAAGCCATGCATATATTTACACATGTAATACCATTCATATTAGATAAGCCTCATGCGGTGGTAAATGGAACATATAAAAATTATAAAGATATCACGAGGCCAGGTCCTATGAAAATAAAAAGAATAAAGAAATAGATGGATGGCGTGAAAAAAAAAAAAATGGGGTGTTACCTGTAATTTTGAAATACTATTTGAGTCTGGTTTAAATTTTTTTTTTAAAAAACCCTAATTTCGCCGCGTACGGACAGGTGATTGCTGTCCGGGGAAGGGCGGGGAAAATCGCGAGGCACGGCAAGCAGGACAGTCCCAACTCCCAACCTATTTGATTCACAGGTCGCAGCGATTTTACTGGTTCGGACGCTCTACACCACCTAAATGTCCATAAGCGAACACTATCAAGCCATCCGTATTGCTTGAGCAGTTAAGGTATATTACGCTTCGATATTTGCATTGGTTTTTACATTTTCATTGCCCTATTTTGATCAAGACATCGCTGGTTTGGAAGTTCTCTCTGGGCCTTGGTCCTTGTCACAGTATATGTGACACCTGTTTTGCTTCTCTTTCTGGGCTCGCTTATGCTAGTCTTAGATGTTTCTTGTGATAGACACAGCCAATGCGATCATCTACTGCGCGTATCCTAATTTCCGGACAGAAATTCAGTCATTGAAGGAATGACACAAAATGCTGAAGATTTCAAATTTACATGCCAGCAAGTTCGTGTTCTGGTAGCTCCTGTCTTGCAGGAATGACATAGAATACTGTTTTTAGTAATTTTGAAAATCTAGAGATCTAGAATGATGTAGTTAAATCTGTATACATGAAATGCCGGTGAACCAGATGGGAAGGGTGGCTTAGAATTCGCTGCCCAAGTCGAATAGCAAAGCTTCAGCTGGCTCCCCTTGTCTTGTTTTAAGTTCGTAGGCAACTAGTGTCTATAATCTTCTTAAAATCTCATTTGAGAAACCTGTTTTGCTTGTATATTGTTTTATATTTTAAATTTGTGTAACCATTCGTCTGAAACAACTAAATAGACTTTTTGTGGGTATTAATTTAGCTTTGTTGTTTCTGTTGACATTAGTAGAATCTTGCCTTCATAAGAACAAGGACAGTTAGCGGGTTGTAAATTCAAACCCATCAGCTACATATAGCTGACTTAATGATTTGAGAAAGAGAAACCATTATCTCAAGCACCTTTGCTTTTTTTCTCTGAGAAGGTTGCACTTGATGTAAAATAGTTGATCCAGTTTAGTGTGCAGTATAGTAAGATTGTGAATTCTTTTTATTGTTCATGTAAGTTTCAGATGGAGGGAAAGACTGAGGAAGTCGAAGATATTGGAAGTGCATCTAGTGGTTCATTTATTGATGATTCAGATGATGGATATTCAACTTCTGAATTAGATGACAAAGCACATCTGGAGGTGAATCATGTTGATATTTTCTTTTTTGCTTACTTTTATGTCTCAACATTTTGACGATAAATTAAAAGATGCGCTCTCTCTCTCTCTATATATATATATAGCCTTATCTGAGAATTTGCTTCCCTGATGTTAGTTAATGCTTTGAAGCTATATGCATTTATTATTGTATAAGGTTCATGTTATTTATGCAGGAACCTTTGACTGAGGAAGAAATTGAAGGTCTGATTGCTGAGTTGTTAGAAGTTGAGAGCAAGGTACAATTATTTATTATTCTACTGTTATACTTGAGTACCTATTATCACTTATTTGCATGAGTAAATACATGCATACACTCATATGCATGAGCATGCAATAGCATGCAATAGTGGCAGATAGTTAATTTGTTATGCTGTTTAATGATCCAATACATATAATCTTCTTTCATGTATTATTCCTAATTTCTGACTTGTATCTTCTCTTTATATGATATTCAACTTCTAATTTCTTTTCATAGTTTCTTCTTTCAATGAGTAAATCCTACACTTTTTTTTTTTTGGGATAAAAGAAGAATTTAGTAAGCAGAGGAAGACTTCTTCAGGCATAACAGCAGACTTGTATATTCACTTCTAGACTTTTCTGGGGCTTCAATAAGCTGTTTATTAAAAAGAAACTAGATAATAAAGCAGGTTAGCTTAAGATATCCTTTAAAAAGAAACAAGAAAACACAGGGGACATATGAAACGAGAAATAGCTATAGGGAAAAACATAATTCAAACAGCAATAGTGCTTTTGTGTTAGGGAAATGTTCAACATTTTTCTTTTATTTTTTATTTTTTTTTGCACATCACAAGGTACAAATGGAGTTTCTCTAATATTTATTTTAGGCTGCAGAGGCTCAAGAAGCTCTCGAGGAGGAGTCTCTTAACAAAGTAGGGATCGAGGTTAGGCGAGAGTTGGAGCAAACTCTTCAAGGCGATGATGTTAGATTCTCCTCTTATCTATCATTTTATGGTTCTCATTGTTTTAACTTCTGATTTGTGCGTTTTCACTTGTCTGTAGTTGGAATCTGCTGTTGCAGATGAGATGACTACTTTAAAAGAAGAGTGGGAAGCTGTTCTGGATGACCTTGAGACTGAAAGTGCCTATTTACTGGTTTGCTTCTAACTTATATACAAAAGAAGAAAATTAGTGGGGAAAAACAGGGAAAATACAACTATGTCGGAGGACTAGTTGTCTTTCAATTCAATATTCAATTCAAATATTCAAATAATATATAAAAAACAAAATAAAAGATTAAGAAATATTAACGAAGTTGGCATGTCTCCAGCATTAGCAATGCTCTTCAATCTCTCTGCAGATCTGATAGAGAGACTTCTTTAAAACATCCATGTATAGGGGTCTAAAGATGGGTCATAAACACTGCCCTATCTCACTACATGCTCATGTAATGGAGGTTCCCTTAAAAGGAGGTGCTGCTACCTGCAGTTATAGTACACATTTTGGTTTATTAGTATTGGTCCCCTTCTCTTTTTTGTTCTGTAAGCTGATACTGTGAGGTGTTTGAATTTTATGTGGTTGATATGTTTGGCAGTTCTCTTGGAGCTTTCATAGTTCTTTTAAAAATGTGCTCATCTTTTGCTCTTCTGTACATTCATATTATTTTGAGTAGGAACAACTTGATATGGCTGGTGTTGAGCTGCCAAGGCTTTATAAGTGGATAGAAAGGGAGGCTCCTAATGGTTGTTTGACTGAAGCTTGGAAAAAGAGGAATCATTGGGTAGGTACTCAGGCAACTGAAGAATTTTCTGAGTCAGTTGCCGATGCTGAGAAGTATCTACAAGTCTACAGACCTGTTAGAAGGTATGATTTCTGTATGGAAATTTTTTATCTCTGGGCCTGGCAGTATTTGGCTATAATCTTCTATGGATATTTTGTGGTGGTCCAGACGACATGGTAAATTATTGGAAGAGGGTGCCAGTGGTTTTCTTCAAAAAAAGCTTGATGAATCCAGTGAACCAGTAAAAGAAAAAGCTGAGGTAGATTGGGGTATGTTTAACAAAATATTTCACAACAGTGGTGATGCTGATGCTTCATTTGGCAGCAAGAATTGGGCTTCTGTTTATTTGGCCAGCACTCCACAGCAAGCTGCATTGATGGCACTTGAATTTCCTGGTGTCAATGAGGTGACAAATGTGCTGTGGATGTCTTTTGCCTTCCTATGTTATTTGTATATGGCTAGTTGACTTTTACGAAAAAGGGTTAGCGATACAAAAATAATGTAGAAATTCAAGATTTAATTTTCCTTTGAACTTATTATTGTTCTTAAATGGAAGCAATATTACATTGACAGACAATATAAAGGAAATAGACTTATGCTTTGATGGGTACTCAATGGGATGGGAAACCTTCCCCAAAAGCTTTCCAATTTTCTATTGAGGTGGGAGAACCATTGCACTCAATTTTCCCATAGAGTAAAGCATCTCATACTATTTAACGTGAGACTTTGTCATCTCATGCTGTCGTAGTCTCTATTGATTGGCTACCCTTGGAGAGATTATGTCCTTGTAGCTATGAAAGACATGGTGATGTAGGACAAGGAGAAAGAGGGGGAGGGGGAGGGGAAGTAGGAGAAATCAAGGGAGAAAGAGAGAGAAAGATATAAGGGAGAATAGAGAACAAATAATCTTGACACTGCTATACAAGGGAAAAAGAGAAAGAAGCGTAGAAAGGAGGGAGTAGAGAATTTGAGGGAGAGTCAGATGGCAAATGATCACATTTCTGTTCGTCAATATGCAAAATTCTTAAAACCCTAGGGCTATTTATTTAGTCCTAAGCACAGTCATTAACATTAAAATAGTAATAATCTAAATCTAAACCAACTTAGACCTCAACAAGATAGGATAAAATAGGATAAATGCTAATTTAAATTCAAAATAAGTTAAAAACCTAACTTTTCAAATGAGAATAATTAATAACACATAACTTTTAGGTTTTCCTATGCCTGACATAGGCTTTCCATTCTCCATCACACAGAATTTTGGGGGGAAAAGATGGGGTTTGGGCCTAAAATTTTGGAAGACATATGAATGAAGAAAGAAACGGAATGAGGATAAGTTGAACAAAGGGGTAAAATGGGAAAATGGCAGCAGCAGCAAATATGACTATGAGCCCATTTGTTTAAGATTAAAAATAAGTAATTTTTAAGTAGTTTAGAGGTTTTATAAAAAGAGATTTATTTTGTAGAGATTTTGTAAAAAGCAGACATTATTTTATGTTTGGTTATAATAGTAAAAAAGTGATTATTAGCTAGTTATTTTTCTTGATTTTTGTTTTATGAAAATGATTTATTATTATATTATTTTAAAATTTTATAGTATATTTGCATATGTTGCCTCTTTAAAATACTCTTTCTCAACTTCTGAAAATAATCAGAAATATGCTTTTTTTTTTCCTTTCAGATTTTGATTATTTTTAAAAGTTTAAACAAACAAAATAAAAACTTACAAAATAGATTTTTTTCAAAAAATAAGTGATTTTTTCATTGAATAAGCTGAAACAAACGGGCCCTATATGTAATGCTGTTTGTGAGGTGCTTTGTAAATGCCAGATTCTAAGCAGTATTTGTTGTATTGTCCTCTAAAGAGCATTCCTAGCGTGTGTTCTTCAATGTGTTTCAATACATCATCTCAGCTGTTTTCCTTAGCAATTTCTTTTGCTAGACTTTCACCATAAATCATGTGCTTGTTCTATTGTTCCTTAGTTTCCTGGTTAATTTTTTTGTTCTTGGAAACACATTTTATCAGGTGGAGGAGATTGATGACATTGATGGAACTTCTACCGATCCATTTATTGCAGCCGCAATTGCAAATGAAAAGGAACTAGAGCTTACTGATGAGCAGAAGAGAAAATTTAAAAAGGTCTGTCATTGTTTGGGCAATCAGTTATCATAATCCTTTATATCATGTATAGATATATCGTAACTTATGTCTGACAGTTGTTTTATATCCAATAATTATGAAGAATGGACAGAGGAAAAGTGGGTTGTTGGAAGACATTCCTTGTCCAGTGGATTTTGAACCTACATGCTGTTGTGCATTTGTGGAAAAGCTGTAGACTGTAGCAGATTAGTGGACACCAGTCGTTATGTTTTGTTGATGTGCCAGTAGTAGAAAAATTATAATACTCACGAATGACTGTTATTTTGTTGGTTAAAGATGTTCTGCAGCATATGGTTTTGCCTTAGATGCTAATTATTTTAAAGGGAACATGCTACTTATTCAAATGCCTGGCAAGTGTGTTGGTAGTTTTTCTTTTTAATTATCACTGCCAGGTATGAATGAACTAATTAATGCAGTTGAATGCCATTTTTGTTGTCTCAATTTGTACCATGCAGGGTAACAGATTTATGGACTTTTTTTTTTTAATGGGAAATTGTAGTTTAACACCTTTTTAGTTTTTCTTAGCATAGTCTCATTTTTTTTTAAACGTGAAAAAAAAAAAACATTTGATCAGCCAGGGGTATTGGCCCTGCCTCCATTTACTATAATCATATCCATATATGCCCCTACACCTTCCTTTTTATCACTGATATGATATTTCAGTGTCTCTGTGTTTACAAGTATGTCATTTCAGCTTTTTTTCTTTTTCTTTTTTTTAACTTTTCATCAGGAATCTGATTGTACAATTCTCATGAATTTGATAGGTCAAAGAAGAAGAAGATGTGATTGTTGATCGGAAGCTTCAAATCCATTTAAAACGAAGGAGGTATCAAAAGAATAAAAAACAGGTGAATTTATGATTATGTTTCTCATTTTTTTTATCCTCTGGTGTCTGGTTGACCCATAAATTGGATGATGTCATTTTCGAAGCTATTGAGGACATACTGTTGTATATTTTATTATTTAATATTTAATTTTATGAAAATAGCATGTTGTAATTGGTGGTTATTAATATCTCATATTATTTTATCCAAATAGTTTTTATTCAGAATTTCAGATTATTGATGTTGTGATTGGGTTATTAAGATTGGTTAATCTATTATGTGGTATTGAGCATTGACAGCTAATTATAGGAAACCATGTGACTTATCCGTGACTGAATTAATCTTATCTTTGCTCTTTGCTGTTATGACATCCTGTCACTGATTCTGAATTTATTTCAGAGGGAAACTATAGAGAGTGTCCAACAGAAGTCTTCATTTATTGATTGCTCTAATCCTGATATGAAGGAAGAAACTTGTGACGATGATGGCGAAAAGGTGACTAACAATGAAGTTGGGTGTCTGAATACAAAAACTGATAATATTGAAGATCTGGAGAGCAGTTATGACCATGACAAAGTGAAGCCTATGAATATTGGCCCTTTGTCAGAGCTCTCTAAATCTTTATTGCCTGATGTCAATCACAGAGGTACCAAGCGACTAAATGATGGTGAAGAGTATTATGATGCTAAAAAGGGTCGAACTACTATCAACAGTGGTGATGAAGCTGATGCAGTTGAAAATAATATAGTTAGGAATGCAAATGCATTAGATGATCAGTCTGAGATGCAAGGCACTTGTACCAGCATTGCTGATTGTCTTCCTTCACAGCATCTGGATAAGAAATTTTGCTGCACTGTTTGTGATAAAGTGGCTTTTGAAGTTCACCAACATCCTCTTTTGAAAGTGATTATTTGCAGGGATTGCTATTCTTTAACGGAAGGAAAGAAACGTGTGAAGGTATGGGTGGGTGCAAAGCCGATAATGTTTTCAAGTGAGATTATTCAGTGCTCATTTCAGTTTTAGAATATTAGTAAATCTAGCTATTGGTTTTAAAAGTTTGATTACAAGTTTTTGATTTTTCAGCCTCCTTGATATGTTTAGTTGTCTTTTTTTGGATAAAAAGGAAATTTTCTTTGAAAGAGGAAAAGTATGAAGTGTTGAGGATGACAAATCCTCAAAATCTAACAAAATTCTAATAAGCTTACAGTTAGTGTAGAAGAGCTTTCCAGTCGCTTGGGATGTTAGAAATGTAGACTCCCTTCAAATGCTTGTGAACCAGGCATAGAAGATTCGCCATATAAACAGCTATACCCCATAAAATATTTAAATATAAAGGTATGCCCTTGAAAATATAAGCATTTATATAGTTCAGATCCCTGTTATTGAGAGGATCTTCACATGATTCAGTTGTCAAATCTGGGCTGTCCTTATTTGATATGGACAGTGAAGGAATAAGTGGGGTGAATATTCTGGCTCAGATCCATTCATTGCACACCTGCTGGGGAAAAGAGCCCAAAGGGGCCACCGGACCTGCAACATGTGATTTTTGTTTATCCTATCAAGTATCGGCGTCCAAAGTTGGATTTCAGCATTGAATGAGCTTCGGATCTCCGCATTGACTTCTGAAGAACAAGCTTTTCCTTTGTAGGAGAATGAATGAGGAAATGAAAACGTTATTTATGAGAGTGAGTACTAGAAGGGTCAAGAGTCTAAACTCTCATATCATGACCAGAGGAAAAAGAATCAGAATCAGAACCAGAACCAGTAAAGACTCTAGAATCTGAAGCTCACTACTTTATAGTTTCTATGATTCAAGTTTTTTTTGGAGGGGGGGAGTGAAAATTCCAACAATTAGAATTAGAATTATAGACAATGAAGAAATTTTGAATTGGATAGTCATACAAAGTAGAAAATCAGTTAAGATAAGCTTCAGAAAATTAACCTGAAAGAAGTGTTCTAAAATTTTATAGGAATATAGTGCATTGTTCTGGTAAATGATTTGAGGAAGCCTTTGCAAGCTTTTGTGTGAATATAAATTTGTTTTGGAATCTTAATTATAAAAGACTTTAAGTTTGGCTTTGTGCTGGCCTGCTGTGTATAATTTAACGCATGATATTCGGAAATGCTGCAAATGTCTCATTTATTGTCTGTTGCCTTTTAATGGGAAATTTATTGAGCCATTTTTTTTTGTCTCAGGATCTCAATCCTGATAGCTCTGCGTGTTATTGTGCATGGTGTGGAGGAAGCAATGAATTAGTTAGCTGCAAGTCATGCAAAGTGTTATTCTGCAACAACTGCATAAAGAAGAATCTTGGTGCAGAATTCCTTTCTGAAGTTCAGACCACTGGTTGGCATTGTTGTTGCTGTCAGCCAAATCTCTTGCAAGGACTATCATCACAACTAGAGAAAGCTATGGGATCTGTCGACACATCAGTTTCCAGCTCCAGTAGTGATTCAGATAATTCACATGCAGAGATTGATGTTACTATCAGGTGCATTGATCCTATAAATTTTAATTTTTTAATTGTGGGCATCATGTAAGTTTTTATCTTGTTTCATTTCAATTCCTATAGAATCAATGCAATTTCTTGATTTTTTTTTCCCAATCTTATTATTGGCTATCAAGAGCAAACCTTGTATTATTGTCTCTCTTCCTGAGGATTCTGATTTTGAATGTTAATTCATCATGATTGCCTTTATCGTATTATTTTATTGATGTAGAATTGTTTAACGCATCCTTGGCCAAGGTGTTCTGTTCTCTTTTCTATTTGACAGGCTTGCAAGGAGAAAATCTTGATTTTCTTGCCATCAATGTTTTTAAGTAACACAAGTTGAGATCTTATCAATCAATGCTTTTGCCTGTATTATTGAGGATCGCAATTTTTTTGACAAGTTTATGTCGTTTCTTTCTGAAATTTATTTATTTTTGGAGTGAATGTATCAATTTGAAAAATTCATCAACAATTTTTTTTCTTGTTTATTGATGCATTAGCTTCATAAAAAGCCATTAATTTGAGATGTTTATTATTATGAAATGCCTTTTTTTATTTGGATATCAGTTCTAAGCGAAAGCGCAAAAAGAAGATTAGGAGGATCCTTGATGATGCTGAATTAGGAGAGGAAACAAAAAGGAAAATTGCAATAGAAAAGGTTGAATATTGTTTGTTTGGTGTGTTTGTGCCCAACCTACTTCTGTTTCCCAGATTGTTTATCATTCTTTCTATCTTTATAGGAGCGTCAGGAACGTTTGGAGTCTCTGCGAGTACAGTTTTCTGCCTCATCTAACATCATGGGATCTTCTGGATGCAACGGGAATTTATCTGAAGGTGCAAGTTCTGAAGTCCTAGGTGACGCTTTAACAGGCTATGTAGTGAATGTTGTGAGGGAAAAAGGTGAAGAGGCTGTCAGAATTCCTCCTAGTACATCAGCCAAACTGAAAGCTCATCAGGTTTATATTATGTGTTTGCACTTTCAGATTATGGTTAATGTGTTTATTTCCTGCATATTTTTTTCCCATTGTGCCTTCTGGATTTGACTTTTGATTATGCTTGTCCTCACCAAGATCCTTTGTAACTTACTCTTTTCTTAGTACTCCATTGGGTAGTCTATACCAATTGATGCTGGAATTTGGGATCTTACTTGTATGTTAATGTGCTGATAACTACATTTTATAACACTTCACTTGGAATGATGGAGAACCTTCCCCCTGAAGCTAACTATTGAGGTGAGGAGAGTGGGGGGCCATGTTTCATATGCAACGGAAAGGAATGGAAATTGATGAATTAAGAAAAGAAAAAATAAAATACAAAAAAACAAAGCAAATGCCTAAAATACCCCTATTTCACTGGGGAAGAAAAGGCTCCCTTGTCTCCTTTGACCTTCATCTCCCCAGCCACCGTCTATGTCTAGGTTATCTTCACTAATACAACACAGACATCATAAATCCACAAAAATCAACATTTAATTTGGAAATCATCAACATTTCAATGGTCCCTTGTCTTCCTTGCTTGCGAATGACTTCACCAGAAACCACTCCTTGTAAAATGATGCTGTCAAACCAAGATAGTGGCGGAGCAAGGCTAAGTAGTTGGCAACAACCAATGTCAAAGAAGAAGCCACTGACCACTACAAGCAGATCTGCAGACAACATGAAGACCAACCAACAAAAGATGAGCAGATCTATTTGAGAAGCGAGCAAGCGATAGTTGCTAGACAAACAACCTTTGACAATGATGAAGGGGGACTAGTTGGGAATTTCCTACCTTGGAAAATCGCTTCCCACCAAGAGTAGGAGGAGGCAGGCTTCCTGTGGATGAAGGAAAATTTGGAATTCTCTCTCCTAGAAAATGGTGCGGCCAAGTGTGTTTTGTGAAGGAAAGGAAGCCCTTTTCCTTTTCCATCCCCTAATTTTCAGCCTGCCAAAATGCCCCTTAAGCATCCCATTTTAGCTTTGTCCTTGTCAGTGATAATCTTGGAAGCTGACACACCTTAATATGTTATTATGGCCAGAAGTGATTACAAAAAGTTCCAAGTCTCTTTATGACAGGCATTAGGAATAGGAATGATCCTTAATCTCACTTGACCTCTTGTGTTCTAGTCATTTGTAGGAATGATCCTTAACATCACTTATCTTCTGTTTGGATGAGAAGAAAAGTTGAGAGGAAAGAAAATGGAGAGAAGAGAAAATTGAAAAGAAAATGTTATCACTCATTGTGTTTGGATGGGCAGGAGAAAAAAGAGAGGAAAGAAAATGAATAAAAATTATTATGACTATAATACCCTTATATTAGTATATATCATATCTAATGTGATTATCTTTGTAAAAATAAATTGAAAGAATAAATTATATTAAAATTGACATCATCAAAATAATTTAAAATCAAGTTAGTTGTTAAAAAAATGTAAAAAGCTAAAGACGCAAATTCTGTTTCTATTTCTTAAAATCAAATTAATTATATTAAAATCAACATCATCAAATCAAATTATATTAAAATTAGTTGTTAAAATTAAATTAGTTCTAGAAAGCTAAAGACACAAATTTTTATGGAGATCAAAATCTGATTGTTTGTGAGGAACTAATGTAGTTGAAGCAGGCAGAAGAGGGGGAGAGAGGAGAGGGTAGATAGTGGAAGTAAGAATTTACTCTCAAAATCTCTTCACCTTTGGGTAGAAAAGTTGGGAGGAAAATGTGATGGGTTTCACACTTCATTTTTTTCCTAATTTTTCTCCTCTCACTTTTTCTTTTTCATCCAAACAGGGGAAAATGTATTTTCTCTCCTGTTTTCCTCTCATATTTTCTTTCTTCTCATGTTTTCTCTCTAACCAAACAGAGCATTAAAGTCTTGTGTTCTGGTCATGCTTTTTTTTTTTTTTGCAGTGCCTCCTCCTTGGGCATCTAAAATGCTTTTACCTGGATTTGTTTTGGCTTGTCTTTCCTACCCTTTACTCAGCATTCATTTTTCAATTACAGATTGCAGGAATAAGATTTATGTGGGAGAATATAATACAGTCAATCAGAAAAGTGAAGTCCGGGGATAAAGGTCTTGGCTGTATTCTCGCTCATACAATGGGCCTTGGCAAAACCTTTCAGGTATTCTACTTATTCTGGGGATTTTAAATATGTGCATAAAATTAAAGAATAAATTCTTGTTCTGTCAAAATTGCTCGACCGTCTAGGTGTCATTAGTAGGTGCCACTTTAGTGGGATGGATGGTCAGTTGTAATCTTGTCAGAACATTATCCAATTATGAAACATCTAGACTAGAGAGAATTTGATTGCAAGTTGGAGCAAGGTTTGCTTTAAGGGATGCAAGAGCAAGGCACAGCATGTGTTTTAAAAATAGAAGTGCACAAAATAAGGTGGAAGAGGGTGTGAGAAAAGAAGGGAAGAGAGGAACGAATGATCAGAATGATGCATGGGCACTAGTAGCCCTCTTACCATGGAAGGAAAGAGCACAAATGAGAATGGAAACGTAGTCTCTGAATTTTGACATACATGTGCATCTTATTTATGGTAGATGTACAAGGCAAGGAAATAATGGCTAATAATTGCAAAATTAAATCAGCCTAATTAATCATAATCATCCTAATCCAAGGAAACTAATCAGTCATAGTCATCCTACTTAGTTACAATTAGTGATAAATCAAATCATAATTAACATCATGCACTTCTATCTTTGCTGGTTAATGGTTTTGGTCTGATCAACTGGCCATTTTAGGTGATAACTTTCTTGTACACAGCAATGAGAAGCACTGATCTGGGGTTAAGAACTGCACTTATTGTCACACCTGTCAATGTTCTGCACAATTGGCGGCAAGAGTTTATCAAATGGAGGCCATCAGAAGTAAAACCGCTGAGGGTCTTCATGCTGGAAGATGTATCAAGGTTTTCTTGCTATTTTTATATTTCTATTAGATTCAATGAGATTCTAAACAGTCTCAGCAAAGCCTATTCAGAGACATTGGTCACATAATAATATATTGACATATCCTGTATATGAAACACTGAAACTGATTTAGTAGCTTTGCAACATTTAAAACATATTAATAAGGACCATTCCACTGACTACTGAACTTGCATCTACCACTCTACATTGTGCCTTTTTTTAATCATTTAACATTTTGTTGCATGATTGCTATTGATAACATTTCTTTCTTTTTTCTGCACATTTCCTACTCAATGGTGAAGTTGTTTTGTTCCTAACTTAATTTTCCTTTTGCCAGGGATAGGAGAGCTGAAATACTTGCAAAATGGAGAAAAAAAGGTGGCATATTTCTGATTGGCTATACTGCTTTCCGAAATTTGTCTTTTGGAAAGCATGTGAAAGATCGACACACTGCCCGAGAAATTTGTCATGCTTTGCAGGTAACACAATGTGCTGGTTCCTTTGTTGTATATGATTATCATTTGCATTCATTTGACGATGTCTGCTTGTTACTGAAGGATGGACCAGATATACTTGTTTGTGATGAAGCCCATATGATAAAGAATATAAAGGCTGACATAACCCAAGCCTTGAAACAAGTAAAATGCCATAGAAGAATTGCACTGACTGGATCACCTCTTCAAAACAATCTTATGGAATATTATTGTGTAAGTTTTCAAGGATGTTACAACTTGGACGACTTTTAAGTCATTGTACTTATTGTTTGACCCAACAGTATTATATCTGAATCAGATGGTTGATTTTGTAAGAGAAGGTTTTCTTGGAAGCAGTCATGAATTTAGGAATCGGCAAGTCTTTCTTCACTCATCTATCTGATTGTTATAGTTTTTTAGCATATGAATATCTTTGAAAATTCTTTCCTTATGTGCAGCTTCCAAAATCCTATAGAGAATGGTCAACATACTAATTCTACGCTGGATGATGTGAAGATTATGAACCAAAGGTCTCACATCCTCTATGAACAATTAAAAGGCTTTGTTCAACGAATGGACATGAATGTGGTGAAAAAGGATTTGCCTCCCAAAACTGTCTTTGTGATAAGTGTCAAGCTTTCTCCCTTACAGAGAAAATTGTACAAGAGATTCCTTGACGTGCATGGATTCACAAATGACCGGGCTTCTAATGAAAAAATGAGAAAGAAATGTTTTTTTGTTGGGTACCAGGCTTTAGCTCAGGTATGTATGTCTTTGTACAACTTGGCATATGATTCAATTGGCAAAACATTGTCATTACGCATTAAATTGATCTGATGTAGAAGCAATGGCTTTTAACGTTGTGTAAATTTATAGATTGGTAAGTTTAAAAAAAAAAATTGTTGTTGTCTTTAGAATGCTTTTAAAGGCACTTCTTTTTACTTTACTAGTTTGTTAATTATATAATTATATTGGAAAATCTACTGCCATAATATTAATAGGTAAATTACCATAATACTGAATTCAAATTATGGTCTTGTCGTGTATGAGGCGCACATTCTAGTGATTACCATCTTGCTCACCAACTTAGAAATTTCAATTGCTCGTGGCTACAACTTTCATTTTTGCCTCCTTACAATAGTTATGTAAACCATAAAGCACTAGGAATTCAAGAATAAGTCTTATTCTTTAACAAAAGGTAAATAGTGAACTTGGTTTGATTGCACATACGAGTTTGCAAGCTGTGCTATTTTGAATTATTATTATCATTTATCGTTATTTCTGCAATGCTGGTACTCCTCAACCCATCTTACTTTATATTATGCCTTTTGGGGATGATCCTATATTCAGTTGTCAAAAAATATAAATTGCCATAATCATCTAAAATTCAAGATGGTAAGTATTTATTCAGGTTGAAAAAAAAAAAAGAAATGCAAGTGTTTATACGGATACCATATTGAATTTTTTGGGGATGATCCTATATTCAGTTGTCAAAAAATATAAATTGCCATAATCATCTAAAATTCAAGATGGTAAGTATTTATTCAGGTTGAAAAAAAAAAAAAGAAATGCAAGTGTTTATACGGATACCATATTGAATTTTTTTTTTTAAGCTCCAGTTATCGCCCATTAGTTTGTCATGTTCAAAAAAAAAAAATCATGTTTTGGGCTGTATAATGAATTAACGATATGTCGATGGCAGCAAGTGATGTAGAACGAAGGGAAAGATGGGGAAGGAGAAGGAGAAAGAGGAAGAACAAGAGAGATTGTGAGATGTGTGGCAGCAGAAGTATAAAAAATGATTCAACAAGCGATAATCTCCTGATGAGAAAATGGCTATTTATAGAGATCTAAATACAATAATTAAATTAAAAACAATAACTTAATCCTAATCCTAAATAGAATAAAATAAAACCTAATATAAATATATTAGAAGAAAACCTACCTTAAAATGAAATAACTACTAAAACATCAAATAATTCTAACTATATTTGCCTTCAGCAAGTCTCTTGAATTTGCTATGTTATGGTTACTTCCTGTTTTCCCCAGTATATGGTGATAGAAAAGTTTCTTGTGTGTAGTAGATATGGAACCATCCTGGGATCTTGCAATTGACAAAAGAAGACAAGGACTATGTAAGACAAGAAGATGCAGTTGAGAATTTTCTTGTGGACGACAGCTCTAGTGACGAAAATTCTGATTATAACGTGCCTGTTGGAGGTAACCTCCATGTATATGTGGATATTGTAACCTTTCTCCCTCCCAATTTGCTTCCTTCTTTTTGTATCATAATTCATCTGCAGATAATATTGGTAATTGGTTGATTTAAGACCTTTTTATTAATGCAGTGGCTGGTTTTCAGAGATGCTGATATGTAAAGAATAAATAAATAAAGAGTAGTTTAGTTAGTTGGGGGCTAGTTAGATTCAATTGTAGTAAGATATTATGCTAAATTGAAAATACAGAACACAGTTCAGTTCTCCCTATTCTTTGTTTCCCTTTCTCTTGTCTTTTATCTCTTCCTCTCTCTCCTGTTTTCTCTTCTTTGCATCTCTTTCACTCCTCTGTTTCTCTCTTTCCCTTCTTTCAACCATAACAGTGGTATCCAGAGCCATTCTTTCCTCCCTCATATGCCCATATCCACTCCCAATCAAAGATGGCCGGCCAAACCAATACAAGACTTCAGATTGCTGAAAACCAGATTGAAGCACTCACTGCCCAAATAGCACAGCTTGTTCGCACCGTTGATGAGTCTCGAAATGGTGGAGGGTCCTCTTCCAACAATGGAGGCGGAATCCATCAACCCCAACCAGAATTTCCAAGATTCCAGAGAGACGACGTTCTTGGGTGGGTTTAGAAGTGCGAACATTATTTTCATTTGGATGAAACACCAGATTCTTGGAAGGTTACTGTGGCAAGTATTTACCTAGACATAGAGGCATTTCAGTGGCATCAATCTTTCAAGCAATTGAAATGGGGTGAACAGCTTTCTTAGGAAGATTATGTGGAAGCGATTAAAACTCGTTTCCAAGAAGACGTTGGTGTCGTAACAGTGAGACCAATGAAGCCCATTACTCTACAAGATGCATATAGTCTTGGCTGTTTACAAGAAATAAATGTTCAAGGTAGCAGAGGCGAACTGTGGCAGAAAACCTCTTCCTCTGGCTCTGTTGGTGATTCTTGGGTGTCTTCGCACCCTTCAAACAGCTGGGCATTGAACAAAAGGGAAGTCTTAAGTGTTGGTCCCAGCCACTAAAGTTGAAAATGACTAAAACACCCTCTATTGGATCTGTCTTGTTGAGTTCAGCATCTGATGCACAAGGTTCTATTCTCTCTTCGTATAAAGAAGCAATTTCTGATGTGAAATATTGAAAATATTGAACCCAGAGGAAAAGGCAAAGTACAGAGCCCAAAATATCATACATGTGGCATTTTCAGAAACGAAAGTTGTGTGAATTTTCTTTCATGGGCTTAAAGGAGCTTCGAAATTGGGTTACTCATGTTGGGCTGTACGAGGTGATAGGAATGTTAGAAAAAATATTAAATAAAAGGGCTGGATCGAAGTAAGGCTGATTATCACAGGAATATTAGTTTAATGGAGACACTTGCCTAATAAAGAAGCAACTTGGACGTCTCAGTTTAATTTTCAGAGGCAGCCTCCAGACTTTCCCATCTTTGACCCTTGAGGTCAAGGGTTTTTGAGGGGAAGGTATTAATATGTAAAGAATAAATAAATAAAGAATAGTTTAGTTAGTTGGGGGTTAGTTAGATTATGTTAGAATAAGGGGATGAAGGATCCTATATAAGGGATCCTAATTGTAGTCAGATATTATGCTAAATTGAAAATACAGAACATAGTTTAGTTCTCCCTATTCTCTGTTTCCCTTTCTCTCTCGTCTCTCGTCTCTTCCTCTCTCTCCTGTTTTCACTTCTTTCTTCCTCTTTCCTTCTCTTTCACTCCTCTGTTTCTCTCTCTGTCTTCTTCCAACCATAACAGATGCACATGTGTGCATGATTAGAAATAATCTTTTTTTAAGAGAATTTCAGATTGTTTTTATCAAAGTAGAATGAAGCCTGATTGTTTTTTTTTTTTTGGTTGTTCAATGATAGCACAGCATGTGTGTATACACCAATAACTATTACTTAGTAGACAGATATGTGTTAGTTGGAAGCTTAATTTTCTTCTTTTCTCAGTTATTTATCATCTACTGATTATATGCTCATGTATACATGTTTTGCCACGTTTGACAATTCCCTGCCTTACAGAGAAAGTTAGATGTGCAAATGAGCTTCTGCAAAGGAAAGATGAGAATGGGTTTTTTCTAAAGGTATGACAAGGAAGAGTTTCAGCTGACAAATCCTGTTTAAATCCCAATATGTCAAGATATAAATGAGATCCGCAGTTGCTTGGTTACCATCTTGTATTGTATTCTGTCCCCATCATTGGCTTAAAAACATCCTTTCATTATGTTTTTAAAACAGCCTTTTTTCAATATCGGTACTTCACATTGCTTTTCAGGGTTGGTGGAATGATCTTCTGCATGAAAAAAATTATAAAGAACTTGACTACAGTGGCAAAATGGTTTTGCTCGTGGACATACTAACCATGAGTTCTGATGTGGGTGACAAGGTGTTGGTTTTTAGCCAGAGCATACCAACACTAGACCTCATAGAACTTTATCTATCCAGACTACCTCGACGAGGCAAACATGGCAAATTTTGGAAGAAGGGAAAAGACTGGTATAGGTGTGTTCATTTCTTTTAATCTGTCTAACTTGCTACTCTTGTCAGTATTTTGATGTGGCTTTGTTCTACCAATGGCAATCAGTGAGAAAACATTGCTAATTTCTTTTTTTTTTTGTACTATGTTATTGCAATAGCTTTGTGCAATTCATGAAGCTTGACTCCACCTAGTGGGTTGAGGCTTGTTGTCGTTGTACTATGTTTTTGGGAATATCTGCTTTCTTCCACTATATACTGCTGGGATTTTCATTTTGCTTGCATCCTTCAAAAAGTCTATGGGTTGATCTCTGACATTTTCTGTGCTAGTTTTAGCTTCCGTTTTTAGATTTCAATATTGATATTGCATATTATCCTTTTGTTTTCTTTATGCCATTGATTCACATTATCCTTGCTTTTGTATTTTCCATTTGGCCTTAAATTTTTTCATTAGGTGGTGCTCTCCTAATTATAATATTTGAAAGAGCACCGCAGGTTTTAGGCTTAAAGCTTAAAATGTGAGTTCATCCATTAAAAGTACTGATATCTCTTATTGCTTGTACTGTAATTTTTCTTTCTGTTTATTGAGATCTGAGCAAAGCACCACACCTTTATGTGCTACCTTAAATAAACTGTTCTTGCATATGCGGAATATTTCTCCTCGTTTATCTTGCCCAGTTGGCAGTATAGTATATTTTTCTGTCTAATTGAGACTTCTAGATATCCTTAACACTTTGATATTAGTTTTAACCACATGTTAATTATTTTATTCCAAAGTTTATCTCAATTGACTACTATAGGAGCTTTGTGATGAATACTTTCAAATTAGGTGGACCCTATTTTGAGTTTTTTAATCTTTTTGCTTAATCTCTAGGCTGGATGGAAGGACAGAGAGCTCTGAAAGGCAGAAGATGGTTGAGAGGTTTAATGAGCCTTCCAATAAGAGAGTGAAGTGCACTCTTATTTCAACCAGAGCTGGTTCTTTGGGTATTAATCTCCATGCAGCTAATCGTGTTGTTATAGTTGATGGTTCTTGGAATCCAACATATGATCTCCAGGCCATCTATCGAGCTTGGAGGTAAGCTTCAAGCTTTTATATATCAATATCGAATTAAGGGAAAGTTACATCCAGGCCTTACCCAAGGAAATTAATCACAGATAAGGACCAACAATAAGTCCCATTCAAGGGAAAAAAAAAAAGTCATGTTCCCATTTTAATAGCAACTCGTTCTGCATTGATCTTTATTTGTGATTAGTTCTCTTGTGAGGGGGTTGAATGTGATTTTCTCTTGAATTAACCTTGTTGCAGAGTGAATTGTATGTTTCCATTGAAATATCCATTACACCCCTTTTGGTGTAATTAAAGACTTTTTGAAGGAAGTAGAACCAGAAAGGGGATAGAACTCAGTTTTAAATGTTTGGTATGTCAGAAAAAAATAGATGAAATCCTTATATAATTTTTGTTTGGTATGGATATGAGATAGATGAAAAAATAGATGGAATCTCCTTTCTCTTAGCGTTTCTTCTTTATCATCATCAATTAATTTCACCATTCTAGAAAGAATTTGGATTTTGAAAAAAAAAAAAAAAACTAATTTCACCATTCGAAGTTCAAAAATCCCAATTTCAATCTGGGATTCTGATTCCAACCATGCAAGCCAAAAATTGCTTTGTTTCGAACAAGCATGCTTGATGGCAATGGCATGGCGGGGGAAAGGAGGAAAGCAATGTCTGACATTTGTGAATGAGTCGGCTGATAATGATGGCAGCTTATCCTGACCCCCCAACCCGCAATGAATTGACACAGCTTATCCACTGAGATATTGAAGCCCAATGAAACGTTCAGCAACTTTCTCTCATCCTTGCTGGATTGGTGGCAAAGTTGCTGGTCAACAGACAAAGGAGGGCAAAAAACGTCATGCTAATGTTGGTTCCATAGAATAATCCGCTATAATTCCATTAACTTACAATAGAACCCATTCAAGCTATTTTGATGGAAGTGGGTTCAATGGAAATCATAAATCTAACCTACCAAGTATGTCACAGTAGGGAATCCATTTCTGATTCTGTTTCCTTATAATTTCTGCATACCAAATGGGTCCTACACGTGTTTCACATTATGATGTATATATTCGTGGGAGAAAAGTTAGCAAAAGCTAAAAGGTGTCAAATAGGCATGTCATCCATGCCTATGAAGTGCAAGTTTAATATTATCTGAATGTATGCCTCTTTGAATTATGCACTTGTTTTTGTGTTGCCAATCGAGCTACTGGTTTTTGTATCCCAAAACAAATCGAGCTACTGGCTCTCATATAGAAGGGGCTTGAGTGCCTTAGAGAGAATGTCACGGGTCCAATGGCTTTTCAGATAATTAGTTGTAACTGCTATTGACTTTATTCAGATTCAAATAAATTCCCCACTTGGCTCAGAATAGTTTGTCTGGTTTTACTACGGAAAGGAATCTTTAAAGGAAAAATCTTATATGCTGTTCTTTATATCTTTACTATCATGTGCCTTGATCAAAACATAACAAGTCCACTGTTTTCTATTAATAAGGTGATAGGTGTATGATTTTCTTCAATCAAACTATGCACTAAGGTTCACACAGTTTGATTATGCACAAGAGTTTAGTTTTCTATCAGTTGATCAAGGACATGCTTGGAAACCTTCTCCATGTTGCAGGTATGGCCAGAGAAAGCCTGTGTTTGCTTACCGATTGCTGGCTCATGGAACTATGGAAGACAAAATATATAAGCGCCAGGTAATGGAATGTGATTTGGCTTCTGTGGATGTTTGTGACATTCTAATGACAGTGAAATGGTTCATATAGGTAACAAAGGAGGGACTTGCTGCTAGAGTAGTTGACAGACAGCAAGTGTACAGGACTATATCTAAAGAAGAGATGTTACATCTCTTTGAGTTTGGTGATGATGAAAACTCTGAGACATTGGCTGAACTGAGCCAAGAGAATGGGCATTCAGTGGAACAGACAGTACCAAATTCAAATGGAATCAGCCATTCTGATAAGTTAATGGAAAGCTTACTTAGCAAGCATCGTCCAAAGTAGGTTTCTGAACTTGCCGCTATTTTATTTCGTTGTTATGATTTAGTATATTTGGCTGGTTTTGGAACAAATAAATTATAATTTTGAATGGGTAATTTTCTTGTAAAGCTTTGACAGTTAGACTGGACAAGTTTGTACCAGTAATAGCAGTATTTATGTAGAGACAAAGACTTGTCTATGCATCTGACGTCATCTGATGCGATATTTTGAAAGGTGGATTGCTAATTATCATGAACACGAAACCTTATTGCAAGAGAATGAAGAAGAAAAGCTATCGAAAGAGGAGCAAGACATGGCTTGGGAAGTATACAGGAAAACGTTAGAATGGGAGGAAGTGCAGAGAGTACCACTGGGTGAATCTCTGCCTGTTCAAAAACCACTAGAGCCAAACGCAGCACCCTCTGTATCAAAGACCCGCAGCCTCTCACCAACAAAGTTGAGGAACCATTTTCTAACGCGGAAATGCACCAACCTTTCACACTTGCTGACGCTTAGAAGTCAGGGCACTAAATTTGGTTGCAGCACAGTCTGTGGGGAATGCGCTCGAGAGATCAGATGGGAGGACTTGAAGAACAGAGATGGGAGAGTAAGAAGGTGAAGGATGATATAATTTTTACTTGCTTATATTTGCTTAACTAACTAATGTATCTGCTTATTGTTGTGAATGGCTAGTCCCCCTGGTCAATATATATATATATATATATATTGTAATAGATATAGTTGTAAATGGATTGGGCTTGATATTCAAAATCTTCTTGAAGAAATTGTATGGTTACTCGTGTTCTGTGGGACTATTTCCTACTGCTGGCGTGGCTTGAAGGCTAACCCATCTACGGCGGACTTATGCCTGTATGTAAATGAAGTACTACAGTATACAATTTGATTACAGTTGACCTGTTTTTGCATTTTGGGTTCATGGAAATTTATTATAGTCTTGGTAAGGAAATATTAGAAATATAAAGTCACCATAGATTATTGATAAAGAACATGTTGAGGATATGTCGCGGCAACTTCTGCGTGACTGTGTGTTGATTTTTAATTCTTATCTCAGTAATTCAGTTTTGAATTCGTCGCCATAGAGATGGTAACTCGTAACGTACCTGCTTTTCCGTGATATTTATGAAGTTTATTGTCCAAGGCTAGACTATTGGATAATAACGAAATATGTAGGTTGTCTTGTTTTAGGTATAGTTTTGTTTCGTTAGTTTTCCTTGTTTTCTTGACGCGGTCTCACTAAATAATATGGAAGTTTTAAGGGTGTTTGGAAACACGTAAGATAAGGCAGACATGATTTCACAATCTTCTCACACCGTTGAAACTAAATTCTTGCCATTCATATCTAAACTAAATTAACATGTAAAATCTTCTCAGACCAAACAGAAAATAATATGCAGAACCGCGTCGTAATTCTTGAATCACAGATAAATACCCAAACCATGACTACGTATTTCCATTTACATTCTCTATATTCACCAAATCCAAAAGAGTCTTAAAATTTACATTCCCCGTCAATTTCACCGTAGCTCTTGCCTCCACAGCAATTTTTTACATGATTATTTCAGTTTATATTGCATTAAATATTCATAACACTCTCAATGGGTATCATAAATTTTGATGCCCACGGGAATGATATAACTTACAACAGCAATCTGAGGCATGCCTAGTTTAAAATTGACCCGTGATGCGATGATAGTCAAGTGAAACATATTTCATCTCCTCACCAATTGTCTTGGACCAGTTGGCCCCTACTCGCCATAAAGCTCGATTGGAAACAGTTCAAAAACGTTCTTCAGTGAAAATCAGACAAACGCCGCAAATCGATAAGCTTTTTGATTGCGGAGCGTGAATCATAAAGAATGGTAGGACCCCACTCTCTCATATACTGGAACCAACATGGTTCTTCAATGGCTCCACCACCCAGATGCTCAGCAGCAGCAATCTAATATTTGATGCTTGAATCCACCAAAAGGCTGCTTCTACCTGCATCATTCCGTACTCCAATTCCAATTTAAGATGAACCCTGGAGGTAAGTCCCAGGATGAGGGAAGCTTGCATGCCCATTTTTTGATGAATAAACTACTGGTTTATTCCCCTCTATAAACTCCAGATCAAACGCGTTTGCCCATTCACCTCCACTATGCTGGGAGAAGAACACAGACCACAGCTCTCCTGTGAAATTGCTCACACGAAGTGTGAAGTGTTCCCAATCCCCCACATGTTCTCCTATCCTTTTCATTGCAATGTTCAGAAATCCCACTTTGATGGTAACAGGTCCGTTGAATGGACAGAAAACCCACATTGCAATATCAGTGAATGTTCCTCCCAAAGCTGGTTTTACATGAACATAGAGCACTGCACTCTTAATGTTTCCCTTCTTTAGATCATCTCTGGCTTTGCCATCATAACTTGGCAAATCTATCCAAAAAGCACCATCACCTATCCCTCCTCCAGGTAAATTGGAGCCCTTGTAATCTATAGCTTCTCCCCCCTCACCGCCTTCTTTATATAAAAGGGTTCCATTTTTGAAAAACCATCGAACCGATTATGGCAAATATATTTCATCAGGATGGAATAATACAGTGGGCCCATAACACTCAATAAGTGCATGAATCTGGTTGAGATTTGGCATTGCACCTAAGATGGAATCGAGATTCTTCAAGCATGAGATATCTATCTTTTGTTCGGGATCAAAGTGAGTGCTGCAGAAGGATGTCCCAACAGATAAACCTTTTCCCAACACACCTCTTTTCCCGGGTCTTATGTCAGAAAACTGATTCTCGAGAACCTGGAATTTGCTGCTAGTAATACATTACTAACCTCACAAGTTTCTGTGAGAACTTCTCTCACACATCTAACTTGTCCAACACTAGCCTCTTCTGGTTTGGTAGTGACCATAATACCCATAGTTTCGTAACCCGTCGGAGGGTTTGGCAACCAAAAGTAACCACGTCCATCATGTGGCGAATCAATGCTACATATTAATGAGTAGTTTAAGGGATTTTTCAGAGGTGGAGATTCTGACATGAAGCCATGGGTATGATTAGCTTGAAGTTCAAAAGAAGTGGCTTCACGAGCCACAAGAATATATCCTCTCAAAGGCTGATCATTGGACTAGCAATAGTAACCAAGGCAGAAAAAGCCATCGGGAACCTCCGCGGGTCTGTAAAACGTAACGCCGTGAGGTTTCGCATGCAAGTCAGCGTAGCTCCAACTCTCTCAAATTTGTCTATGCTCAAAATTTCTATTTCTCCAAGCATATTCTTCCACTAGCAAAACTGCCACCTGAGCCAGATCGTTGAGAAAAAAGTCGAAATGAATGAACATCTGATAAGGCTGCAGTGTTGAAAGGAACGACAAGGACATCAAGAAATTTAATCGACTTTTGGCTTCCCGGATTAGACCTCAATCAATTATCATACAAGCTGATCGGCAATATCAGCATGCTGTTTCCAAACCTCGGCATTTTGGGATACAGAGAATTCGGATGATCCCAGTTGAAACGTCAAATTAGTGAACCATTGCTTTCATTTTCAAAGGTAATTCAACATCCGTTAAAGGCCGGGCACCAAAAAGGAAAAAAAGAAAGAAAAAGAGGAGCCCAGCAAGTGTGTGTGTGTGTGTGTGTGTGTTACGACGGACAAGGTAATGGCCTTCTGAAGCCAAGAAACTTCACATGGGAATCTAGAAATGAGGATGGTAAATAATATATTGAACGGTAAGCATCACGATTAATACAGTACATGCAAAATGCAGATGATGAGTGGAATCGATGCCGCGCATGAGCAAAGACAAAGAAAAAAGAAGGAAGAGATGAGAAAAAGGAACAGAAAAAGAAACAATAAAAATAGCAATCAGAAACCAGGAGGCCATTGTGGAAGAGGCGAAGGCAGAGAGAAGGGCTGAGGGTACTGAGAGGGATAGAAGTGAGGGGCAGAATCAGCGCAGAGACAGTCGGCCCCAAACATCTCTTAAGCCCCAAGCTCGGCCATACGATTTTAGCCTCTGAAACCGCTAAATCTACAGGGTCTCTCCCCTTCATCAGAAACTCCGAATTCAGAGGGTTACAGTCGGAAAGAGAGAAAAGTTTATTTTATTAACCACGTGCCGTGCAAAGGATCCAACACGAGAATAATACATACATTATCAAATTATAAAACATTTGTTAAAAAGGTTTACTGTCTTAAAATACAAGATATTTTAAAAAAATTATAATTTTATTAAATAACCTTATTTTCATATTACAATTTATTTTCATCTATTTAAGGTTATTAAATAAAAAATATTTTAAAAAATTATATTTTTATTTTTAAAAAAATAAAATTATTAAGTATATTTAATAAAATTTATTAATATATGAGATTTTATTTAAAAATATTTTATAATGGAGGGAGGGTAATTTTTTTTATTGGGCCTTGTTTGATTGAAACCAAAAAAAAAAAGGTGGCGGCGTATGTGTATTGCCGGTTGGGATGTTTTTGTGGGAACCCATCCAACAAGAAGTTTTTCATGAGAATCCATTTGACTGGGCTTGCAAGTTTCATTTGAGTATCAGCAGCAAGGAGGCGGAAGGTCCGCTTGGGGATACCGTGATGGGGTGAGAAGTACATGATTTTAGATACCAACATTTCCGGGAAATGGTGATCCGTTTGTTTATTTGTTGTGACCAAGAAAGAGAGGGAACGAAATGCACGGCTGATTCACAAGGGGGAAAGAAGATTCCCTCACATATTCCATGTGTTTGAGTATTCAGGCCGTCACGTCACGTTTCCGTCAATTTAGAGACGTATTATCTGGGGAAAGAACCGAAAGAAAGCAATTAATAGTTGATATTTTCATGCAAAATGATTTATAAAAAAGAATCATTAATTTTCATGAAAATGACGAGGTTAAGGATGGGGGAGTTGCGAGCAGACAAACATGTGTGAGGACGAGAGGCGCGTGGCCATCAAGCCACGTGTCCCCGGTCAGAGTGAGAGATTTCTCACTGGACTGGAAAAAGGTTGGAGAATGGGAGGCTCTAAAAAGGGGAATATTCAAACATTGTTGTAAAATTGAACACGATACTTACCTTGGAAATAAAAACAAAAAACAAAACAAGAAACAAGAGGGCAGCAACGTTTGAGAAAAGTACAATGCATTTTGCATCCATGTCTTGGAAGCGGAGTCTTCATGCAGAGTTCAAAAAAAGGTGAAAGCGAGGCAACCCAACTCGAGTATTACTCTCGGGTCTCTTTGGAGGGAGTGTCAATGAATTAAAGTCCGGTTAAATCCACCAATGTTGACCACTTCCCAAATTTTCGAGCATCTCCTTCCTCTCCTTTTCCTCTCTTCATCCCATCTTTATTCTTGTATTAAAATTTATACCATTAAAATTTAATATTTTATAAAACTATTATAATAAATGAATTTAATTAAATCTCAATCCTTCAATTTTTACTCCAAAAGTAAAGATTGGTTGAGGAAAAGAAAACGATAGAAAGAATAATGAGAGGGTCCAAATCCCAAATTTTCAAAATGTGCTTCTCTCATTCTTTTCTTTGTTTTTTTTTTAAATATTTCGGGAAAAGGTGTGCTCCTCTCATTTTAAGTATAAGATAAAGTATTCCGTGATTCTTAAAAAAAAAAAAAAACGGTGCTCTCCCCATTTTAAAATACTCCTCTTTATTTGAATCATAACATAAGATATTGACAATTTACTGCTTTGTAAAATTAAAGAAAAGAATAGACAAGTGATATCTTGGTCTCTCAACAAAATTTACATCTTTTCAATTCAATATCATATATGAGTATCTTAACAATAATAATTGAAATTTCAATATATCTTTTTTAAAAAAAGAATAATAAATGAAATCAGGATATTGTTGCAAAAGTAATGATAAAAAATATTCATCATTACCCTAGTAAATTTTAGACTGGTCAAAATATAAGCAAGTTGGTTAATATTAATAATTATATCTAAAATTTTAAAAGAATGATTAAAATGTCCTTGTGATTACTCTTTCATTCCTCCCTAATTTAATGATATTATCATTCAATAAAAGGAAATAGAGAAAAGATGTCATAGATAAATATTATTGCTTTGCCTATAAAAAAAACTATTTAAAAGTTTTGTTCATACTTAAAAAAAATGGAGATTTAAATTAATCTTTGTTTGGATACAATTTTAATCAATATTTTTAAACTTATAAAAAAATGTTTGCATTTAAATGCTCTTGGATGTTGATAGCTGATAATCGCGGAGCTGATCAGCACGGCTGTTCACATATCGATCAGACGAATTTAATGATCTAATGGCTATTTAACATTTTGGAATTTAAAAGGTTGTGTGCTCCAATCACATCTCAACTATTCCTCGTCAATAATTCACTCGTTCGAAATCGTGATTGCCTGAAGGCTCATTTCGATATGGGTGATAATGAAGTGTATGAACAGTCCAAAAAAAATTTAAGATCAACTTAAAAGTTTTTTTTTAAAAAAAATTATTTTGTATTTATTCAGGTTGCTCGAGTTAACTCAAAAGACTCTAGACCAAACTCAAACTCAAGTGCGCTTAATAAATTGCGCATTAAGAGAAGGAGGAAGGACAAATATCGAGAAATATGGTTGATGGTATATTTGGCACAGAAAATTTCTAACAAATAATAAATATAACTGATGGTATAATTGAAATGCAGAAACTACTCACCTTAGCTTAATGAAAATGTGATTTTGATTTCAACAATCAATTATGAGAAAATGAAATTGTTTGGATGTTTTTTGCCAATGGTTTTGGCTGAAATAATTGATTATTGATGCATATCCAAATAGTGCAAACAACTCTGGCAATGACGGCAGCGCTTCAACGGCTGACGATAGGGGCAGGATTATAATCATTCGTGGATTATTCCACAATTGGTGGGACCCAGTGCAAAATGCACCGCCGACGCTGACGTGGTGCCAAAAGTGCAGTGGGTTGGCTGGTTCCTACATGGTAAAAGTAAAAATCGTACACTCACTCCTACACTTGCTTGGCCCCTCCATTCTCTCCCCATACTTCTCCTACAGTTTAACTAATTAATTGATTAATTCCAACTCATTGTCATCCCTGCTTTCCTTTTAATTTCTTCTTCTATTTCCCACCCTTTCACTGAACAACGGGTTAGACTTTCAAACAAATACGTTTGCCTTTATTTTTAATGTTTTGTGTGTGTGTGTGTTTTTTTTTTGAATTCCTTATGACAATTTATCTACTTTTGACCACTTTGCCTCATCTCCATCTCTTCTTGTTATCAACACAAGAAATGATGAAGGGGATTGTAAACTAGGGGGCAATAACTCTAACAGCAACGATAGACGACGAGGATGAAACCCACGATGGAATATGATGATGGGTTGAATTTTCTCTTCGACAACATATAGACAAAGATTAAACCCCATGGAACCTACAATGATATTGGATTGAATATTTTCTTTGACAACAGGCGATGATGACTCCTTCAATTTCTAGTTGAAGCTTCTCTTTGATTTCTATCTCTTAATTCTTATTATCTTCTTGTGAGGCATTTACGATGAGGAGCAATAAAGAGAAGAGGTTTAAATGTTTTTACATGTCTATATTTGTGGATTTTTTTGTGTGATTCCTAAGAGGAACAATTGTAAAAGAAAATACATATTTGCATTTTCCATCGATTCTCAGTTCGCATTCCCATAGGCTTCTAGATCTGTGTTTCATGGTTTTTTTTTTTTTCATCTGATTTATGTTCTGCAATGATTCTAGATTGCAAATGATGAAGTTGATTGTTGCTTTGGATTTATTATTTGCTGGAAATTCATATTTATTGGGCATTCCATCATTTTTGATGGAGTTCATGCTGGTGCAGTGATGATGAGATTTGTAAAGAAGATATAAATATATTGATCATTTTAAAATATAAATATATTGTTTGAATAAATTTTTTAGCCCCTTTTCAACTTTTAAATTTCACTTTCACTTCTACTTTCATCAAAATTATTTTCTCATGGCAAACAAGGCATTAATTTGGGGCACCCTTGAAGGCTTTGCGAATGTGTGAATGTTGTCGTGGGATGGGACCTGATAATGGAGTTGTCCAGTGGAGGGTGACTGCATTTTGTCACTTTTGAAAGGCCATTGGCAGGGTGGGCCAGCTTTCATGTCCTTATTATCGCAGCCGGACAGCCACAGTATGACATCATTCATTTATTAAGCCTCGGTCTGGATATAAGAAAATACAATTAAGAAGGTTAGTTTTTGTTTTTAAATGTTTTCTCTCCGCGTTTTTTTTCTCTCTCTTTTCTAATTTCATTCTCATCCAAGCGAAGGCCTATTTTATTTAATGACGCAGCTGTTGCCTGTTGGGACTTGCCACTGTTTGATTGCCCTTTCGTCTTCGCTCTACCCTGTCAAAATGCATTTCGGACCAAATTAAATCACATCCAAATACTCATTCCAATTCAGGCTATAATATTTGTTTAACTTTCTTCGGCGTTTCTTTTAACATTTCATGAATGTTGCATTGAACAAAACGCAACGTTATGGTGTATAGTTTGGAGTGCAGGAGCTCGGGTGACTTGGGAGCGCAAGAAAGGCCGCACGAGGCTACCGGAAACTTGCCGCAAGGATTAGAATTTAGATTATCATCATAATCATAACAACGACAATGATGAATGATTAAACCATTTTTGGCTCCTCGCAGCCTTTCGCCACCTTTATGAGCCAACTCCTGCACCACTCCCTTCTCTTCGTGAAGCCAATAGTCAACACTCGCCATTGGATGCGATCCCGATCCGACGGCCCACAATTAACAACATCATTCCCACTAATCATGCCGGTCAAATGCACGAGCCCTGTACGTCTCGCTTGCCACACGGATAGAGAGAAGCCTGGCTTCTGAAGTAATTTTTCGGTGTAAACACGATACCTTGAACCCCAAATCCTATCCGTTCAGACTCCTGCTTCGCCGTATCATTTTCATTCCCCATTGCCTTCACTCCCCTTTTCGCATCTGCTTTTGCTCAGATTCCCAGCTTATCCAACGTAATACCTGCTTGTTTTTTCCTTCGGTTACAGGTCAGCTTTCTATACGTCCGCTTCGAGTTTTTGCCAATAACGCCGCTTCTTTTGGCTTTAATTCCGATAACATGGGTTTTCATTACACTGTGGAAACTTCTATTCCTTGTACTACTCTTGTTCTTTGTAATTTGCTGGATTCTTTGCCGTGGATCTTGATCTGTTTTGCTTTTCTTTGAATTGAGTCGCCTAAACAATCGTTGACGGGGCTTGATAAAAAAGCATTCTCGTGCTGTGTTCCTTCTTCTCTTGATAAAGGGTTCTGGTTTGCTGGTTCAGATGTGTTTAGCGAAGCAGCGGCTCTGCTTCTTTTGTTAAAAAAAAAAAAAAAAACCATTTTTAATGCATTGCGGGTGGGCGTATCTTCTTCTTGTTGATTGGTGGTCAGGAAGATTTTAAATTCGGTAATTGTAACAGATAGTGAATTCCGACCCGATTACCCTTATGGAATTGAAAGTTGAAGTATCTTATGTTGAAAACTGAATAACTGCATGATTTAACTCTAAATGCCCGCGCATAACTTCTCTATATCGCCGCTCCTTGTCTCCCTCCTGTATTGGCCATGACTCCGTTCCCCTCCTTTTTTTGGTATGCATTAAAAAGTTTGGGTAAGTAAATTGAGTTAGGTGCCGGGATTCAGCCAATTCCTGTCTTATCTCGTCAGAAGCTGATGGTCAAAAATCATTATGGAATTTTTTTTGGCATGACCAGCTTCTGCTCCTTGCTTCAAGCCAAATAAAACTCTTCAACGAAACACCTTTAATCTTTCACTAGAAATGGATTCAGCTTTGTAATATCTCCTGCTGACTACTGCTAAAAGTTGGCTGATATTCTTACTGGGCAATCTTCGTTTACCACCACCAAAAAAAAAAAAAAAATCTTGCCTTCCCTTCAATGACATTTTTCAAGTTTACCATGCATATGAATATTGGGCACTGAGTCAATATTACGTTGCTATTCATGGTTGACTCCGGCATAGAATTTATTGATAAGTTGACAAGTTGTGTGGTTCAGTATCTGCAACTATTCCGTTTTTTTTTTTTTTTTTGGCCGACCTATGACTGCTGCTCTTTCACTTTCACCTCTGTATGTTTACAAATTCAGATTTTCAAACTCATGCATTAATTGCATATTTAGGCTTATTATCAGAAGTATTACAAATACATTAGGCCAACCGGCATTATTCGTAACTGTTTCCTGGTGTTTTTATTCAATGGCCAACTGAGATGTTTTTTTCTCAGAGACACCAGAAACTATGCTCATGACTAGTGACATTAATGAAACAGGCTCATGAAATTACTGTACATTCTGTTATTAATGGTTGAGTAACTGACATTCTACTTGCTTTTCACATCAGGTCAGACAAAGCTGAGTCAATTGGGAGACTTCAGGGTAATGTCTCCATCTTTTCCTCTTCTTCCCACTCGTATTGAAGACAAATATATGAAACCCGCAGATTCTTTTTCCTCTGCTGCACGAGACCTGACTGCAAATCCTGCATCAGTGCAGGCTTTTTCATCAAATTCCAACCTGAGAAGTGGAGGGCACATGCTTTCGTCACCTTCTAAATGCCTGAATGACATCTCTTTTTCCTCAATTTCACAACATGATAGGCAGTATCAAGGTTCTCCCTTCATTTCTAAGACATTGAGAAGAGATGATGTGATGCCCTGGCTAGGAGCTTCCCTTACTCAGAGTGGGGAAGATGCTTCTTTCCCACCTTCACATTCTTCTCATCCAGAAATACATTTGGCAGCGTGCATTTCTCAACCCCCGGAAAGTGATGATATTCCCTGGGGACCAGATCCCTTTCAGGATATTCTTGATCTCTCTGCAAATGATTCCATCCAGAATGATCAGATGGAAAGTAGTTCTTGTTATATGTCTGATGACAACACCAAAAAAACTGATTTTGGGGAGTGGGTAGATCAGTTAATGTCAGTTGATGAATCTCCTCATCCAAACTGGAGCCAGCTTCTTGTTGATGATAATGTACCAGATTCAAAACCAAAGGTTTGTTTCTCAAACTGATTTTGGGCATGGATGCCTTTCTATGGTCCGATGACTGTTGTTTTCACACATGAACTATTTTGACAGATTTTAAAAATCTAGTCAATTTTGATACTGTTTCCCTCTTGTAGATGCTAAATACCTTTAGTGATATGCGTGTAACTCTTGAAACTTCTAGTCATGGGCATAATTGCAGTTCCATAAAGCATGCCATGCAGTTCTCTCTGGTCTTCCCTTCCCTTTACATCTTTCTGCCTGTAGATATGTGTGATGTATTTAGAAGCTCGAAGGTGCTCGGTTCTATTTTGCAATTTTTTCGTTCTTACTTACATTTCATTTTGGTATATATAGACATAGTGTATTTTCTCTTCCCTTTCTGTAAATAATTCAAAATGTCTTTTTATTGAGTACATTAACATCCGGCGCCATATTTCTTTTATTTACTTCTTCTCTTTCTGATATATAAGATGCTGAAGCATATCTTACTTTTTTGACGCAGGAGCCCGATGCCACCAAGCAGCAGCATGCACCATCTGGAGAAGTCAGTGCTCCTCCTACTTCAGCATCGAATGCGCTACAAAGTAAGCCTAGAATGCGTTGGACTCCAGAACTTCATGAAGCTTTCGTGGAAGCAGTGAATAAGCTTGGTGGTGGCGAGAGTATGTTTCCTTCTCTTTGCTCTCAAACTTCTTGACCTTCTCATAGCTGGTGATGTCTTACATTGCCCCATGTTAACATGCAGAGGCTACTCCAAAGGGTGTTTTGAATCTAATGAAAATTGAGGCTCTTACTATCTATCATGTGAAAAGCCACCTACAGGTAGATTTAAAAAAAATTCTTCTCTTTATCTGTATTGCTATTGGCATAGATAGCTACACTAAACCAGCCCCTCTTTGTTGTCTTTTTTAAATATTTTCTCATGAATTGCTTGTTATTTTAATTTCAGAAGTATAGAACAGCCAGATTCAAACCCGAATCATCAGGAGGTATGTGCATATGTTTATACAATAACTCCATTGTTTAGTATGAGTTGCCCTTTGTCACATTATATATACATAGATATTCCCCTTTGTGTCAAGATGCAAAGTATGAATGGACTGCTATTTTCTATCTGCAGGAGCTTCTGAGAACAAATCGACAACCAAAGAAATGAAATCTTCAGACTTGAGAGCGTGAGTATTTTCTTTCGGCCAGAATCTTGTCCAATCATAGTGACACAGTTGTTGACTGATCTCATTTCTAGTGTGGATCGTTTGCTCTTGCTGTATGCATCTAGCAGAGTTCAAGTTTACTGAATGTAAACTTACTTTAAAGTATTACATATATTTGATTACCTCATTGCAATGCTTCTGAGTTTTAAATATAATCTTGCACTGTTTCACAGAACTCGTATGTATCAAGCAAATGGTCCTGGGAAGTTCTAGTTTCAGCAGTTTGTCCATGTGATTCAGCTGCGTTAAATTAAACAATTAATGAACAAAACCGTATTTTGGATTTTGGTTGCAGTAGCATGGGGATTACTGAAGCATTGCGGTTGCAGATGGAACTCCAGAAGCGGCTCCATGAACAACTTGAGGTACTTAAGGATCACTTTGTTCTACTTATAGTCCAAAAAATTTTTCATGCTAAATTTACAAGTTAAATATTGATTGCACATCCCCACTGATCATAATAAATTGATGATTAGTTTTGTTAGAAATTAAAATACCTTCTCGAATGTGTTAGGTATAAGACTTTAGTTGAAAAGGTGTCTAGATTGTGGAGTGCTGTAAATATTCATAACTTCAAGTGACATTCTTCCCCAGCTTTTCTCATTTCTGGTCGGTCTGGGGTTCTTACAGTTTAGGGCTGTGTACCTTGTAATTCATAGAAGGGGATAATTTTTTGAGTTGGGTTAAAGTGGGGCTAGCTTTAAGTTTTGGCATATTCTGATGCTATAGTTGTTATGCAGGTTCAAAGGAAGTTGCAGATTCAAATAGAAAACCAAGGGAAGCGTCTTCAGGTGATGTTTGAGAAACAAAGAGAGATGGAGGACAGCAAACACATGACATCATCATCCTCCTTGGACAGGCCCACGGTATTAACTTCCCACACAAGTGAGGGTCAAGAAACCTTAAATGAGGGTCAGGAAAAATCTGGAGTCAGCAATATCAATGCAAGAATCATGGACAAAGAATGTTCTGAGGATGCCTGCACAAGGCAAGAAGTGGAAGAAACTAAAGTTACTAATGAAGAAGAGGCGGGGTATGATCAGTTGGGTGCACCAGCCTCCAAACGGGTGAAAAGTAGATGACAGCAGAATTATCTTTGTGATGGCATTTAGTATCGCTGCTGCTTCTAGGGATAACATGTTCAAATTGCCCTGTTGATTTATTATTTCTTATCCGATTTGGGTAAAACCTTGTTTGCGAGCTGTGTTACTCCTGACATTTGTTGTAGACAAGGTTTTATATGTTTAGACTCTCTAGAACTTGTTAAAAGAAGTATTATTGGATCTGGGGAAATGTTTTTATGGTGTTTTGTGGCTGGCATGGGAACTTTAACCTTGGATGTTGGCTTCATGCATGAATTGGCTGTAGTATTCTAACTTGGTTTCAAAATCGGAATTTGTAATATCCCCGTTCCACATTAATGGTTGAATTGGACGTGTAATTCTAGAGCAAGCCCGGGGTATTTTCAGTATTAACTGATAATAATATCGAAGGAAGTTGGGGAAGGTTGTAAGTTAAATATTGTTTGGCGTTTATTACTCTCACTACTAAAACAACAAACTATAATGTAGGGAGAGTTAGAACGAGAAGTTAAAAATAACTTTAGATATCTATTTTTTTTATAGTTTTTAAAATATTAAAAAAAATAATTACACCTGAACCTTGAATCAAAGCAGCAGTTTATTTTGTTGGAACCAAGAGTATTTAACCCCTAACCATTTGCACGAAGACAGAGCACCAGTTTTATTTGCACAATAAACATCCCAGTATCCCACAACCAAAGCGCCGAAGAATCTAAAACGCATCCGCATTGTTTGAGTGAATCATTCCCATGAAAAGAAACAGTAAAGAAAGCGATTCCCGAGTCATCTCCAGGAGACCCAGGCTGCTGAGCAGCACTCGTCTCAAAATCTCTCTCCAAACTGTGCCCTAGAACTCCATATCATTTAAAAAAAATACAAATACAAATTCAGAATTCTCTCGATCGCCCTTTATCCACTACCATTATAACTAATTGATGAGTGAGACTCCGCTTTTGAATTCGACTACAGGAGCTCGGCTTATGGTTTGCCCTGTATAACTCCAATAGCTCCCAACCGTACCAATGATTGGCGTTTCATCTGGACTTCGGCTTTTCGACCTTCTCGAAGCTTTGCTTGATACAGAAAACTTCCTCAGCTCTTCCCAGCTCAACGCTCCAAGAATTGGCCTATCTTCATGACTCTCTGGTGATAACGAACTCCTTTTACTCACGGTTGTGGAAGCTTCCACAGAATTCTTAGCGTTCTTGGAGTCGGGTGTGGTTTCTATTTCCACCAACCAGCTCGAGAGGCTGGCATCGACTCCGATTTCTTCTTGATTTTTATCATCGAACTTCTTGTGTCTTGCTTCACCATTTGACACATTCAAACCAGACTCTTCGTTCTGGGGCATATCATTAACATCTTTCTCCGAATTGATGTTTTCCTTTTCGTATTTCAGTGGCTGTATTGGTGTTGCTTTTCCCACCCTCCCTTGAATTATATTTTCAATGGGAATCAGTACTGAGGACACATTTTGAATCCTTCCACGCCTGCCGACGAAAGATTCTGGCATTGGACTGTTAGCTTCATTATCCGCTTTTTCAGCTCCAGAAACTTGTTTTCTAGAATCAGTGGATAGAGAAAATAATGATTCCGAAGACTCTTCTTGAATCCACGTTCGATTAACTGCCCCATCTCCTTTGCCTCTTCCCTCATTTTCAGCATCATCAACAACAAATTCACCTTCACCCAAATCAAAATCGCCGCATTCCTCGTCAGAGCAATCTTGGTACCTATACCGAGAGAAGTGAGATGACTTTCCTGATGCTTTGGAGCTGGGGCATTCGCTTATTTGAGGTGTTTCGTCTTGGTCACCCCTTATTATTTGCAGGGCAGATGGCTCTTCATTGGTATTTACTTTCAAGTCAAAGTTCACTTTCCTATTGGCATTCCGTTTTGATGTCCCTTCAAGTTTAGTTATGAAGAAATCTGGGCTATCCTTTACTTTGACAGGCATTCCTTGAGCAAGATTTTCCTCTGCCTTGACGGGCTTTCCTTGAACTCCGTCGTGGCTTGACCCAAAAGAGCCAGGTCCCTTTTTTGTGTTTGAGGCAGCACCCCCGAGTGGCATAGGACCGTCAACTTCATACTCGGCTTTTTCATCTGCAGTAACCTGCTTACTAGAATCAATGGATAGAGAGAACAATGACTCTGAAGACTCTGCGAGAAGCGATTTTTGATTAACCTCATCTGCCTCTTCATGTTCACCTTTCTTTTCATCCTTCAAGCTGTCAGCAGTGGCCTCGGGACCATACTTTATGTGAGGGGTCGCTTCATTCCCTCTTCTCTCTGGCTCTGCAGTGCTTTCCTCCAACTTCTTTGCCTCCTTCGTAGAAAACTCTTCATAGGCGTTTGCACTTAGGTCATGCGTACTTTTCTTTATGCCCCTCTTAGATGATTGCTTTTCAAGTTTTATTCTGAACAAATTTACCAGATATAATGCCACGTGATGAACGGCGTAGCTAATCGTAATAATTAAGAAGCAGCTAAATGAGAAGAAAGAAAAAGATAAGAGAGTAAGCTCTGCAGTGGGAAAAAAAAATTCTATAAGCTTTGAGTAGGTCGGTATGGATAACTTACTTTGATCGTGTGTCGGTAATGGGTTCTTCAAGAATCGTTTGCTCTGCAGGTTGACGCTTGAGATCTTCATCTGCTACATGAGTCTGCAACCATAAAGTCAAAGAAAATAAGTCAGAGACAGAGGGGTGGGGGGATGGGTGGGACAGAAAGTATGTGAAAATGGAGAAAATGAGAGCATACTTGAAGGTGTTTTCGGCGTCTGGAGGCACCAAAACAAGGTAGAAAGCGCCTCATTATTAGGTGCTGATAGCTTGTAGAAAGTGCCTTTACATCTAAAGAAGAGAGAAGGCTGGCTTAGATTTCACAAGGGCGCATGCCAGAGCAAAACAGCCAAGAAAAGCTTCGGAATCTGGCTATCTGGAAGAACTTTCAAATAATTTGACCGTTGAGATTTTTTCTTTTGTTGCTGTTATTGTGGACCTTCCAAGTTGGGCCTATGTAATCCGTTTAATTGACCCACTTACTTCAATTATTATCCTCTCCCCCATCCCCCTTTCCCATTGACTTTTCAAATCATTATCCTCATCAAATATTTAAATATTTCAACCATAATTTCAAATGTTAAGCTGCTTACCTGTAACTCATCAACCAAGCAACTCATTTTTATACTTCGTGCAATGATCCACGTCTAGTTTATTATCAAATATCATGGGTGCATTGTATCTAAATTATTTAACTTAATTCAAATATTTGTTTTGGATAAGGCATGAATCGCATTATGTGTTTGACAAAAAGAACTGCAAAGCAAATATTATATTTGAATTTTCAATTTTAAAATTAGTAACTTAAATTGAGAATTTATTTTAAAAATAAAACATTTAGTAAGTTCAAATCAAGGCCGAATCATCCGTCTCGCTTGTCTATAAATATAATCAGATCCTCGCTTCTCCTCCCTCGCTTTTTATGAGCCTTTCTTTCATTTTCTTCTCCTCGTTCTCATCCCCATCTTTAGATTAAAAATTCAACAGTTGATAGTTGATATTTTATAGAAACTATTGACAATAAACAATAAATAAATTTATTTCAAAATAATTGTGTACCGAATATCATACACAATTATTTATTTTAAAATAAATGAATGAATGAAATTGATTACATTTATTTATTTTAAATAAATAAATTTAATTTAATTAATTTAAAATAAATAATTATTTAATAATGAATTCATATTAAAATAAATTAATTCTCCTAATTGTCCTCATTTATATATTTTAAAATAAATAAATAAAGTAAATTAAAATTCAATAGTGAAAATTTTAATCTAATGATGTGCTTGGCTCACAAAGGAGAATAGGAAAGAGAGAAAATAGAAGGAGAGAAAAGGAGGAAGAGAGAAAAGTGAGGAGATACAATTTTCTGTTATTGTGTGTGGTAGAGCAAGAAAAGAAAAGAAAAAAAAAGAAAAGTTATTAATTTTATATAAACAATAATAACTTTGTTATTTATAAAAAATTTATATGTAGTAAAATTTGATATTTTAACATATTATATATATATATAATAATTTCTATTATATATTATTGATTGGATAAAAACATATTTACAAATTATTTTATTCAATTTATAATTTATTTATTAAATTATTAAATATATAATAATATTAAAATTTTAAAACTATGACTAAAGATGGGGAACTTAACTGAAAATTTAGAATTAACATTTTTTAATTAATCTAAAAATTAAATATGCTACTAGTTTAACAAAAGTCATGATCAAAATGTAACTACATTATAAATATATAATTTAAAAATTAATGGGTAAATTCAAAAATAAAATTTTCTCTCTAAAATTTCTCCATATTAGAGAGAAAAATTAGAGATAAAAATATGCTAGCCTTGCATTTTATTTGTCTTTCACTTTTCTTTTCCTTTTACATTTATCTCCATAGCTAAGTATAAAAAAATTTTATTTCTTTCTCACTTTTCTCTCTCACTTTTTTCTTCTGCTAAACATAGCAAAAGGACGGGTGAGATGAGGGGAAAAAACAGGAGAACATTCAAATCCCTTATTTTCCGTTGCATCCGACAACAATAAAATATCCAAATCCCTAAAAATATGCATTGAATTTGAGAAATTTTTTAATTTGACCCAACTTATTTTTAAGTCCAGCTGAGATTGTGATTATTGGAATTTAATACAATTACGATAAAGTTTCTTAAATGATAATTATTTACAAAATATAAGCGTCAGGGCTTAGGCATGAGTGAAGCCAGAAAAAGAGGGAGGGATTAGACGCAAGAGTATCAAAGTATGAGAAATTTTTTAATGGACCCCACATATCACGTAATTCACAATTCATCTAATAAAATTATATAAATTTAATTAAATAAAATTTTATATATTATTATTTTTAATAAATTTATTTTTATACTAGAATGTCTACTTAATTTATTACATCTTTTGCTTTTTACCATCATCAATGTCCAGACTAATTTTTATTTAATGATCTGAATATTATATTTTTGTTGGATAGATCATTTATTCTTAATTCTTAATATAAGATAAAGTTAGAGTAAGTAATATTATTCTCCAATTTTGTCTCTTGTTTAATTATTATCATTTGAATTTTCAATAAAAATTTATTGTGATCATCAATTAATGAGAAGGATGGAATTGAAAAGTTATTTTTTTTAACAATTTTAAAGATATAACTATTTTTTAAATAGGTGTGAAATTAATTAAATCTACTTTATATTACAAGCTGGAGGAACTACTTTCATAGAAGCATGGTTAGTTAAACAATTTTCAAGAGATTGATGGGTAAAATTATTGCGAAGGAGGGAAGTTTCTAAAAAATATTTTATGTCAAGAGATAGAGGAAGTAATATTTTCACAAGCAGGCAACAACGTGTACAAATATTATACAATGTTTCCCCTGATTTAAAATATAAGAAGTTGAATCTTGATGCAAAATATAATTAAATTAATATTCATAAAAATACAGACAAAAGAACAAGTTGGCCCCTAAAGTTCACGAGCATCTCAAGAATTTAAATTTATTTTTAATCCAATATTTTTATTTAATTTTAAAACATGGTGTGATATGAGATCAATAGTTAGCAAAAATTAATTTTGACGGTTAATTGATAAAAAAAACATAAAAATATCAACAAATTATAATAAAATACATAAAAGTTATAGACAATAACACAAAAAAATTATAAAAGAGAATTAAGAAATAATAACACTGTTAATTTTATTTCAACAAATTTTTATATTAAACTTTTAAATATTGATAAAATATTTTTAAATTCAACATATTAATTTTAATTTTTTAAAAATAATAATGATTGACATAAAAAATAATAATTTAAAATTAAAAATGTTGTGATTGAATAACTGAAAAAAAATACACTATAAAATTAAAATATTAAATTAAAATTTATATAAAATTAAAGAATTAAAAATACATTATAATTTAAGGATAAAATTAAAAATTTATTAAATTTTTAAATGAAATTAAAAATTTTTAAATTGTTCTTAATTTCAGTAAAATATATTAAAAATAATTTATTGATAAAATTACATACGTAAGTATTTTCATTGGAAAGGAGCAAAAATTGGGGAAAGACATTGTAACTGTTAGATTACGGGGAACCCACCCAAGACGCCTTAAAATTTGGCGTCGGCCGGTGCGTTGGATTGGGCAACAGATTAAAAACTCAGTTCAGAGTTCACCGAGTCGTTTCCCCAGAGCTCTGTTGCTGCTTCACCATCCAAGCATTGGTATTTGGAGATCAACCAAATTAATTAATCGTCCCTTCCATTTATTCTAGTCATTGTCTTGTCCCACGTTTGTTCTAGGAGAGTTATTTCTTATTGTGCTTATTCATATTTTTATTAAAGTCAATTTTATTTAAAATAAAATAAAATATTAAATGCAGGCATATTTTTTTTAAATGGAACTCCAACCTCAATTTATTAAACTAAACCCTTCTATTATACTTTATTTATCCTAAGTTATAAAATAATTTAAGATAATATTATATGTATTAATCAAATATAACAATAACACTTTACAAACTTGTTTTTTTAAAAACAAAATTATGAACTTTAAAAAATGATCTCATATACTTAATCATCACGCTATAATATTATTTTAATTTTCTTTCCATTTAAAATTTGAAAGGTAACATTAAAAAATATAATTAATAAAACTGCATTTTTTAAAATGTTTTATACTTTAAGATAAAAAAAAAATTCTAAGTTTATCCTATGATTTAAGATGGAAATAGTACCAGATTTCTGTTAGTCTACGGATTTTTTTTTTTTTTTTGTGTGCTTTCGTTAATAGATTCTGTCCATTAGTTAATTGACTCCCTCATAATTATTACTCCATCAGTCAATATTACAGGCTATATTTAATCAAATTACACTTTAGTTAATTATTTTTAAAATTACATATTTTTTATGCTTATTTTTATTTAATATAATGTCTCAATTAAAAAATTTTATTAATTACACTATCTAACTGAGGATATTTTTGAAAAACTTTATTAATTACACATTGAAAATTCTGAAATATTTTAGAGCATATTTTTGAACGTTGTACCTTAAAAAATTATTTATATATTTTAACAGAGGGAATGTTTGCTACTCCATGTTTGATTAGACAATTATTATTAGCATTGTAAACACACATCCCCTCCATACCATAATTTGAGACACCACTTAAAAGTTTTTTTAATCCAAAACATAAGATATTGAATATTTCCTTTAGTTTTTTTATATAAATAACTTTCAATATTTTTACCAAAATCAAGAAAATTTTTGAACCTCATTAACTTCATGAACAAGGTTTTAACTTCAACCCTATTAAATATACATACATACATTAAAAACTAAATACTCTAACATTAAACAATTTCCACAATATTTAATAAGATTAAAAGAATAAAAATAGATATAACAATCATTCAGGTGCCTTATAAATATAATAAAAAGATATTTTTTCAGTCTTATAAATAAGGCTATAAGAGTAATTTTTATAATTACCTTTTTAATTACAGCCATATTTCATTTATTGAAAATTTTTAAAAGAATTATGTGTTAAAATTTTAATTATAATTATTAATTATCAAGAAACTTGTACATGAGGTATTTAATGAAAGTATGGTTGAAAGGTGTAATTTAAAAAAAAAAGTTTTAATTATTTTTTTTTTTAGAATTGTGAAATAATTACTGATAGTGACAGTGCATGTCGTGATGAGGAAAGAATATGAATACTTACACGTGCGCCGTGCGGGATCATGGACATGCTGTTCGAATTTTCCTCAACGAAGGCGAAGGGAAGAGAATCAGCTACCTTTTCTTCCCGCCCAGGGGCGGCACTGGCCATCTCATAAGAACTCTACAACCCTTGTTAAAGAGCGAGTACTTCTGTCCTGTGATAATTCGCACTTGTACTTCTTTCTTTTTTTTTGGTAATCGGAAGATATTTTTTCTTTTTTTCCTTTTTTGGTAAATTTTCAACTTTCAGGATTAATGAATGGTGCCATCTATGAATTATTAACCTTATTTATGTTAGTAAATTTTATTAATACATATATCGATATATTAATATTAAATCAGAGAGCTCGCCGGGCAACAAAAAAAAATCAGAAAAGCCCTGTTTAAAATAAAACAGGGAGAAGAATCAGCAATTTTGTAAGAACAAAAAAGGCATAATAAAATTTTTTTCCTCTTCAATTTGTTTTAGTTATTTGATTTGATATCTTAAGTTTAGTTTTTATCAAATTTAAAAACACAAATTGATTATCAAAACAATCTAATGTATGAAGTACATTTGATAATTTTTTATGTATATATAGTAAAGTAAGAATAAATTAAACTTCAAATGATTTTAATTTTTATTAACATAATCCCTTTCAATATGTTTTGTTCTTTTACTTTTTAAAATTATAGAGTGTTTTAAATATTGTAATATAACTATAGTGCTCGTGATCTTTTAAGTTGTCCTTTAATATTCTTCAATTAAAGATAGATAACCTACCACATGAATAGCCTCTTGAAAGTTTGTTATGATTGATGCATATGTTATATATTTTATAATTATATAGATTACTTCTTTATGTGTTACTTTTGCAATGGAATTTAAAAACTCTTGGCCTATAAATATGAGGCATGTGACAAGAAATTGATAGCTTGTCGTGAATGAGAATCACTCCCTATTTCCTCCCCTAGTTTCTCCCATCTCAATTTCTTATATTTTCTTTGTTTCCATAACACATTATCAACACATATTTTACCACTGTGGCATAAATTTAAAGAATTTTTTATTGATGCTTGTTGATTTTTGTTCGAGTATAGAGACACCTTGTTCAAATGAAGTGGTGAAAATTTACAAATTTATTTAAAAGAAATGATGGTCTTGTAATTTTAAAGAAAGCATGAACTTTACTTATTCATGACTGATTAGAGATTTATATTGAAGTATAATGAATGTGTCTTATTTTGCATCATCATTATATTTTATATTTTATCATTAAAAAGTTCAAGTTTTATTCTTATATATTTGTGATGATAAATTTGACATTCATTGACATTTTAAATTCATATTATTGAATGGTCACCAAGCCATAATATTCTCGATCTTGTGATTAGATGGCTAAAAGTAGCATCACTTTTGATAATGATCTTTTGTGAAAGACCACTTTATAGTTCTAATAAATATTATGAAATTTTTTTTTGCTACAAACAAATAACATAATCCAAAAGGCTCATGATTCAAACATTTCACTACACAAAAGGTTTTGATGGCACTGTAGGATGTTTTGCTATAGTCATGAAGACTAATAGCTTATAGAAAATCATGTCATTTAAAAGTAATAGTCTTAAAGACTGATCAAAATGTTTATTTTGTTGTAACCACATCATATGTAGTCGATGCCCAACTTGAGAATTAAAGGCCACCATGTTTTAATTTTTCATGTATGTTAAAACAATGATATTCTGTCATTATCATTAAAATTATGAGCAATGGTTACAATATGGCTAGAAGCCATTTAAGCAAATGGTACCAAATTTATTCAAAGTAAATGCCCAAGTGGTTATAAAAACTAAAAAGAACTATGAGATATTGAAGAAAATACAAAGAGTGGTATAAAATAAATAGACAAGAAAAAGGCAATTATTGATTTATCACAATATTAATATATTGTGTCAGTGTATTTCTAAATCTAAAAATATGAAAATTAAATATTATTTGTATGAATTTTACACACTTCTCATAATATTGTTGAAATTTTGATAATTAACTCTTATCTATCTCAGTCGATTAGGCTTTTGAGTTTTGCTTTTAAATTGCTATTTGACATCTCTAGTCTTTTTTTTTCCTAGCCATTGTTACGTGGGATTATGGAAGCTTTGATGTCATGTGAGATTGTCCTTAATGACGTGTGTCAGATAATTTTAAAGCATCTTACAAGACATAATTCTATTTTGTATTTTAAAAAAATTATACATATATATTGCAATTAGACTTGTTATTTGTCGTACTTGAGAAAAAATTATCTTTTTATATCACATTTTAAGAAGGAAAATGAGAAATGGTTTAACTTCACAAGAAAATTTAATATGAGTAGTTGACAGTTGATGTTGATGGGTATAAAATCATTTTTATGATATCTTAAAACAACATATGTGTGTGTTGCAAGTTAAATTCAAGAGTGCGATAATTGTTCCATGTTAATGTTTATGTTAAATCTTATTTGTTTTTTCACATTCTTCTCGTTTTTTTTTCTTTTCATTTTAATACCTACATGCCATAAATTAATTGTAAATTATTTAAACTCTGGTCTTCATATACATATATATATATATTAGTCTTCATAGATTTATTTTTCAAGCTCATTTGAATTTCTTTATTAATTCAAGAAATAGGTTTTGAAATGTTACAAAGTATATATAAAAGGAATATTGATTATATTTTCAATAAGAGAATTTTTGAGATATGTGTGATGAAAAAATTGAAATATTCTGTATTAATGCTGTGAAACATATTCATGCTTTGAACACACATAAAAAGTAAATTAAATTGAGTATGTCATTGGTGAGTAATGAGAATATAAACTTGTGTCTATATGTATGTATATTAGCAATCAATATATGATAGTTTCTAAAGAACAAATGAGGATATTTTTTCTATAGTGAAATTATTAATAATGAAAAACATGACTCCATATCCCTATATTAGATCTTTGCGTTCAATCAATTGAAATACATTATTGGTGAATTGGAAAGTGTGCACGCATACATTCATGCAACTAGACTCGAGGGAGAAATTGTTGGAATATAAGTTGGATGAACTTTCACTTATATATTTGTATATTTCCTCCCAAAGTACAATAAAATATTTTCAATTGATATCACATCAAGAAATTAAATCAATCATAAATTGTGAAAAAATTAAAACTTTTACTGTTAGTTAAAAATGTTATAGTAAACTAAAATTTTACTTATATTGACAAATATATTATGGACATAATTTTTTTTGATTATTTTGAATCATATATATGATGTAAATAATTATTGAGAATATATATTCATATTCATTGAAGAGCTAGTATATTATTCACTAGCAGCTAACATATGTATTATGAAATTATATCATTAGCACATGCTGCTTATTCTCAAAGAGTTGATTATGAGAAAATCACTAGTTATAGTTTGAAATGAATCTTCACATTTCTAAAAATACATCAAATTTATATACATGGGTCAATTCAACTAGCATGTGAACCATCCAAGTATTTGATAAAAGTTAATAAATGCATCTATAAGATAATTATATGTATGGTTATTTCTAACTTGCAACCTAGAGTTTGTAAGGTTGTTTGAATAAAGCATTATAGTGAGTGCACAATTTTTAAAACATGTGATTCAAACAATTTTTGTTGAAAAATCTAGTGAATTTTATATATCAGATTTTGCAATAATATACTTGTGAGAAAAATAGTTGAAAAGCCTATTTTACATAATGATCTAGCAAAATTGCCTTTGGTTAGGAACAAGATATTTTTTCAACTTGAACGTGCAATGATTATCCTTATTATCATTCCACCACACTAGATGGATATTTGGAAAAAATTGAGAATAAATGTTAGGTGAAAAACTCCTTCTTGTTCGTTTTTAAATGAAACAAAATAATTTTTTTTAAGGGAAGAAATGGAATTATGAGATTTATTTTATATGATGAGTTAATTTTCAATTGATCAAGTTTTCTCAACTTGAAGGGAAGAAATGACTAATTGAAAAAGGAAATATATAGAATGCATTGTCATGATTTTATTCAGATCCTCTCTGTAACATTCTAATTTAAATTTTAATAGTTAATTTAGGTTAATAGAAATTTTAAAAAAATATTTAGAGATAAGCAAATTAGTAGAAGATAATTATTAAATCTAACTTAGGATATAATTATAAATTAAAAAAATAAAAAATAAATAATAAAAAAATATTATTAAATTATTATTATTATAATAAAAAAAGAGGAAAAGGTATTAAAAAAAAGGGACGAAGAAGAAGAAGAAGAAAGTTTGACTTCCTTTTTCGACATCCGTGCAATCATTATATAAAATAATAATAAAAAGAAGAATAAGAGAGAGGAAAGAAGAAATAATAAAAAAAGACGTGGGACCCACTGAATTTTTATAAAAACTCACCTGTTTCCTTCGTTTCTTCATTCATTCCTTCATGCGCGAGCTGAGACAGAGTGAGCGTGAGTTGTCGATGCAGGAGATCTGAGTTTTTAAAATAAGAGTTTTTAATAGGATATTTAAGATGTGATTTTAAGCTTTTCAAGACTAAGTAAGTGTTCTAAAAAATTTTCTTAATCATCCTTTCTCTTTAGTTTTTGATTTTGTGGTGATAGAAAATTTACGATCTGGAAGAGGGATGAATTTATGTTGAATAAATATGATTTATGAGGTTGTTAGTAGTATAATAAATGTTCTAGAGTATAAATTTGTTGATGATCTTTGAATCTGTGGCTTACGGATCAAATTCTAAACTAGATCTGAAAATATATGTTGATTTATTAAGGTTTAGATAATTATTTGGGATGAGAAATGAATTATTATGGCTATAGAATTATGATTCTAAGCTAGAGACTCAATTTTTAATTTTTAGATATTTTAGGTACGAATTTATGAAATAAAAAAAAATTTTGATAATAGAAATTAGTTTAGAAGTTGATTTCTAGATTATTAATGTTTATTGATGAGTAAAAGAGGAGTTAAAAATTTTACTTAATAGTATTAACTCTAGATTGTATTAAGATTGAGATTAGAAATTATGTTATATTTTTAATTCTATTATTAGAATTATTTTATTAGTTTCAAAAAATTAAAACTAATATTTATAAATAATATGTTATTTGTAAATTGTGTTGTTGGTGAAGATTGTAATGGAAGAGAAATTATAAGGAATAATTTATTGAAAAAGCCACGAGGTAACCATGCTTTTAATTTGTGATTAGTGTTACTTCATGTTAATTGGGTGATTATTGAGAAAATTATGAATTTTGTAATATTGTATAATTGTGCAATATTATTATGAATTTATTTGATTATTGTGAGAGGTGTTGGGAGACTTGCTATTGTTGTTGTATTTATGTGCCACGTGGTACGCTCCTATTGGAGCTCAATAGGTGGCTTGTAAGGGCTCGGGCTAATCTACCTTTGGTCGGGTAATTTAGCACCGAGTGAGGGCTACGGCTCGAGGTTAATAGAGAGATATAAGAATGGTTATTTGTGTATATTGTAATATTTCTTATATTTGTTGGAATTATATTGTTTTTAATTCTCACTTAATAAGCACACACTTAACTGTTTGTATATACTATTATAAATTGGCTATGGTTACTTGGACTGTTGAGTCTCATTATGTGATTAACAATTTTTAGGAGAAGAGCCACAAGTGACACGTGGAGGAGTCTCAGAGGCTTAGTGGCATATATTCACTATCTCTTTTGAGTATTTGATTTATGATTTATAATGTGCTATATTGCCAATATTAGGGCTTCTTGTTTATTGACAATTATATAAATATATAAATGTAATCATGCCTTTCAAACTATTTCTATTTTTGGTATACTTTAGATGACTGTAATTTTAATATTTAATTTACTTTGGAGTGGTTAAAATGGCATGATTATAAGGCTAAATAACTGGTTTGTATTAAAAATTGACTAAATTGTTTATTTTACTTGTTGGGAGTATAAGGATGTCTAAATATGATTTAGTTTACTTGTTGGGAGTATAAGGATGGACAAATGTGATTTAGCCTACTGGCATGTGGGAGGTAAAAATTTATCTGAAATGTTATATTGTGTGAGTTGAAGCCAATTATAAAATATTTTATATTGAAATTATTGATATAAAAATGTGTTGGGTAGCTGTAACCTAACTATGGTTGAGTTAAATTATCTAAAAAAAAAATTTGGTGTGTTACACTCTCAACTAACAATATGAATTAAAAGTTCATCAAATGCATTCATAAGATATTACAAAATATTTGTCAAACACAATTACTAGCCAAAATGAGAATTATTAAATTTCATGTTTTATCTGAAATGCTCTAATGATTATAAAAGAAAATGAGATATGCATGAAGCATGATAAGGTTAACTGGTTCCAAATATAAATGTCTTAAAAAAGGAGCAAATAATTAACACAATCATGTTGAGGAGGCAAACACTTTAAGCAACAACAAATAATTAAAGACAGGGCATAATTAATCATAAAAATCTCAGAAGAGGTTAAGCAACAAAAAGGTTTCAAAAATTTATGTCACAATTGAAAAAATAGAGTGAAAAACATAAAATTATTGACAATAATTTTAATAATAATATCACATGATCAACTGAAAATATAATATAGAAATATGATAATATAAAGTAGATGGAAAGATGTTTAGCCAGTGAAAAAGAAAAGGAAAATGACACAATTTGAATAAAATTACATTTATTTTAAACATATGAAAATTCATGGACTTGTAGTCCAAACAATTGGAGTGTAAAATTATTATGAGATATATGAATAGTTATGTGAAATTAAGGGCTTTCACAATGATGTAATGATGATCATGACTAGAGATGTTATCTTGTGGTGGATATTTGTATATATTATTAGTTTGACATTATATGAGATTGAAATATAATGCATCTATTATATATTATGGCATATGCATATGATTCATTGAATATTGAAATTTACATGATAATTGTTGGAGGATTCAAAAAAAGAAAAAAAGAAAAAGAAGAAGAATGCTAGAAGTGTGACCAAAATAACTATTTGTTATGTGGATTTAACTAATTCGAGTCCATATAACTAACTCAGTGGATATGCATGAAAAAATATGTATAATTTTATAAATTGAATCATTAAATATCTTGATGATTTCAAAATCATTATATTTTTTTTGATAATTTTGTCTGTAAAAAATGTTGAATTTAATGGTATATAAATATCACATATTCTATGATAATATTTACATAAGCAAAATTAAGTCCATGGAGGTATATAAATGGAAACTGAAGCGAAGGTTTTGTACAGTTCTATGAAACTATTATATAAAATTATTTTGTTCAATAAACAAATTGAATAAATAGATATAAGATATATCACAATGATTTTCATAATAAATATAGTATATATTGATAATTCAACATATTCAGAAGATATATTAGAAGAATATGTATGATTAAAATATATCATACAACAATCACTTTTGAGAAATTAACATTTTCTATTGAGATACAATAATAAAAAGTGATATCATTACTAAGGTGAGTAAAATTGATATCATTAACAGAGGAGGTAAAGTACATGCTATACTCTTTTTTCTATAATCAAGGTTTTTGATAAGATTTTCAATGAGGTAGCTTTATTATATACTCCTCCATTTCTATTTATAGAAAAAAAATCAATTTTTTCTTTTTTTTAATAAGAAAAATTACATTTTTCAGCAAGCATTTATTGTAAATTTTTTAAATCATCCCTCATAATTTTATCATTCATAGTCATAAGAAATAATTAATGAATGCTTGATTAGCACAATTGACGAAGGGTATTATAGTCTAATTTTTTATTTTTAGACACAATTAATATAATCAATTGATTTTGTTAAATCGTGTAATATAATTTTTTTCTCCTACAGATAGAAATGAAGGAAGTATTGTGTACTCTTTTTTTTTTTTTCATTAGGATTTTATCCTATTAGGTTTTCCTAATAATGTTTTGACGAGACATAATATTTGTTTATAGACATATAAGGAAGAGTGTTATAAATATTATAATATAATTATGAATGTCAATAACCTTTTAAGTTATCATTTGATATTTTTCAATTAAAGATAGATAACTTACCACATGACTGGCCTATTAAAAGTTTTACATATGTCATATAATCTACAATTATATAGATTAATTATTTATAAATTACTATTGTAGTAGAATTTAAAGACTTGTTGCTTACAAATACGAGGCATGTACCAAGTAATTGGTAGCTTGCTGTGTATGAGAATCGCTTTCTATCTCCTCCCCCAATTCTTTTTTATTTTTTTTTTCATTTTTTTATCTCAATTTCTTATATTTTTTTTATTTTCATAACACAGAGTTTTTTCCCCTATATAAGTAATTATACTCTTTCTCACTAATCCATGTAATTGACATCGATATTCTGTTATATAAGTTAATAAATTTTAACGATGGAACATCTTTTTTAAAAAATAAGGTTAATAATCGAAATAAATTTATTGAGAAAAATTAAACACTAAAAAAAATTTAAAAGAACTAAAAGTTATGTTATTTAAAATAAAAATTGACAAGAGTTATTTGAAGGCGTCGTCATTTGTAAGAAAAACGGAAGGCACCATTCGACCGACATGCCTTGCCATTCTTGCTGGAAGGATGGTACGATCAACGTCTTTAATGGAGGGAAATGTTGTGCCCCCCCTGTTTTTCCGGGAGACGATTTCAAATTTAATTTAATTATTTACATTTCAAATAAATTTTTATTCTACTAGATATATATATATATAACCTAAAATAATTAATAACAATCTTGTAACTGTAATTTTATAAAAATAAATTTATTATCTAAAAAATCGCGCATTAAAAACCTCAAAACCAGATTATCCAAATTAAAACCGAACGGGTCAGATATGATGAAGGACCATGGCTATACTATGTCAATTTTTGTGTGATCCAGTAAACAGGGAACGAGAAAGAATCTAATTTGTTTGTAGACATGATTGCGAGGCATGTAACATATTTTAATGAAATAAAGGTCGAGTATCCAAAAGCGAAATCCAATAAATCAACATGCAGTACAAGTATATCAGTAAGTTTCCTTTCCTTTTTTTTTGGCCAATCAAGTACTTCCTTGATACTATATATATTAATCACCTTTTAAAAATATAATATGATCTACTTTATAAGTTATTAATTAATAATAATATTTTATTTTAAATTAAAATTTTTAAATTATATTTAAAAAATAAGAGAGAGAAAAATAAAAAAATAATATAATATAATATTATTTATTTTTATTTTTTACTTTTTATTATATTAATATTGATAAGATTAATAAAAATAATTTGTAAATAAATTCAAAGAGAGTGGGTTAACAATTGGAGAGCAGGCGGGACGTCTGGTTAAACTGTTCTGGTACTAATATTGTTCATTTCCATTTGATTTTATTCATCTCTTTTAAAATTAAGAAAAGACGTTAAGTTATTAAAATAATTAAAAAATATTTTAATTTTTTTTAAAATAATTGATTGAATTTTTTAAAAATAAAATTTTCTAAAATATTTGTTATATAAATAAAATAACTAGATCATCGTCTTGCTACAGCTTAGCTTTGGGTAGATTTGGCGAGGCGGCGGGAGGACTTGAATTGACTACCAAGGAGGGCCCCTTGCTTTAGTCCCCAATTCAGCTCCCTCCTCTAGACTTGCCATTGTCATTGACACCATGATCTCATCTTCATCTTCGTTCCCAATAAACCTTTTCATCATCATTCTCGGCTCACTCGCTCTTTCATTGTTCCACGTGTCTATTTCACGCCCCGGCCCCCACTTGCTCTTCTGTTCTCTTGCTTTCCTACACGACACCACACTACAAACCCCTACAACAAGCAAACTGTGATACTCACCCAACTACTCCAATAATCACTTTCAACCTAAAAACCACTCAGCCAGTTCACACCCAACACATTACCCATCTTTGTTTTCCTCAAATAAAGGAAAAACAGTTTTCCATGCTTTTAAACTTTCAATTTTGCCAAAAAGTCAAAAACTTTAATTACTTAATACATTTTATTATACAAGTGATATTCATTGCCCTCTGCGTGGAGCTTTATTTATAGGAAAAGAAATGCAAGGCTGGTCTGCCTGGACAATGCTCTCGCTCACAGGTGGAGGAGCATTTTTAGGAGTAAAAGAAAGAAATAGAAAAAGGCGGGACGATAATTGATAACGGATGTGATCATGTGAAAGAATAGTTGGGAATCGCTGAGGGACAAAGTTGATCCTTCCCTTCATTGTCAGGGTACGACCGCCTTGTGAAATGAGTTGTCTGGGTTCCTCCTCAGGTCACTGTCCTCGCCACTTCACCTTCCCCCAAACCTTCCTCTCCTCGGTTTTCGTCTCCTTTTCTAGTGTCACCTGTTTTTTTCACAATTACTGTATCATTTTAAAATTGCCGAAGGGGCCCGATACAAGTATCTGCCAAAGTTGTCTGCACCATATTCTTATCCTCTTTCACCTGATCGTCTCTCCTACTCCCCTCTCTCTCACGCTCTCCTTTTTCATCCCTCACCACCTTTATTTTCAGCCTTCTAAGCGCAGTAAGGCCTGTACTCCTTTCCAAACGTGTAATCGAGGTTGCGGCCTTTCTGGTCTGTCGTGGCCGCTTTTCTAATTCTCTTCCTGTTCCTCGTTTAATTTGCTTCTCTGCTCGATTTCCTTTCATTTCTTGATAATTTCTTGTTCTCCATAAATCGAAGAGAATTTCCCACTGCAGTCTTAATTTCTTCCGATGAGCGGTGCGTTGAGTGGTTCTGTTGAGGGCTTTTCATCCTTCGCGGTTGAAACTATTTGCAGCGAAATTTCTCAAGCACTTGAGGTGCGAAAACTGAGAATCCTGTGATTTATGAGGTCCCGTGTCCTTGGAGTTGGAGCCGTTGGAAGAAGCAAATTATTGAAGATTGAGCTGGTTGAAATGAAAAATGAAAAGTCGGAGGAACGCATCCTGTGAGTGGAGTCTCGAGATACTCGGCGGTTACGATAAAAAGTGCTAAACTTGTGGTGCACGAGTTGAAAATGGAGGCATCGAATCAGAAGTCTCTGGAGAGAGTGGTGTCACAGAAGGCTCTGCAAATGGGAAGCTCTTTTCCATGTCAAATTTGCGTGGTGGGATTTCTCTGCGGAGTCTGCCTCGCCTCTTTCTTGTTGGCTGCTCTTACTTCCTTCAGCTCTTTTCAAATTGGTCCGCTGTCATTCTCTTCCATGTCCTTAACTAATTCAAGTTCCGGCGTTTTAAGTAAGTCGATTTCTCCTTCGTCATTTCTGTTGATTCTTATTGATTCTTGGTTTTCATACAAAAGACTCTGCAACTGGTTTTTGAGTTCTGCTGAGAAGAAGCTAGGAAAACAGGGATTTTTCACTTTTGTTGTAGGGATTGAACCGATGTTATGATGAATTGTTACCCTTTTCCAAAGTTGAGTGAAAAGAAAGATTCATTACGCTTCGGTTCAGATTCTCATGAAGGGAACTTGATGAGAATAATCTGAGTCTTGTACTTGAAGCGACTTTAAATTATAAACGCTTTACGTTAAGCGTACTCTATCAAGTAATTGCTGTACTTTTTTTTTGACTTCTGACTACTGCTGCAGCATAGATTAGGGATAATATGCACTTGCCACTGCGTAGTATTATTGTTCATCTACAAAAAAAATTCAAGTTACGAGGTGATGATAAGAAATAAAAATTATAGAATAAGGGAAGCAGGTCAATATAATGCAGGGCCTCAGCGATTGAATTAATTATAGACTGGATGAAACTATTCTTCGTTTTTGTTAGGTAAGGTTACAGCTACGGGGTGTGATTTGAAACTGAAGGAAACAGAGAGATTCACGGATTTGAAGATAAGTAGAGAGAGAAACAGCGATGGGAGAGTGTCTTTACTTTACTCAGCTTGGAGTGGTTTGTTGGCCAAATCTTCAAGTGAAACATTTGAGGAGCTGCAGAAACTTGGAATTAGTAGGTCCAGCTTGCCGAGGGCACCTCATTTGGAAGACTGCAAGGTGACAGCAAAGCTATACGAGCGCCTTGATAAGCGTACTGGGAATGAGAGCTTCCCTCCATGGACTAGTTGGAAAGGATTCTTGCCTGCCTACCCTGCTTCTGCAAACAATGCTCACATTCAATATTTTAGTCACAAGGCTGCATCTGACGGCGCTTATCCTCCCTGGGTATGCGTCTTAAAATTTGTATGCGTCTTATAATTTGTCTTAGGTTCAAAACCGAATGGGAAATATGTCCTCCGTCTGCTTTTCCCTTGTTCACAAGGCAACAACTCTATCTGTTTAGCTTGACTAATTTTGCTACTTAAACATGGTTTCTAGCTCTGGGAGATAATCATTCGGCTAACAACCTGTAGATGTTCAAGGAAGATTTTTGGGCTTGATTTTAGCATCAAACAAGATAGGCTATTGTGATTTATTAACAATTTGCTGACATGGGGCACTTCCGCAGGTTGCAGGATCTGATGAAGAAAACTATCCTTTGACTAGAAAAGTGCAAAGAGACTTGTGGATGCATCAGCATCCACTGAACTGCCGCGACTCAGATGTCAAGTTCCTTGTAGCTGACTGGGAAAGGTTACCTGGGTTTGGCATGGGGGCTCAGATTGCTGGAATGTGTGGACTTCTTGCTATTGCAATCAGTGAAGGAAGAGTCCTCGTCACCAACTACTATAACAGGGCTGATCATGATGGTTGCAAAGGTATGCTATGGTCATACTTCTAATACTTTATCTTGGAGCTTGTTGATGAACAATAAACAGTGAATTGGACAATACTATAAACTACCAATCCTTTATGTTCAGGGTCTTCCCGGTCTAGTTGGAGTTGCTACTTCTTACCTGAGACATCCCTGGAATGCCGCAACCGTGCTTTTGAACTACTAAAAAGTGAAGAGGCGTTGAGAAAGGGAGTTGTGACCGCTAAAGAAAATTATACATCAAAACATATATGGGCTGGACCAACACCTAGGCAAGCTCTTGCAACTTCAACATCAAATATTTAAGCAGCTTTTAGACCGAGAATCTGTAAATAGAAGTTTTTTTTCCCCCTTCTAGTGACAATATATGCTTGCAGGATATGGGGTGAGCCTTGGAAGTATTTGCAACCAACAACTGAAGTAAATGGCAGCCTGCTTGCTTCTCATAGAAAAATGGATAGACGGTGGTGGAGAGCACAGGTAGGCTATCATACATGCCGAATGGAGTTATTTCGCCATTTTAGTAGTCTGGACCTAGCTCTATTAACCAATGTTGTTATTGTACACGATCCCTTTTTTTTTTGTATGATAAGTGTTATTTCACTCCGGTTCATAACACGGGCAATCTTTAGCACTTCAATACTTTAGGGATGACATTGTGATTATGTTTATGGGAAACATGTAATGCTGCGTTACATGATGTCGGTGTTGCTGTTAATTTTGTTTGCAGGCAGTACGCTACTTAATGAGGTTCCCAACTGAATACACGTGCAATTTATTGAATGAGGCCCGTCATGCTGCATTTGGTAAATTAGCTGCCAGAATGGTTCTTGGCGGTCTAGCGGGAGACTGGCCAAAGGTTTGTTGCTTGTCACTGTCAGCTTTTCGTTAGTTTATGTACTTGAAGTATTCATCAAGACTAGTTCTGATGAGTTCTGATGATGAAGGTTTCGGGTTATGCAGAGGACTAGTGAGAAGCGAAGGTCTGATATTGATGATTATGTGTGGTCAAATCACAAGGCATGGGTCCCAAGGCCTCTTCTAAGCATGCATGTAAGGATGGGAGACAAAGCGTGTGAAATGAGAGTGGTGGAGTTTGAAGAGTACATGCAGCTTGCCCACCGGATTAGGAATCGATTCCCTAACCTTGACAACATCTGGCTCTCTACTGAGATGCAGGTGCTCATAACTTCATTGTTTGCTCGCTTCATAATTTTACATTAGATGTGGTCTAATGAAACTTGGATTCAGGAGGTGATCGACAAAAGCGGAGAATATCCTCATTGGAAGGTTTACTATACGAAGATTATAAGGCAGGAGAGGAGTAACATGTCAATGGCGGATTACGAAAGGAGCTTGGGTAGGGAAAAGAGCACTAATTATCCATTGGTGAATTTCTTGATGGCTGCGGATTCGGATTTTTTTGTGGGAGCACTGGGTTCCACTTGGTGCTTCCTAATAGATGGGATGAGGAATACTGGGGGGAAGGTAATGGCTGGTTACTTGAGCGTCAACAAGGACAGGTTTTGGTAGAAGAGTCCATTCTTGTAAATAGGTCTATGGTCAACCAAACCCTTATTATTCTTTCTTTGTATGCATAGCAATGACAATGATAATGGTAATACACCCTTATCTCTGATGAGAGTGAACTAAAATTCGTTGGTGCTTGACATAGCGTTTGTACAAAATGTGTGGCGGCCCCTTTCTTCACAGGGAACTAAAATCTGAGGATAGGTGCATTTTAATAATGAAGACGTGAATGAATTTTACGAGTGAGTGAAATGCCAGGGAGCCGCAGGAAACATGAGCTCTACTGAGTTTGGCTTACTTGTTCATCTCATATCAATAATATGTAGTAAATGCAATGAGAAATTATAACTGAACTGAGAAATCGAATCGTCCTAATAATCAATAATTAGTATGCATGACATATAATTATAATTCAATTCATGGGAAACGGGTACTCCTGGTTATATTTACAAGTTATTTTTATTGGTTTTATCAATATCAATATGACAAATATATAAGGGATAAAAGTAACTGAAATTTTAAATATAACTCTCAAATGAAAAGTAAATAAATCATATATTATTCTCTCTCTCTCACATTTTAAGGGTAGTTTAAAAATTTTAATTTTAAAAAATAATTTTATTAAAGTAGATAAGACTACTTTTAAAAGACGCCTAATATAAAAGATTAGAAGAAGTACTTAGTTACTGCTATCAAGCGGGCAGAATCAACTTGTACGGGCTAGTTTATGATGTTGAGTCCGAGGCCGCTGCTGTTTTTTTTGTTCTTTTTTAATAACCATCCAAAAGTTACCAAAGGGGGTAATCTGAAATCTCCTTTTACTAGAGTTCGTCGCCTTGGATCAAGACTGCGGCGTTGAGTCAACAAATTTTGCTTTTGTTGTCCACATCTTGTCCATACCGAGAGAGTAAAGTACATTTTCAACTGTAGGGGAGTATATACATCCAAGAAATCCATCAATCAAATTTAAACTTTAAATTAAAAATACATATTGTGGAACCAGAATTTGAAATAGATATCACAACATGTTGTGAGTATAGTCATTTCATCCATATGAGTGAACAAATTACATGGGTCATCGTAAAAAATCGTCCATGCGGAATAATTATCAAGTGGTATAATACCCAAATTTTGCACATCCAAAAAGTGAACAACACTCAGCTCACAAAAAGAGGAAGATCGATAATCAAGATATGGACGTAGGTACAATATTGGGAACTAAGAAAAATTAGACAAAAACAGAATATTGAAGGTGCCATAGACTGAGACCCTAGCTCTTCAATTTTACTTGACGGGGTGACGGTACAACAATTTCCAGAATCATAATTAAATCCAATATCACGAAAGGGGGAAATAAAAGGTCAGCTGTGCACAAAGAAAGACAATTATTCTCTTTCTTGCAACAATTTTCATGGCGAAATATTACCGGTAGATGGTTTCGTATTATTCTTCCACGTCTTCACCCGACTGATGCACTCCATCCCCACTTTTTGTCACAGTTTGCTTCCTATTTTTCTTACTTCTGGCTTTCTTGGCCTTCATACGGCGCTTCTTCTCACTGGCATCCACCCATTTGTAGTCTGAAGGTATGTTGAAAGGGTCAACTTCATCCTTATATCGGTGACTATCAGAGTCACTGGACTGCCCGCCACGACTTCCTCTCATCCATGAGATCCAGGATGTAGACCCCTCCGAATCCTTCCCTTTGGCATCCTGGAAATGTGCCGGGCTGGAGAGCGGAGTGGAGAACTCCTCTGCTGGCTGAAGTTCCTCAAATTTTGTAAAAGTAACAAGCACTCGTATAGTAGGGACTATAGGAATGGCAACCTGCATATCGAATGAGAAACCTTTGAAGCTTACTTGTGTGCAGAATATGCCACATTTAGAGAGCACCAAAGCGCCTTCAAGAATAAAGGGTTCTTTAAATACCGCAATGAAGGTACATGCAATCTGGCATGTTCACAACCCATTTAATGTTTGCGCTTTTTTTATCCCAATGATATGGTCAAGAGTATTGTTTAGACTGTCTAATGAGATTTCATGTCCATTAAAAGCTTGAAAGCCAGTGTTGGAGCGGTGTTTCCCTACCTAAAAGCAAAGGCTAAAACTAACAAGAGAAAAGTAGCCATGTCTTCCCCATGTCTAACCAAGAAATGTATCTTCAAAACATAATTGGCTGAAAGGCAGTCCCCTGAGAAGACACTAAAAAAACCAGGACATTCAACAAGAGGCTTGTAAAAGTAAGAGAGCCAATTCATTAAATATAATTTAATACAAGTTCCAAGTGTTTAGGAAAAAAAAAAGATTAACCCAAAAAAAAAAAAATTTACTAATCATCAACATCTCCACTAATAAATAATATGAAGTTCAAGCTGTGATTTGACCAAGCAATGAAAACGTATCTTCAGAAATGACCACTGTACACTCAATGCTATTAGCAACAAGCAAACATCAATTTGAACCAAGACAGACAGAAACCAGAGCAATATGTAATGTTATTACACTGCCACTCAAACAAAAATTTAATTCTTTGATGTTTTGATAGGCTAACCTGAGTAACTGCCTAAGCATGAGTTTAGATTAAAAAAATCTGCAACTGATGCAAAAATCAATTGAAGTTAGCAAACTAATGTTAGGGAAAAAATATGTAACTTTAATGTGATTTATGTTTAGAAACTTTTTTTCAAAAGTCAATTGAACAAAATGAAATTTGTTTAGATGGTTCGATTCAGAAACCAAAAATGTATAATGACAAAAATGAACATGAATTTTCTTATATACATTTTTGTGATTAATTTAATATTTTTAGGAAAAAATATTAAGCTGAAAATAAAAACTTTTTTTTAAAATTACAAATATAAAATACATTGATAAATCAAAAAGAGTTAAATGATAAAATTCAAAATACTCAATTATGAAAAGCTAAAATAAATTCATAAATTACAAAATATGAACAACAATTTTATTTTAAAGAGGTAGAATTAAACTTTAGATGATATAATTTAAAAATCAGTTTAGATATATAATGACAAAAAAGAATATAAATTTTATCATATATATTATGATTAATTTGATATTTTTAAGAAATATTAAACTTTAAATTATTACAATTATATTTTAAAAAGGTAGACTTAATTAAAAAATCTAAAATAGAAATTAAAAAGCAAAGGTTGCGCCCTTTGATCTAGAAACAGTACTAGCCATGGCCATGGAATGCCTCGTCTTGAAGACAGAACAAGAAACTCAACGGATGAACAAAACCCAACCTTGACAGAGCAGACACGACAACAATGTCGACGGAACCCATGACCTCCACGGACGGCAACAACAACAACTAGAGAAACAGTACGCAATGCCAGCCAAAAGAGATGAAGGCAAGTCAAGCAGCAGATTTCTACTTCTTGAAGAGAGAGGTGAGGACAAAAGAGAGAGACCTAACAATCAACTCACTTTTCTAACCGTGTTGCTTTAGAAGCTCATTCTTTGAGCTTCAGATTTGACAATCGTTTTCTCCAAAAGCTCTTCTGAGAAAATTTTTATCCAAACAAGATTAAGGGCCTGTTTGTTTCAACATATTTTTGATAAAAAAAAAATCTATTTTGTGATATTTTATTATATTTGTTTAAACTTTTAAAATAATCAAAATCCGCAAAAAAACAAATTTCTAATTATTTTAAGTTACTTTCAATAGCTTTTAAAAATAATCTGATACGGTAGATGAGAGAAAGCTTTTTTTAAAAGAGATGGGATATGTGAAGATATCATAAAATATTAAAATAATATATTAATAAATTATTTTTATAAAAACAAAACAAAAAAAGATATCATAAAATTTAAAAATAATTAATTAATAATCACTTTTTTATTATTGTAACCAAACATAAAATAATGTCCGTTTTTATAAAATATCTATAAAATGAATCTCTTTTCATAAAATATCTAAATTATCTAAAAATCACTTATTTTTTAATCTTAAACAAATAGGCCCTAAAAATTTTCTAATGAGCTTTTGACACCCCAACTGGTGTTTATCCAAACACACCCTAAATCAATCAACATGTACCTAATCCATGGTAGAACTAGTCTGACTGCCATGACATCCAAACTTTTGGGGTGTCTAGTAGAAGGAAAGGAAGAGCTTTCCCCTTCCATATTAAGATATATAATGTCCACTATTTCATGTGATAATTACATTACAATTATCATTTCTTATCGCTATTTTTTTTTATTAAGGGACACAAAGGACATTTCAAAACTACAAATTCACTTTTCAATTTCATTCCATTTTATCTTGCATGCTAAAAAGCCCCTAAGTCTCCTTGACCGAATAAATTTCCTCTTTAATCAGCACATGAAGCAGGCTTGTATTGTTCGACTATGGCTTGACAAGGTCCATCCATAATAAAAATAACAGTAATATCATGAAATCACTATTAGCTATCTTTGATCATAAATTAACATGGAGTCACGAACAGAATCATTATAGTGGCCACCTTATATATAGAACATGCCGATCAGAATTTTCGTCAAAGTTGTGACACTACATAACTTGACAACATCATCAGAAAATCAACATTTTCATCAAAGGATATATGCACTATGAAATTAAATGCAGTAGTTCATGTTATTCTTATAGAAATAAGACTCGAAATTTTAGCTTTTTTTATAAGACCAAAGATGAGTATAATATTGGGTCTAATCACTGTGTCTCTGAAGAGCCACTATATGATATATGAATTCAAAAAAGAAAAAAAAAATTTATTACCTTGACAGGAAATGTTCCTTGAGGAAGTTTAGTTGTCAAAAGTTCCCTGAGTCTCCTAACAGCCTTAACCTTGTTTGCTAAGATGTCAAGTAGTGGCAGGAGCTCATCTGTTTTCAAAGGAAAGTCGGGTGTCAACCACAGCACAGGTCTCAATCCCTTTTTATACTCGCTCTCGTTCTTAGACTCATTGACTACTCCTTTCTTCTTCTTCTTCTTACTGTTTTTATCCTTTCCCTTCTTGGCATCTCCAGCATCCTCCTTCAGAAGCTCAGATGCTGGCTTTTGTTGATCACCTGGTCTTTGGTTGCTACCTTCTGGGGCCATTTTTGAGAATTTCTTCAAAATTTTTGAATCTTCAGGATCATCACTGCCGCTCTTCGTGTTTTTCTTGTTCCAACCAAACCAGCTCTTCTTCTCTTTAACTACACCATTGGCTTCACAGTTCTCATAGGAAACTGCTGAACCATTTTCTTGACCATCAAACGACCCATGGTCCTCATCTTCACAAATACTCTCGGAATTCCCCATACGAAGCGCAGAATCCAATTGCATTCTTTCCTCAGCAGTCAATACATCATCATATCCATCATTATGTTCTCCATTGATCATGCTTTCTTCATCATCCGCAGCAAAAAGCTCTTCATCTGTCATGGCACCAGGAACCCGCCTTGACTTAACACTCACCATCACGTGAAGCATGTCATAAACTTTAGCCTTCCAATTGCCAACCATCTCGGTCTTCTCTTGGCGCCTCCAATTCAAATGGGGAACAAGCTCAGCCTGAGTAACATCAATACCTGGTCTATACATATTTGTTCGAGACATTAGGGAAACTTCATGGGCAACTTCAGCTTCTGTTGGTTGTGTACCAGCTCCTTCCAAGGCATTTGTGATTTCCTTCTCCTTATGGGCAAGAACAATCAAAGAACCAGGTGGTAGAGTTAAATTACCATCATCTGAAGTATATCCCTCTCCGAGGAACAAAAATGTCTGGTCTGACCGCTGAATGCGGAAGCCATCAAATCCAGCAAGGGTCATGTCTGCTCGAAGATTAGCACCACGTTTCCAAATGCGATATGTATCTGATGGGGCTATGCGCCCAATAAAAGGAATGACAGAGCTCTCAAAATGGAAAGTTATTTCCATGTAAAAGTCACGAATTCGAGCAGCTGAGGCAACAATGCGGGGCAGCCTACGACACCACTTGGCCCAAGCCAACGGTTGATAATGACGTGCCATAATCATGGCAATTGCTTCTTCTCTAGTGCAGACTGCTTCCTGGAGAGCACTCCAACCATTATCATTCTGCAGACTCCAATCCGCTCCAGCAGCCATTAGAATCTCAGCTGAGATGGGATCCCTGAGACGTACTGCAAGGTGGAGAGGGGTCTCCCTAGCGGGAACATCACGACGGTCAATAACCACAGAGACCTCATCTGCTCGTAGCTCAGCAGCAAGAGATTCAGCCTCTGTCTTGACCTCACCAGCCTTGGCAAGTCGAGGTAGGGCGGAAACAATTTGCCGTAGGGCCGCATGATCACGCCTAGCAACTGCTAAGTGAGCAGGACTGTGAGCATATTTAGATAAATCTTCCATGGATTTGTCCCCTACCTCTCTCTTTTCCCTTTTCGCTGTTCCTAGGCCACAATCATGAATGGTTCCATTTGCTTCCATCACAGGTAAATCTTGAGTTAAGAAGAAATGCTGCAGATTTCGCTCATAGCATTGCTATTCAGTTCAGGGACTAAAAGCAAATACTACTGTTGCACTCACTAGGGAAACTAGCCAAAAACCGCCCAACGAAAATAGAAAACTCTTTTATTCTTCCCCTCTTTGACCCTTCCCTGCCGGAATGAACCTCTAGTAAAATAACTCCTAGAGGCTCTATCAACCGCCCGAAATGATTTACAAAATTTCAACCCTCCCAAAAAATTCAAGTCTCGAGTCTATCCGCTCCAAATCTTTTCACCACGTTCATTTGTTCCCCAGGTTTTTGAACTTATACTCTAAAAGCCAAGTATATAGCCTCATCTTGAGTTCCATCGCAGCGGATTGATGCTATCTCGGAGCTCAAATCTGTAAACAAACAAGGCCTTGAGATAAAGTGGGAGGAAATCACCACATAAGAACAGTCAGAAACCAAGATTTGCGCAAGGAGAGCTACAATTAAGACGGAGCATCCAGACTCTACATGGTGGCTAGCATATATGTACTTGTTGAGAATAATTAAGAGGAGTCAAATTATAGTCTTGATATATACAAGTAAAACGGCCACAATTGGGCCGAGCCAAGATTGGGTGACCTAGGAAATTTGCATGAAGTTAGTTGATCTCACATCTACGGAGGATAAGGAGAAGATCCAGCAGCAAGTCAGCAGCAAGGAATTGCGTCATTATCGGAAGCAGACCGAAAAAAAAGAAGAAGAAGAAAGAAAAAAGTGTGGACAGATGGACTTACATTTTGAACAAGAATCCAAGAAAGCAGCGGGAGAGAATCGGGAAGGACAGTAGGGAGAGGATGATCCGTGTGAGAGAGGAAGGAGGTGGGAGAACTTAGGGTTGAGCTCCGAGATCGGAAGCAACTGGGGAGATACAGAAGAGAAAAGAGAGGAGAGGCAGAGATAGAAGGGGGAGAGGGAATCGGGCGGCTGGAGCGGAGCGGGATCTAACGGTCAGGATGGATTAGGGACCATTAATGCTGACAACACAACTCAAAAGGACAGGAGGGAAGTGGAATCGGTGCGGACTCAGGTCAGAGAGAGGCTCTGTGCGTTTGGTGATTCCGTTTAAGAGGCCAAGACTGTCGCGTTGTGACTAATTAAGTTGGAATTCACTGTTCACCTTCACCAGATTCTCGGTTTGGTAATTTTGTTGCCCTCCCAAATCATATCTAATTTTGTTGCTCACCTCTTTCTTTCATCGCACCATCCCATCTTCCAATCGCCTCCTCTGAATTTAAGGCATGCAATCCGCTCTTGATATTTTCTTTTCTGAATAAACATAACTTTTAGCCTCTAAATTTTATTTCAAATCTCTAAATTTTTATTTTTTTTATTTTTTAAATTTTTTAAAATTTCTATACTTTGCTCATAAAAAAATAAATAATATAAAATAAAAATATAAGGACTTAAAATATTAAAAAAAATTATTGAGACCAAACACAAAACATAATTAAAGTATATAGATTAAAAGTTATGTTTATTTTTTTTTCAATTATTTATTAATTATTAGCTAATTCTTTTTTTACTTTCCCTTCACCCTACTAGTTAATTGGTTGAGACGTATTAATAATTTAAATTTGAATTAGTACCGGCCATTGATATAGATATTGTTTCACAGAAGTTTGATAATTTGATCGTATAATAATCAAATAAATGATGATTAACATTCAAACCCAAGGGCCAAAACTGATGATCAAAGGCTTGTTGGTTTGCTCTCATTTTATATTTAGAAAAAAAATTTTACTTTTAAAATGTTAAAAATTATTTGAATAAATATTTTGTTAAAAACATATCTTGATAGCACATTTGAATAGTGATTGAAAGTGAATTTAAAAAATATAACTATTTCAAATTTTAAAAATTAAAATGTTATTTGACCATATTACTTAAAGTTTAATTTCTTATTTTTATTTAAAAAATATTAATTTATTAAAAAATATAATTATCATTTCAATAATAATAATTAGGTATTAAATTTTATCATTGTAAATTGAATAATTAATCATGTTAATTTTTAGCATCAATCCATAATAAAAATTATAAATCTTTATCACATTTTTTAAAATTACAAATTGAAAAAGTATAATTAACTAGAGATCAAGTTTTAACATTATAGATTAAATTTTTGTTATTTAAATATTTATCATATTTTTAAATATTTTAAATATATTACATTTGTGTAATAAAAATTACAAATCATAATAAAGTAATATTTTTTATATAATTATACATTTAAAAGTATATTTTACTATCATAATTCAAACAACTTTCAATATATTAAATTGACTTTTACAAAAAATATATTTAAACATAAATTTTATTATAATAATTTATTTTTATTAAACTAACTTTTGTCAAATGAACTTTTACTAAATAAACTTTTAATAAATTAAAAATTAAATATATGTTAAATATGTTTTGAAATTATATTCTTGAAATGTTGATAAGTTGTTTTTAATTAAAATGTAAATTTTTTAATATGAAAATTTTAAATGAAGACTGAAAATAAATAAAAAAGTATTGACCAAACATCATAGTACATCAGAAGAAATGCTGCTAAGATATGGCAGCGGCACGTAATAGAGCGTACCTGCGCTGCGCAAGCGACGATGATCATCAAATTCAAATGCATTTATTTTGTTTCTCTTGTGTTTGCCTTTTAATCCCTTGTAATTTTTTTTTTAGTATATTTGTGACTACGCCTGTACAAAAGACAAGACAGAATCAAACTTTAGATTAATTTAAAATTTGATTTTTTTTTATAAAAAAAATTAGGTTAGATAGCCTATAATTCAATCTTGTTCAAACAATATTTAAATATTAATAAGATTAAATTTAATCTACAAGATTGAAAGATTAATTCTATTAATCTAATACCCACTTAGCTTTTTTTTTATTTTTTTCTATGAGAGACAATAATATATTTTAATCTAATAAACTTTATAATAAAAAAAGTTATAATAATGATAAATCCATAATAATTTTCAACAACAGGAAAAAAATTTTTGTTATAGTCAAGATGATTAAATTTATAACTTTAATAAAAACAACACTCAATAGACTTCAATAACACTACATTAAGACAATAATTTAGTAACAAACTCAACAAATTTTTATACAATTATCTCCTTAGCATAAATTATACTTGAAGTATTTATTAAAAATAAATTAATTATAATTATATTAAATAAATTAATAAGATCGAATTAGACCAAGTGATCTAAATGTCCAATTTCTTATCCAGTCCAAGCAAAAAAAACTAGTCTGTTATCTTTTTTAGTCTTAAAAAACTAGTATTTATATAGATCGAACAAGACTGAACTATCTCAAGTCAGACTGAGCCAAGCAAAATTAGGACCATATTCTCACCAGTAAAGAAAAAAATGATGCTGTTTGAAAAAGAAAAAAAATACCTCTGCTTGTATCAAAGCAATTGATTGGAATTCCACTCTAATTTATAAAATATTTTTAAAAATAATATTTAAAATATAAAATTTTTAATAAAAATAAAATTTTATTAATTATTTTTAAATATTAATTTTTTTATGTATTCTTTTTTAATAACCTTTTATAGATAAAATATTTAATAAAGAGTATTTTTAAAAATATATATTTTTATTGTAAAAAATAAAATTTTAAATTATGTTCAATAAATTTTATTAATATATATAATTTTATCTTGTAAATTAAAATGTAATATATCAAGCACTTTATGGATTTGGTAGAATAATCGGATTAGTTCAATATTTTTGTCCCTGGTAAAAGAGATGTCCAGCTGTCACCAGAGACGGAAAAAGAGTCATTCAATTTCTTGAACAGTGTGGGCTAGTACTTTATGTACCTATGTAATATTTTATCTCCAGCTCCTCTTGGTACGTAAGCGTGATGGGGTTGCGGTAGATTACACATATTTCTTTTGAAGTTTTTTTTTTTTTTGGGGCAAATTTCTTTTGAACTTTATTGCTTTTCCAAAACAACACATATCTAAGATCCACATTTATGCGTGTCGGATATGACACATTGATATTTTATTTTTTAAAATATATGACACGTTTTTAATACATTGATATACATTTATAAAAAAACAATAAAAATATTTAAAATATAATTTCAATTTAAAAAATATTCAAAATAATATATATATATATATATACAGGGCGAAACCAGGATTGAAAGTGAGGGGGGCCAAATTTTAATGTAGGTTGTTTGTAATTTATTTTTTAAATTTTTTTAATATTTAAGAATAAAAAATTATTAAATATTACAATAAAACTAACATATAAAGCATCAATTATAAATGTAATAAGAAAGATAACATATATGACATAAATATTAAATTTCACTTTTTTACTAATGATAATTTAACATTCATCATGTATCAATAATACTTCTTCCATTTAAAAATATAAATTAATTTTAATCAAATTATATTTTTCAATAGATTAGTTAATTGTCCTTAAATCGATGCTATCTTTTTATGTTTCCGTCAAGCGGTATATTTATTAAGAATTTTTTTTTTATCATTAATTACACATTGTAAAACTAAAATTACCTTGTATTTTAAATATCTAATCTTTTAAAAAATATTTTATATTTTTAAATATAAGAAATATTATACAAATAAGAAAGTATAGTTATATATGTAAGTGAGAGGAAGGGAGGGTAATTCCCCCCACCCTTTTTTTTTTTTGTAAGAAACAGTAGGAAGGCCACCCAACCCATGCACAATACACACGTGCATAATATATATGAAGGGGCGATGGAGTTGGCCCCTCACAATACACCAAAGTCCATCTCTACATATATAATTATTTATAGTAATATAAAGTAAAACATAATTATTAATTATACTTTTATTTTATTTGTATCTAATTGCCTACCACCTAATTTCTACTAATAGGTAAAGATGATATGGTATTACTATATTCTCCCCGCTTACCGTCATCTAAGAATTATGTAGCTTCCATATCAAGTTTATCGAGGGATAAGTTTGTCACTCTCAAAAATTTTTTTTCCTACTTGGAAGGGTTAGCTAACAGCCAGAAAAATAGGAAACAATTCAATGCAAATTTGGTTCATAGTAGTTGATAAACCACTTATACCATGCAACAATAAATCTTTACAACCCTTAGAGGCCTCTATAAAAATGTGAACATGTCCAGAATATCTATGTGCCATCTTTGCTAGAAAAAAAAATCAGCACAGTGGTTCACCTCACAAGGAGCATATGACAAAGTAGTCCACTAGTATTCAGATATTCTAAGTTGAGCTTCAATGGTTTCCTCGTAAAAAGGGATGAGTTGGAGAAACACCTATGTAGATCAAATTAATGGCACCTAGTGAGTCGACATGAATATGGAAGTTTTGGATATCTAATTCTTTACAAAGCAATGGTTGCCTGTATTTCCGCCACGATGATAGTTAGTTATCCCATCTCACACATAAAACCCGCAACCTAATTCCCTTCAAAATCTTAATCAAATTGCCACAAGTTGTACCATTTGATTCGTTAATCGAGGCATCAACATCAACTCTTAAATTGTTACTGGTTGGAGCTTCCCACCTGGCTTCTATTCAGCAACCATTTAAAGGTACTCGAGTGGTAGAAAAGGAAGTCGCTTTCTAGCATTTGTGATATGCATTTATGGATAAATTATCAGCATTATGTCGAGTCCCTTGGAAAAGGTCTTTACATCTTAGAGTCTAGAGAAGGCAATAAAC